>NC_132915.1:74369447-74677614 GCF_047675955.1 Chlorocebus sabaeus | reverse complement strand
AAAGCCACAACTCCACCGGCGGATGGACAACGCCAAGTGACAACATGGGAGCGCTCCCTGGGCCGCAGCCACGACTTAGCTGGGCGGCAAAAACGCAACAGCCGGCGCCACGGGGTGTCCGGGGGTTGTGGCATTTAGGCTAGAAAACAGCTGGCATCAGGCCGGACGCAGTGGCTCATGCCTGTAATTCCAGCACTTTGGGAAGTCGAGGCGGGCGGATCACGAGGTCAGGAGTTCGAGACCAGCCTGACCAACATGGCGAAACCGACTCTACTAAATATACAAAAAAAATGAGCAGGGCGTGCTGGCGCAGGCCTGTAATTCCTGCTACTCGGGGGGCTGAGACAGGAGAATCGCCTGAACCCAGGAGGCGGAGGTTGTAGTGAACCGAGATCGCGCCACTGCACTCCAGCCTGGGCAATACAGCGAGACTCCGTCTCAAAAACAAAAACAAAACACACAAAAACCCTGGCATCCAGCTAGAAAAGTCCTCTGACTGCGAATGCCGGCGGGACGATCCCTGACTGCAACCCCCTCCTCGCGCGCCACACGGCTCCGGAGACTGCGCTAGAACTTCCGCGTCGGCGCGGGACCCCAGGTCTGGGAGCGTCTGCGCGTGGCTCGCACATGCGCGTGGCTTGCACGCTCCTGAAACACCCTCCCCCCGCCCCACCCCTCCCCTCGGGCAAGGGCTCGGGCGCGCTCCCGCGGCCAGTACCTGAGGCGCCAGCGTCCGCGAGGCAAGCGCCCTGGTCAGGCCGCTTCTGAGGACTAGCATGGCGTGGCTTCGGCGCTGAGAAAAGCAGCCAGCCGAATCCTTTGTGAGACTTCTCTGAAGGCTTCCCGAGTGGAAAAAAGCGACTCCTGGACCACTGGCGGAGGCAGGCAGGGGCGGGGCTCGGCTGGGTCAGCTCCACCCCGGCGCTGGAGGCGCGACAGGTCCTGTAGCTTGGCGTCTTTGTCTTTGGCGCTGAGCCTTGGTGCCCCTTGGTTTCCTGAAACGTTCTTGCCCCAGATGTTAGAGGTGACATTAGAATTAGCTGAAGGCTGGGATCGTTCCTGCTTCACCTTTCTGGGCTCTGACCTCATTCGCTCCAATGCGGAGTTGTGTAGATTCGTAAATGTGCGGGGGTTGTGCGTGTGTTGCCCCTGGAGAAGGAAGGGGAGGTGTTGAGCGTGTACATGTGCAGTGCTTTGCATTTAAAGTCGAGATGTTGACAGGGTTAACTTGTTTGTTTGAGACGGAGTCGCTCTGTCACCCAGACTGGAGTGCAGTGGCGCGATCTCGACTCACTGCAAGCTCCGCGTCCCGGGTTCAAGCGATTCTCCTGCCTCAGCCTCCTGAGTAGCTGGGACTACAGGCGCCCGCCACCGCGCCCGGCAAATTTTTGTATTTTTTAATAGAGACGGAGTTTCACCATATTGGCCAGGCTGGGACAGGGTTAACTTTTATACGTTGTGATAGACGTGTATTTGTAGACCAGTGAGCCTTCGCTTTTCTGCGTTGTGTTATCTGCCCCCATTGCCACCCCAGCGTGATCTTGGAAGGCTCCTAATAAAGATTTAATTTTCCATGAGCTCAGGACTAGCAGCACCGAGCATGATAGGAAAAAGTCGAAGTTAAACATAGTTTGAAACTAGATTGTTCTGTAAGCCTTAACAGCAAAACAGCGACCTCTGGTCTAGTCCTCCCAGTCCCGGAGTACTGGTCCCCAGATTAACCACCTTCAACATTTTAAGCTGTTTCTTCTAATACCTGTTTCCGTGGTTGTGTGTGTGTGTGTGACAGAGTCTCGCTCTGTCTCCCAGGCTGGAGTGCAGTGGCGCGATCTCCGCTCACTGCAACCTCCGCCTCCTGGGTTCACGCCATTCTCTTGCCTCAGCCTTCAGAGTAGCTGAAATTACAGGCGCCCGCCACCACGCCTGGCTAATTTTTCTATTTTTAGGAGAGACGGCGTTTCACCATGTTGGCCAGGCTGGTCTGGAACTCCCAACCTCAGGTGATCCGCTCGCCTCGGCCTCCCAAAGTGCTAGGATTACAAGCGTGAGCCACAAGGCCCGGCCCATATTTTTAAATAATAGGCATTTTCTGTTATTTCTTGCATTTTCAGTTATGGATAGTATGTGCTGACTTCCTTCTGTGGCAGGTGAGGATTTATGTCTCATAGAAGCCACTGCCCCCAAATTCACATTGTGGGGGAGTGGCTTCTATGAGACATAAATCCTCATCTAATAATGCTTGCATTAGTTAATTTACAGTAATTGATTATATTAATTTCACAGAAATCTCTATTATGTTAATGTTTGTATTATTCTTTCTAATAATTACATTATTGCATACGTTAATGTAACACTGCTTCTATCATGAGGACTAGGGAATTTTGTGGAAGGGCTTTGGAATCATCAGTTTGAAGGAAGGGAGGCTCTTTAAAATTAGTAATTCCAGAGGAGATGCCTTAATTTTTGCAGCTAAGGGATACCCATTTCTAACCAAGTAAGACCAAACAAAATATAATTTGTGTCAGCACTATTGATTTATTTTCTTGGACTTCTTTTATTTTTCTTTGAGGCGGAGTCTCACTCTGTCGCCCAGGCTGCAGTGCAATGGCATGATCTTGGCTCACTGCAACCTCCGCTTCCCGGGTTCAAGCAATTCTCCTGCCTCAGCCTCCCAAGTAGCTGGGATTACAAGTGTGCGCCGTCATCCTGGCTAATTTTTTGTACCTTTAGTAGAGACAGGGTTTCACCATGTTGGCTAAGCTGGCAGTGAACGCCTGACCTCAAGTGATCTGCCTGCCTCCCAAAGTGCTAGGATTTATAGGCGTGACCCACACTGCACCCACCTATTTTCTTGGACTTTTTAAACCCTGGAATTAATGCATTCACTCATTTAAACAGCATTTACCAAATTCCTTCTATGCTCTTTTCCTGAAACTGGGGTACAGAACTGAACAAGACAAAGTTCCTGTTCTCTTGGAATGTACAAGTTGGGGGAAGGAGATGAATAAATGAAGAGAAAATAGATCAGTGATTAATAAATAATATGAAGTACAGTAAGATATGGAGAACAGAAAGTTTTGGAAGGAAGTAGCACAGACTCCTGGCTGTTTCTCAATATCTACCCTCTCCTAGCCCAACCCCTGCCCTTTTTAAAACTTAATAATAGAATCTTTGCAGTTTGTTGTGGCCCCCGCACTAAATCCTGGACAGTGGAAAAATGTCGGCACATTAATGACCTGTAAGTGACTTTAAAGGAGTGCTGGAGGGGTTGTTACCTTGTTTCTAATTTCTGCTTGCTGGAATATGGGTGTAATACCTTGAGTTCTTGGACTATGAGGTAGAAGGCCTGTGTTGGTGATGGTGGAACAAAGAGAAGTAGCCTTGGTTTCTGACACCATGGAACACCACACTAGGATCCCTGGGCTGCCCTTCCCTGGACTTTTTTTACATGTGAAATCGCCTTCTAGTTTAAGCCACTGTTATATGGCTTAAACCTACAATTTTAGTCAACACAAGGGTGAATATTTCTTCTCTCTCACCCACTTGTTTATAGTTTTTCTTTTAGCTATCATTTACTAACTACCAAATTATTTGCCAGAAGTGTAAATTTTCTCTGTGATTAAACCTGTTAATCAGTTTCTTCTTTTGGAGTTAATCTTTCCAAAGTCCTAATTCTCTTGCTTCAGTGTGGACTAGTTCTCTAAGATGTCATGCCGTAATTCTGGGATCTCCTTTTACTGATATGCTGGGGAATCTCATTCACCTCTTGTTGGATCCTGTTTCAGGATGTTAAAGCTTTTTTTTTTTCTCCCAGATTTTAGCAGAGGGTATTGAAACTTGTATCTCTAATGCCTCTATCCTGCTAACCCTCTTGATTCTCAGTTTGGATGGGTATAAAATTCTATGTTGGAAATTTTTTTTCTCATATTTTTTTAAGGCAATGGTCCACTATATTATAGTTTCTAGTGAAAAATTCATACCATTCTGAGTGCTGATAGTTTGTATGTGACTTGTTTTTTACTCTCATTGGAGGCTTTTGTGTTTTTGTCTGTGTCCCTGGTATTCTGAAATTTCACAATGATGTGCCTTGGAGAAGGTGTTTCATCTATTGTGCCTCATTCAGTAGACATATGGACACTCCTCAGTATTGAAAAATATATTGTACTTATTGGATTTTTTTCTTCCTGTGTTGATCTCAACTTATGTTGTTCAAACATGTGCCTCCACTTGATTCTCTAATTTTCTACTTTTTTTTTCTGTTTTCTGTCTAGTTTTTTGGAGGAAAATACCAGTTTTATCTTACAACTATTGAAATTTTAAATTTTGACTTTCACTGCATTTATTTCCAAGAGCTTCTTTTGTACTCCATTCCCAGAAGGTTAATGTATTTTCCTCTCTGTTTTCAGAAAGAGTATCCTCTTTTTGCTTTGTAAATTCAGTATTTCTATCTCTTTGAGGATGTGAATTACTGGTGTTTTATTTTTAAAATAGTTACTGTTTTAGGTCTTCTCCCAGCTTTGTTTCTGTTTTGTTCAAGTTGTGTTACGTTTTCTACTTATGTTCTGCCTTTGGTACTAAAGTTTTTCTTAAAATATTTTTGTGTTCATGATCATTGGGAATCAGCCTTTTTTTGGAGACAATAAAAAAATCTGAAAGCTCTTTGCACATGGGTGGCACCTGTTAGTGGGCTTCACTGTAGGGTTTCCTGAGTAATCTCTTTTTGAGGTGACCCTCCCACTCCATTATTATCTGTCATTTCTCCTAGACTAGTCTGTTACCCTTTGTGGAAACTTCCAGTGTCCAATATGTCCGGTATAAACCTTGTTACAGTTTCCTGTGACTGAGGAGGGAAGGAAGCTGGCTCAGTATTTGATATTTGGTAGATACTTTCCCCTGTATATGGTATTCTTGCATGTGGTTCAACTTCTCAAGACTGTATTAATTAGGATAGGCTAAACTGCTGTAACAAGTACAGTTGACACTCTGTATCCTATTAATTAGGATAGGCTAAACTGCAGTAACATATACAGGTGACACTCTGTATCCATGGGTTCTGTATCCATGGATTAAACCAACTGGAATAGAAAATAATTGGAAAAAAATACATTATAACAATTATTTGCATGGCACTTTCATCGTATGAGGTATTATAAGTGATCTATTATTATAATTTAGTTGATGGGAAGATGTGCTTAGGTTATACAAAAATACCACATCATTTTATGTAAGGCACTTGAGCATATGTGGATTTTGGTATCTGCGAGGGTCCTAGAACCAATCACCCATGGATACCAAGGGATGACTGTAGAAACTATATATTGTCTCAAACACAATAGGTTTTTATTTCTTATTCCTTAGGAATCTAAAGTGGGTTTTCCTGGTCAGCAGTCACCTCTTTATGTGGTGAATTAAATATGCAAGCTTTTTCTGCCTTCTGACTTTGCTATCTCTGGAGCCTCTTCATTAACTGCGTCCAGCCAGCAAAAAGGTAGAGGGAACATCTAAGAGGGAAATGCTTGTAAGTAGTGAGGAATAAAATTCACAGCTAAAACTTAGAGAGGAAAAACATTGCTAAGTACTGCTAGGTGCCTAAGCCAATCTTCTATTCATTTTCTCATGGGTTTTAATTATCCTCAAAGCTCTCTGAATTAAGTTTTGTCTCCATTTTATAAAAGAGAAAACTGAAGTTCTAAGAAAGAAACAATTTTCTCACGTTCACGTCTGCTAAGTGGCACAGTCAGGGTTTGAAGCTAGATGGTAAAATCATTTATTTTTAAAAGATATGTGATTTTTTTTTTTTTTTTTTTTTTTTTTTTTTGAGACAGTGTTCTGCTCTTGTTGCCCAGGCTGGAGTGTAGTGGTGCGATCTCGGCTCACTGCTACCTCCGCCTTCCGATTTCAAGTGATTCTCCTGCCTCAGCCTCCTGAGTAGCTGGGATTACAGGTGCCTGCAACCACGCCTGGCTAATTTTTGTATTTTTAGTAGAGACGAGGTTTCACCATGTTGGCCAGGTTGTCTCGAACTCCTAACCTTGTGATCCGCCTGCCTCAGCCTTCCAAAGTGCTGGGATTACAGGCGTGAGCCACCGTGCCCAGCCAAGATACATGATATTTAAGGCAGTTTTAGATTTGTGGTGGAAGAGAGCTTTTAAACGCATTGAAAAAGAATGTTTTTCTGTGACTTCTTTTTTGGTATAAATCCTTAAAAACTCTCAAAGATACACAGGATTAAGTATTTTGAAAATTATTGTTGCATATACTGAACTTCTGACAAGAATTCCAAAGGATAGGTAATCCAAAACTAAATAAATCATACCAAAACATTGGATTATTAAAATAGGCTAACATGATATAGAGTAACTGGGTAGTTATTTTAGATTAGACAGACAAAGACAGGTAACATGAAGCATTTATCATAGGTACAAAAATGTATACAGGCACATCTTGTTTTATTGTGCTTTGCATTATTGCACTTTTACAAAATCTCAATAAACACATACAACCATCCATTTTTTCCCCTTAATTTCTTCCATTAGTGGTTGGTTTAACCCAGGAATGCAGAATCCACAAAACGGAGGGCCGACTGTATATTGTTTTGGTTTGCCTGTTTTAGAACTGGGATGATTAATTGACAGAATCATTGTATATATTTATGGGGTATATGGTGATGTGATACAAATAATGTATAGTAATCAGATCAGGGTCATTAAAATATCCATCATCTCAAACATTTATCATTTCTTTGTGTTGAGAACATTCAATATCCTCCTAGCAATTTGAAACTACATATTATTGTTAACTATAGTTATCCTAAAGTGGTATAGAGCACTACAACTTATTCCTTCTATCTAGCTATAATTTTAACAAATCTCTCCCATCCTTCTCTTCTTCCTAATCCTTCCCATCCTCTAGTATCCTCTGTTCTACTTTTTATTTCTGAAATCAACTTTTTTTAAAGCTCATACATTAGTGAGAACATGTGGTGTGCAACTTTCTCTTGTTGGCATATTTCACTTAATATCCACCAGTTCCAGCCATGTTGCTGTGAATGACAGGATTTCATTCCTTTATACTGAATAGTATTTTCTTTATCCATTAATCTTGCTGGACACCTAGGCTAATTCTGTATCTTGGCTATTGCGAATAGTGCTGCAATGAACATGGGGGAGGGAAGATGTCTTTTTGATATACTGATTTCTTTTCCTTTGGATAAATGCTCCGTAGTGGGTTATCTTATTTGCAGTTTCTTGAGGAAACTCCATAGTATTTTCCATAGTAGTTCTAAGAGTTTACATTCCCAACAGTGTATAAGATTTTCCCTTTCTCTGCATCCTCATCAGCTTTGTTTTTTGACTTTTGTAATAGCCAGCTTAACTGGGGTGAGAAAATACCTCACTCTCACTTTCCTGATGATGAGTGATGTTGAACTTTTTTTGTATATTTATTAGCTATTTGTATGTCTCCTTTGGAGAAATATCTGTTCAGATCATTTGCCCATTCTTAAATTGGCTTGTTTGGTTTTTATTGCTGGTGAGATATTTGAGTTCCTTGTATATTCTGGATATGAATCCCTGTCAGATGAATAGCTTGCAAATACTTTTTTTTCCCCATTCTATAGGTTGTTTTTTCACTCTGTTGTTTCATTTGCTGCGCAGAAGCTTTTTAGTTGGACATAATCTCATTTATTTTTGCTTTTGTTGTCTGTGCTTTTGAAATCTTATTCGTAAAATCTTTTCCCAGTTCAATGTCTCGAAGCGTTTCCCTTATATTTTCTTTTAGTACTTTTATAGTTTCAGGTCTTACGCTTAGCTCTTTGACCCATTGAGCTGAATTTTTGTATCGAGTGAGAGGTGCGGGTCTGGTTTCACTCTTCTGCATGTTGATATCCAGTTTTCCTAGCACTATTTTTTGAAGAGACTGTCTTTTCCCCAATGTATGTTCTTGGCAACTTTGTCAAAAACCAGTTGGCTGTAGATGTATGTATTAATTTCTGGGTTCTATATTCTGTTCCACTGGTCTGTTTCTGTTTCTATTCCAGTACCATGTTTATTTGGTTACTATAGCTTGTAATATATTTTGAAGTCTGGTAATGTGCCTCTAGCTTTGTTCTTTTTGCTTAGGACTGCTAAAAGCAAATTCTTGATAAAGAAATAGACCTATTCTTTATAAGATATTAAATAACAATATCTAATGGTAGGTGTAAGAGGTATCATAATTTTGAATTAGTGATGAAGGTAAAATAAATTTTCTGTATTTGCAACAACTACAAATAGAGTTTGACATTATCTATGATTTTTATTGACTAAAAAGTTGCAGGTCCTGCTAATATTGTGGTTTGTTGCCTACCTTCTCAAACAAAGGAAATGCTTAGAAGTAGGTGCCAATAAAGATGGAACTTTTACCCATCCAAGTTATCAGACTCTGAATTTTATCCATAGACTCCTTCAGGATTTATGTACAAACCACTACTCTAGAGTATATAACTAGGAATGGAATTGCTAGGTCATAAGTACATATTCATCTTTACTAAATCGTGCCAAACTGTTCTATAAATGTATTTTCTTAACAGCAGTGTATGAGGTTTTCCTGACCAATTTCTTATTATTGCCCATCTGATCTGATGAGTTGTGAAGATGCATTTTTACACCTCTTATAACAAATAGGTATTAGTTGAAGGATGGTGGGAATTATAAGACGTGGGCAAAGGGAACAATCTATGTGACGGTGTTCTTGCATTTTTTTTTTTTTTTAAAAGGTCAGTCTCATGCAAAAGCAGGAGAGGTGTATCCAATGCTGGCCCAACTGGGTAGGAGGACAGCAGCTATACATGTAAACTCTAGATGCTTAAATTTCCTGAGTGAAAACTTTCCAAATAAACACTGAGATGGAAGACTCTTAGACAAAACTCAGAGTCAATGCCTCTAACTTCCGTGATAGGTTTTTACCTCCAGTGTTGGGTCTTCTTTGCCTTAGTAGGAAACTCATCTGTCCTTTGAATCCCAGGGAGCAAGATAAATGAGGGCTGATTATACTTTCTGCTTTTCCAATTTCCTTCAGATAGCTAATTCATAATTTACTCTCTTTGCTATATGTAACAGCAGTGTAAAATAGAAATATAAAATAACATAGAAATGTAAAAATAATATAGCTGTAAATATAGATTTCATAGTCTTGGAAGTACCAAATCTACTTTAATAGGAAACACTCAATTAAAACAAAAATTTAAGTTGTTTATAGGGAAACCCTACCACATCTGTGACAGTACTAAAGAAACTGATTCTGGGGTTAGTGGCATGCAATTTTCTTGAGGTGACAATATTTACAGTAAAGATGGTAAATTGGTACTGTCTCATTACCTTATAGTAACACAGCAATAGCTTCAGAGAAGATAAATATATAAAACTCTTAATAAAAAGAACCAGAATGTATATGTAGGCTTTTATTAGGGCAAACATTTCCATATCCGTAAAGATTTCATTAAAACAAATGGATGTCTCAAGTATCTTTGTTAAACAGGATCCAAAATGAAGTAAGTATTACTTAAAATTAATTATAAATAAAGACATTTCAGCATATAAACCAACAAATCTTTTCTAGATTTTTAATACCAGGACCTAACAGCATCATTTTCCAAGTAAGTGACAAATAACTAATCTGAAAACCGTATTTAATATAGATGTCACAAATGACAATGTGGTTTTCCACAGTAAAGAAATATGTTAATTTTCATGAATGCTATTTAGTATTACAAAATAAATTTTACTGGACAAAAAACCAAAAAAACAAAAAAAAACAGGAAAACAGACATGACGGAAAGGTTGATAACATATATTATTTAAAAATGCTGTCACAAGCATGGAAATGTTACCATTATCATTTGAGTACAAGAAAATGCTATAAAGCAAAGAGTTGTCAGAATAAAGTAGAAGAGATATTCTGAAACAAATGAAGAGTCAAGATCTTAAAACAGTGACAAGTATTTTTAATGTATGACAGATACTGAAATACCGTGGAGAAAGTAAACAGAACTATTTTTTGAAGTGGTAGTTACAAAGCACAGATGTAGCCTTCAAAATGCAAGAAACATAGCAAATTAACTTACCACCTCCTTCAAATAAAAGCAAGAACCACTTGGGAGAATTTAAGCACCATTAGCAGACACATCTTACAGCAGTTAATGAAATGTTTTGTATTTCAGTAGAAAACTATTTCAATGGTGAAAACGATGTAGGAATCAGAAGCATATTCTGCTGAGATACTAGGTAGTTGACACTTTCCCGAACTGGAAAAACATTTCAGAAAGGCATGTAGAGTTACTGACTAAATCACATTTGTTCTAAAAATAATTCATGCCTAGTCAAACAGCTTACCAGCTGCCACAACTCTGGGATCCTCATGGGACTTATGTCTCCCAGCTGCACGACTATCTGCACTCTCGTTCCACCAGAGAACATGAACTGCAGAAACAAACCACAAGTAGTTTCTAAAAAAACAGGGCCTTAACAAATAAGAAATAACAGAAAAATGAATCAAACCCATCCTATTCTTTTTTTTTGAGACAGAGTTTCACTCTTGTCACGCAGGCTGGAGTGCGGTGGCGCGATCTCAGCTCACTGCTACATCCGCCTCCTGGGTTGTAGAGATTCTCCTGCCTCAGCCTCCGGAGTAGCTGGGATTACAGGTGCCCACCACCATGTCTAGTTATTTTTTATTTTTATTTTTTGTATTTTTAGTAGAGATGGAGTTTTGCCATGTTGGGCAGGCTGGTCTTGAACTCCTGAACTCAGGTGATCCACCCACCTCAGCATCCCAAAGTGCTGGGATTACAGGCATGAGCCACCGTGCTTGGCCAAAACCATCCTATTCTTTAAATCAAAATAGTGATATCAAAAAGGTAAAACTAAATATGTTACTGATAAGATTTCAGAGGGGTCAGAGACTTGCTAGAGAAATTGATAAATTAATCAAATTGGTTTTATAGATGAAGAAATAGAAGGCTGGAAAAGGGAAGTACTAAAGTCAAACAGCTAGAGGCACAATCAAGACAAGACCCAAATTTTATGATTTCCTACTACAGTTTCCTTTAATTTTTAAAAAAGCAAAATTGTGAGGAAATTGTGTTTACTATTAAAAATTTACAATATACAAAAAAGAAAATTAAAAGTGGCATAATGTTAACAGTATAGAGAAAACGTCTATGGAAATTTATTGTATTTCCTTTGGAAAACATGAGTAAAAGCAAATCAGGGTCTTATTGTATACTATAATAACAGATTTAGTAACAGGTTTTTAAAAATCAACAGTATTTTCTATGGCAATATTAATTTTTAATGATTATATAAATTCCTCCTTACAGAATCAGCAACTTATTATGCCAGCCCTTATTGTTGACTATTTAGACTATTTCCAGTATTTTAGTATTCTATAAAATACTGGAATAAATGTTCTTCTTGTACAAAATTGCTTATGAAGTTTTTATAATTATAATATATAAATGTTAGATGTACAGGAAAATGCAGATAAAAAACTGTAATCATTTTATTTTTGGTGTATCTCTTTTATATTTGGTGTATCTCTTTGTGTATATATGTATTTTTATTTTTTAATTTTAATTTTATTTTTATTTTTGTGGAGACAGGTTCCCACTTTGTTGCCCAGGCTGGTCTCGAACTCCTGGCCTCAAGCTGGTCTCAAACTCCTGGCCTCAAGCAATCCCAAAGTGTTGGGATTACAGGCGTGAACCACCATGCCTGGCCTGAATTTTTATATATAGTTGTATATTTATACAAATAAACATATATAGGCATATTTGCTTATGCTTATATAAGTATATCATATGATGTACATGTATATCGATTTCTGTATTACATATGTATTACATAAAGGTCATACTACATTTCCATTGTTTCTTTAATGTAAACAATATTAACACAAACTTCATTTGAGGACAACTATATGTTTATAATAATACTTTCGATGACAACTACTGATGTTTATTGAATGACAACTATGTGTCAGGCCTAGTTTTAAGCATTTTAATGTATTAACTCATTTAATTCTCATAATAATCTAGGTCCTCATAATAATCTATCATTTTATGGATGAAAAAACTAAGGTATGGTGAAGTTTACTTACCTAAAGTCAAAAAGTAAGTAGTATACCTGGGATTGAAATCCAGGCAGTCTGAATCTGATTATTTCCTTAATATAAAGTAGAATTTAAGTTGAGAGAACTGAAAAGCATGTCTTATATATATATACTTACATACAGTGTATATAGTATACACTGTCCTCCAGAAATGATGTACTGATTACCAATTCTCCTAACACTTAGAATGAATTTAAGATGAAGAAGTGTATGAACACACATTTTCAGTAGTTGTTTTTAAAAATAAAAATTATATGTGTGCAGTATAGAAAATTAAGGTAGAGGCTGGACATGGTGGCTCACACCTCTTATCCCGGCACTTTGGGAGGCCGAGGCAGGTGGATCACCTGGAAGCAGGCGGATCACCTGTGGTCAGGAGTTTGAGACCAGCCTGGTGAAATCCTGTCTCTACTAAAAATACAAAAATTATCTGGGCGTGGTGGCACACACCTATAATCCCAGCTACTTGGAAGGCTGAGGCAGGAGAATCTCCTGAACCAGGGAGGCGGAGGTTGCAGGGTGCTGAGATCGCATCACTGCACTCCACAGAGCATGGCTCCATCTCAAAAAAAAAAAAAAAAAAAAAAAAGAATATTAACATAGAGACTTAACCATTTACCTCACTGAAATATGACTACTGTGTATGTTATATACTTTCAAATTTTTTTTCTATATAATTTAGCACACCTATACACATACACACCCAGGCATATTTTCTAGAAGTAATACTGGCAAAAACAATAAAAATAAGGCTTTTATTTGTATTGTCAAATTTTGGGGAAAGATTAAGCTAATACGAACCCTGCACAGTATTTGAGTACTTATTTTTTCCTGACCTAATACTATATCCATGTAAGTATGCCTTTTATTAGGTAAATAAATGGCATCTCATTATTGTTTTAATATGCATTTTCTTTATATTTAGTAGCCTTGTGCATGTCTACTTTTGCATAAATTTTTATTTTTATTTTTGCCTTTGAATTTCATTTATGGTGATTTTCAGGCATCCAGAAAGTTTGAGCCTTTATATAATAAAATCATAAGTTGATTTTTTTTTTCTTCATAGTTTCTTCATTTGCTTTTGGCTTACAAATATAGTCCCAATCCACATTATTAAATAAATTCATCTACATTTTGTTTTACCAATTTTATGGATTAAATTTTTTTTCATTAAAATATACAATCCAGCTTGACTTTATTTTCACATATGGTGTGAGACAGGCACCTAATAATTTTCATAACAGTTTCTCCTCCATGTATTTTCCAACCTGAATATACATCTATTTTTATATATTCTATTTTCTTATGATAGATTATTACAAGAAGTTGAATTTCTGCATAAAGGTGGGTATATTAGGTTTGAGATGTCCATTGGACATAGATAATAGAAAGGCAACAGGATATTATGAGTCTTTCAAATATTTGTTAGCTATTCTTAGACATTTATCCTTTCTTTGTTACTTTTTATTTTTTTAAGAGACAAGGTCTTACTATGTCATTCAGAGGCTGGAGTACAGTGGTGCAATCATAGCTCACTGCAGCCTTGAAATCCTGGCTCAAGAGATCCTCCCACCTCCACCTCCCAAGTAGCTAGGACTACATGTGTTTACCACCATGCCCAACTAATTCTTAATTTTTTTTTTGTAGAGACAAGCTGTGTTGCCCAGGCTAGTTGCAAACTCCTGGGCTTAAGCAATCCTCCAGCCTCAGCCTCCCAAAAGTGCTGGAATTACAGGTGTGAGCTGCCTCTTCGGCTCTTTTATCCTTTCAGATAAACTTTACACATGTTTTTCTGAATTTGCCACAAAAAATCTTGAAATTCTGATTGAAATGTTTTTCAACATTACAAGTTAAATACCCCAAATATGTGTTTTATTAAATAAATATATCCATATATAAATTTATCTCAATATATATACATATTTACTATATCTCTCTATATAGATATATATAAAACTGTGGTGGAAAATGGGTAAATTTTTATGAGGGGCTTTAATTTTTATATAAAACATATATTACTTTTTTACTTAGAGATAATCTCCCTACCCCAAGTAATATTATTTTTAAAAAATCAGTAAAAGTACATTCAGAGGAAAAAGAAATGAAAGTAAGATTATTTCTTGAGGTTCTTTCATTTTTTATTTTTATTTTTATTTTTTGAGATGGAGTTTTGCTCTTGTTCCCCAGGCTGGAGTGCAATGACACGACTTTGGCTCATTGCAACCTCCGCTTCCTGGATTCAAGTGATTCTCCTGCCTCAGCCTCCAGAGTAGCTGGGATTACAGGCCCCCACCACCATGCCTGGCTAATTTTTTCTATTTTTGGTAGAGATGGGTTTTCACCATGTTTGCCAGGCTGGTCTCCAACTCCTGACCTCAGGTGATCCGCCTCCCTCGGCCTCCCAAAGTGCTGGGATTACAGGCCTGAGCCACCATGCCCAGCTGAGGTTCCTTCAGTTTAAAAATTTTAATCATTTTGATGTATCAAGGAAAATAGTTATTCAGCATTTGAAAAAGGTTTCATAAGTTAACATTCTACATAAATAAGATGTAAAACAGATTTTCTCAATTTTAAAAATTACAAAAAACTAAACATTTGGCAATAAATAATAAAATATACTCTATAATGAGAAAGAGAGAGAAACTGACCCAAGGAACTTAGGTCACAATATATATTACAATTTCATATAAGAAGAAATGGACAACTGTACCTCTGTTAAGTGCTCCATACTCTGTGTGGAACACTCCAACTAGTTTTATGTAGCCTAGATTGACATGAGCATGAACTGCCCTTTTAAATGCATCACCCCACAGAGCTGGCCCACCAGGTTTCATCTGAAAAGTGGCCAGTTCATAGACTCCTGGAATAGGGAGAAAAATAATTTTTCAGAAAACATTCAAGCAATATCTAATCACGTTTCTCAGTGAAAAGTCTTTCACTATCTACACACACAGATTTGGAGGATTATGTAGACATGTTTATTATATTTGCACTGTCTTTCTTTGCTTTGATGCTTAGAAAGTCCTTGCCCATGTTTAAGAGTGAGTTGTTATGCTTAATCATGCAGATGACAAAGAAAAAGAACTGGAAGCTATTATAAACTATTATCTAAAATATTTTTAATCGATAAAATTTGTTAAAAATCTGTTGAGAATGTATAATGGAATAGAATTTTGAGCTGCATGAGTCTATGCTTTTAGAAAATAAAAGAATAAAAGAAGAATTTTCCAATCTATATTTTCATTCTTTCCAATTTCCACTATGTTTTTCTTCATATAATTTCTCCCTATAAATTTCCATTTTTAACAGGAACAGCAAAGGAAAGAGTGGACCCGAAGTGATGTCTCTGAATTTTGGAGGAAAAAAAACCAAACCTAAAGAGATGGTTTTATTTGTCCTAAATATCCAGGTAAATACTTAAAAAGTATTGTACACTTTGGACAGAAGTATAGAGCTGGTGGAGAGAAAGAAACTCTGGGACAAGTAGGAAAAACATGCAAAAATTTCCAAGCAATGATGTACACAGAGGAGGAAAACTAAGATTTGACACTGTCAGAGAAGTGAACTCTTTTATTTAGATAGTACTGAGAACTGAGGGGACACCTAAGTAGGTAAAGATCCAAAGAAGAGTTTGTAAATTTTTTGTAACCTAAATACACTACAAAGTTGGGAATAATGGGGGAAGTAAAATAACATTTAAATGAGTTTATGCTTTTCTAATCTGACCTTTGTTTAAAACTGGATTGAGGTAATAGTTTCTTTAAGTCAGCAAGAAGTGAAATCAGCAAGAAGACAAATCTTAAGCAATTACTTTCAAACTGAGAAACAAGAAAGAAGACAAAAAAGTTAGACTAAAGTAATATAGCTTGGCAGTTTCACTTAATCTGTTTCCCCCAAATAGTCAATGTTATAAGCAAAGCTGTATTTAATGATTTAAGATTAGTTATAATTTATGGAAATACTTTCACATTTTAAAGATCATATTATTTTAAAATTATGGCAAAACTTCATACGCTATCCCTTACCTATCAACACGTTCCCTGCTCCCAGTGCACAAATTCTCAACTTCTACTGACCATGTCAGCTTTTTCTATAACACAGGTAAGCCTACAAATCTGCAAGGTCTCAATCTGAAAAATATCTCATTATTTTATGCTCATTTTTTTAAAGGATGGGGTAAGAGCACCCATTTATTTTTACCTCAACAATCACTGTATGTTCCTATATAAAACAAAGGATTAATTTTATTTTTTTCCAAAGGAACTTCAGTTAATATCACTTAAGTTCTTTAGTATTTTGTTCATCAAAACTCAGTGACTAAGAAGGAAGGACTTACCCTCTTTTGGAGGTTTTTCTATTTTGCACCATGGTACCAGATAAGTAATCTCACTCTCTTGTTTATCAATGAGAGCCAAATTTGGAATGAGAAATTGTTCTTGCCATTCCTTATCTTTGGCCAAGGCTTTCCGAACTTCAGTTCGATGAGCAAAATTATCTGTGGGAAGAAAAGAATAAGGAAAAATTTAAAAATTCAGTTTTAAATCACCTGTACTTTTCCGGATTTCATTCAAATCAGCAGTGGTCATTGATGCCATATAAGAACCTTGCGTTAGGCCTTTGGCGACACCAACTAAACAGATGTGACCATCTGCCCTGAAGTTGCTCAAGGACAAAAAGGGCAGCAGAAATGCAAACTAATTGTAATGTCACATAATAGGCTTTATAGGCTCGACCACGTAGTAGGCAGTTTTGTGAATTAGGTTAAGTTATTGAATCTTTCTGTGCCTCAGTTTCTGTGAAATTGAGATAAGAAGACATCTACCTCCAGGGTTGTATGAGGATTAACACATGAAAAGAGTTTAGAATAGTGGTTGGCACCTAGTTAATACTCAGTATATATGAACTATTCTTACTTGATTGAGGCATTTAACTTACAGTGCTAGTTTAGAGAAAGACTGTTTTCCTTTGGTGGTGGTGGGTAGTCAAGTCCAGATACACCCTGAATCAAATTTAACGAGTGAAGTTAAAACACCTTGAATCAAATTTAACATGAGTGAAGTTAAACTGTACATTTTAAGCCTCTTCTCCTTTGAACAAATAGATTTCAAAGAAATAATGCTGATTCTCTTATTGTCATCCATTCTTTCTCCCCAGCACTTATTTTTCTTCTATTTAAGTTACCCAAACAGTTATATACATTTGCCAACATATCGGCCTAGTACTATATTTACTGTTAGGACCTCATAATACTAATGGTAAGAGAGTTTCATATGGTTTACATTGGGATAAGGAAGAATACCTATCTTACAACTTAAGTGAGGTATATCAGAACTTAGTTTTTTTAAATGGGCTGTGATACAACTTGTACCACATCTAAAGCATAAATTGTATTTTAATGGGGCTTTTTCTATTATAACGGGAAAAACCCTAAACCAAACACTCAATGAAATTATTAAAAATTCTTTAGGTATCATCAAGTCCTGATGTAGACACTGGAGTAACAAGCATTCTGGGCATTCTTATAACTTATTCTCCTTCCTCTACTAAACCAGGCGTAGGTTAGTTTCAACACGGGAAGAACTCTCCCTCATTCCTTTTCTTTTACCTCCCTAGAGTAGTGTAACAGTGAATTCTTCAAAACTCTGGGGGTACAGATATGAAACAAATGTGGTCTGTAAACATAACAGAATTATTAAATCTCAGAGTTCAGTGAGGACTGAAAGTTAACCATCATCCCCTATAAACCTCCATATCTGTGAAGTCCCTTAAATGGTTGAAGTATTTCTGCTAAAATACTGATATACAAGTCCCCTAGCTTCAAAAAAAGAAAAGGTACTTCTCCTTTCCTTTTCTGATCTTAACCCACTTGGACTTTAAAAATTGCTGCTCTAAATTTTTGATGAACTGTCTTTACAGCAAACCATTTTAACATTTTTCTGAGGTTTAAAGTCTAGTTCTCAATTTTATGGCTTGATATATGAGACACCATGTCTTCCAATTTATAATGTAATATAATGTAATGTTTAAGCAAGGGGTTAGAGGTATACCACTGGGAAGAATAAGAACTGAATTTACTTTTTTGGGATTGTTTTTCAAAAGTCTTAGTTATCCTGTATGTATCTATAATAATATAGATCCAAGAACTAAGTTTTATGTTACATTTAACAGAATGAAAATCTATACTGAACGCCAAAACTGGATGACTCTTTACCATACTTCCAAATATGAAACACTTTATTCATTCTGCCTCCAAATTCTACACTCCAGTATCCAACCAATTCAGAGTGAGCTGTCCGAAGATGAGCATTTTTCTTAAAATTTTCCAGGAACTCATTCATCTTTGAGGGTTTAAGGTAATAAGTACGAAATTCATAGAATGTTCCATCGTATTGTCTGGGTCCTGTAGCAAAAGATGAGCACACCTGAAGAAGATAAGACAAATGTAAATACCTTGAGAAGAAAGGATTCATTATACTGTGTTAAAACCAAATCTGAATCTGATATAAGGGACATTCATAGACTCATTACTCATGTTTGTACTTCTGTTGTCAATTCTCAGTATGTTACTGATGGAGGGTGTCCAGGTTCTTGGTGTTTGAACAAAGAACTGGACAAAACGCACAAACAAAGCAAGGAAAGAATTCAGTAACAAAAGCAGAGATTTACTGAAAATGAAAGCACACTCCACAGGGTAGGAGTGGGCCTGAGCAAGTGGCTTAGGAGGCCTGGTTACAGAATTTTCTGGGATTTCAGTACCCTCTAGAGGTGTCCCATTGGTTACTTGGTGTAAGCCATATATAAATGAAGAGGATGACATAAAGTTACAAAGTCATTTACTCTGTGTACACCCTATGTAAATGAAGATGATATTTCTTGTCATAGCTGAAGTGTTTTAGTTCTAGGAAGTCCTTAGGTTCCCTGCCTTGAGGCCCTATTCTCCTGCCTCCCATATACATTTGTTTACATAGAGGCGTCAATAAAGACAACTACTCTTTAATATGCTGAATGTATGTTACTGTTTCCTAGTGGGGGTTCACTGTCAACTTTAGCCACTTTTTCAGAAATTGCTCATAAGAAGGCGCTGAGATCTTAATGGTACTTCTTTATCCAAGAACTACAATTAGGATTCTAACAAATTTACAAAAGTTTTCCTATTAGCCAATATTGCATCTTTAGTCAAGAGCATATGTGTTACAGTTATGCACATCAAAGAACTTTATTAACTACACAAGTAACTTTTTGCAGGCATAATGAAAAAAAATGTTTACTAGCAGAAAACTCTTTTAGGTTCTTGAAAAAAATGGAAATTACAATTCAGGTCAAAGTATTTCCTAAATGCAATGAAGTAAACCACTGATCAAAAATAGGACTGGAATGTAACTAATGCAACAAAAAGCTCTGACCTATCCAATTGTATTGTAATATAGTGGTAGAACATGAATGCTGAGAAAAAAAATTCAGAGTCAAAATTTTCTGATTATTAGTTTCTAATTATGATGCAATGTGAACAACATTTAATGAATCCACTTATACCACATTGATGAAAATATCACTTAAGAACCATTAATTCCTTTTGTAATAGTCATACACTCACTGTAAATTTCTAATTTGTGTTCTGGTTGAACTTTCTGTAAGAAATACCTCACCAAAGGTTATCCTCTATGTAAGTATCTATGTGTAATATGTATACACACACACACACCCACATATATATACACATGCATGGTATACACACAGGCACTCGTGATATTCTTATAAATCCATCTTATGTAAGTTTGATTAGCATGTGCCATTTCCTGAAGTTGATTACACCAGAATAATCTAGTAAGACAGTTTTGATACCTACAAAGCTATGGACAAATTAGGGCTTATATTGACTAGCCAGTATGTCTGTTTGAAAGCAGTAGGCTTTTGCTCTGATATATTTGTTTACAAAATACAAAATTATGTAACTGTGTATGAAAAGGCTTAATGATAATTATCTAGAGTTAATTCTGTTCGTGTCTGAGTTATATTCTTATTGCTCAAATGACTAAGCCTACCAACAAAAACAACTGCAGCTGCCCCTGACTTTCATGGACACTATTTTTGTGCTTTCAGACCAAACTCTAGTAACAATGTTGGCAGAAAAACAAGTGCCTAGTATCCATAATTTCAAAATTATTATAATATATCAGGAGATAGGCCAATGGGGCATTTGTGACTAGATTTCAGGTTGATTCGAGGAATTTGTATTTGGAGGATAACATTGTTCATCAAAGGTACACATTTTTACAATTTTTGACAGTATTAATATATAGTAGGGAACCTACAGTGAGAGAGAGAGAGGTGTAGACAGGTGGTGCCAGAGAAGGAAGACCGCAGGGGAGCAGGGTATGGTGGGGGACCCGGATGGGAGTTGAGAATTTTGCTGCAGGTATGACTTTTAACTACTAGGGCAGAAATCATGAGTCGTCCATTCTCCCTTATCTCCAAGTTAGGGATCATTCCCACCAGCAACGACCTCCACTGCACTTACAAGAGAACAACTGATGGACATTTTTAAAAACTCAAAGTTTAGAATCATGCCATAAGGATGTATGGGCCCTGCGCCACTGGAGAATCATTAGGGTAAAGACTGCATTGTTAATCCGAGGTGAATTGACATTAGCTGCTGTTCTTTAGTGTTCCTCAGTCTGTCTCTAGGATAGGTTACTCCCCTTCCTATCCTGCCCCTTCATAAAGGAGTAAAGTCCTACACATGAAAAGGAAAAGAAATTTCTAGGCTGGAGCCACAGAACAGGCCACTCCCGAAAGTTAGGGCAGAATCACAAGCTCCATTTTGTCCATTTCTCATCTAAGGTTAAAAGAGTCTGTCATCGTCCTATTTGATAGGAAGCTCCGGTCCCACCTGGTTGGGGGAGCGGCCACACGGAGCGCGGGTGGCGGGCAGGGTCCAGCCCCACCGGGACCCTGGGCCTCCTTTTCAAGGGTCTCCGCGAAATGCTCGGAAGTTGTGTTTCATTTAAAAGGAGGCGGCCGGTTTCGTTGCGAGCGGCTGGTTGGCAATTCCCTCCCCTCCTTCAAGCTGATGTCTAGAGAGGGCGGAGGCTTGGAAAGCCACAACTCCACCGGCGGCTCGACAGCGCCAGGTGACAACGTGGGAGCGCAAACGCCGCAGCGGCGCCATGGGAGTGTCCCGGTGGGTGTGGCAGCCAGGCTAGAAAAGCCCTCTTACTGCGACTGCCCGCGAGACGACCCCGGCTGGGGGTATTCCCCTAGCAGCAGCCTCCTCCTCACGTGCGTCCCGGGGACCACTGTCTCGGGGTTCCCGGGTTCGCGCTAGAGCCTCGGCGGCGGCGCGGGACCCCAAGTCTGGGCGCGTGTGGCGGACAGCGCATGCGCATGACTCGCACCATCCCGGAACAACCCCTGCCCTCCCCTCGGGTGAAGGATTGGGCGGCCCCGTGGCCGGTACCTGAGGCGCCAGCGTTCGTGAGGCCAGCGCCCGAGTTAGGGCGCTTCTGAGGACTAGCATGGCGCGGCTTCGGCGCTGAGAAAAGCAGCCAGCCGTGTCCTTTCTGAGACTCCTCTGAAGGTTTCCCGAGTGGAAAGGAGCGGCTCCTGGACCATTGGCAGACGCAGGCTGGGGCGGGGCTCTGCGGGGTCAGCTCCACCCCGGCGCGGGAGGCGCGGCGGGTCCAGTAGCTTGTTGCCTTTCTCTCCGGCGTTGGTCCCCCTTGGTTTCCTGAAACGTTCTTGCCCCAAACGTTAGAAGTGACGTTAGAATTAACTGAAGGCTCGGATCGTTCCTGCTGCAACTTTCTGGGCCCTCACCTCATTCGCTCCAATGCTCAGTTGTGTAGATTGGTAAATGTGTGGGGGTTGTGGGTGTGTTGTCCGTGGAGAAGGAAGGAGAGGTGTTGAGTGCGTGCATGTGCAGTGCTTTGTATTTAAACTGGTGGAGGTTTTTTCTTAAGTTTTAGATGTTGTGATAGACGTGTTATTTGAGCCTGACCTCTCTGCAATAAATGTGTTCTCCATCTTATAAGGCTCCTAATAAAGATTTAGATTAAATTTTCCACGAACTCAGAGAAATGACAGCCCCGAGCCTGATATAGAAAAGTCAAAATTAAACATACCCTAGTCTAGTCCTCCCAGTCCGGGAGTATTAGTTCCCAGAGTAACCACCTTTCAACATTTTAAGCTGTTTCATTTAATGCTTATTTCCGTATTTTTAAGTAAGAGGTATTTTCTGCTGTTTCTTGCATTTTCAGTTATGGATAATATGTGTTGACTTCCTTCTGTGGCAGATGAGGATTTATGTCTGTCTCATAGATGCCACTGCCCCCAAGTTCACTTGTCATCCTGCATCTAATAGTGCTTACGTTAGTTAATTTACAGTAATTAATTACATTATTAATTTACAGTAATCTATATTAATGTTTACATTATTCTTGCTAATAATTACATTATTGTACACATTAATGTAATATTGCTTACATCATGAGGACTAGGTAGGTATTACAGGCCCATGACCTGTGGTTGTATTGATTGTGCCTTGTGGAAGAGCTTTGGAATTGTCTGTTCACAGGAAGGGAGGCTTTTTAAAATTAGTTATTTCGGAAGGGTTGCCTCAGTTTTTCTAGAAGAGAGACAGCCATTTGTAACCATGCAAGACTAAAGAAATCATTTGTATCAGATCTGTAGGAGTAAATTATTTTATTAGACTTTTTTTTACCCTGTAATTGCCAATCCATTTATTTATTCAACAGATATTTACTAAATTCCTTCCATGTTCCAGGCACTTTTCCAGAAACGGGTACAGAATTGAGCAAAATTCAAAGTCCCGTCCTCTTGGAACATCCAAGTTGGAGGAAACGGATAAACAAATGAAGAGTAAATATATCAGGGCTTGTCAAATAATATAAAGAAAAATACAGTAAGATACGAAGAATAAAAGTGCTAGTGGAATTCTAAAAGTGCTTAGGATTCTAGCTATTGACTTGGATATTTAGGATTTAGGTTTCTTCATACTACTCCCTCAATATACACTTTCCTTCCTGCATCTATTGATGTTTACATAAAAGTATGTTTTGGGGTGAGAAAAAATGTTAAAAGCACTGTAAGCACAGGTGAATCTCTTCAAATAGTGGGCTTCACTGTGAGGTGATCTTACCTGGGTATTTCATTGAAGGCTGTATCCCCTCCCCCAAACTGTTATCTGCAAGTTATTTGTGTAGTCGGTGTTAGGGACGGGAAACTTCCAGTATCCTATCTGTATGGGAAAAGCCTTGCTGCCAGTTTCCTGAGGCTGAGGAGGGAAGAAGGTCGGAACACTCAGCATTTGATAGTATCTTTTAACTATATGTTAATTAGGGTAGACTAGCTCTTGCAAATCAACACACAAAAAAGTGTATTATTACTCAAACACTTAGGGTTTTATTTTTTATAAGAATACAAAGTGAGTTTTTCTAGTTGGCAGGTAGCTCTTCTATACACAGTAAATTAGGGAGCCAGGCTTCTACCCTGTGGCTTTGCCATTCTCTAGTCTCATCATAAACTTCATCCATTCAGCAGAAAGATACAGGGAACTTCCAAGAGGAAAATACAGATAGGGGCAAAATTCATGGCTACAATTTAGAGATGGCTAAACATTGTCAAGTGCTACTAAGTAGCTAAAATATTCTCCTATTCACTTTCTCATGGGCTTTAAATATCGTCAGAATACTGTGAGTTAAGCTTTATCTCTGTTTTGTAAATGAGAAAGGTGAAGTCCGAAGAGAGAATTTTCTCAGGTTCATTGCTACAAAGTGGCACAGACTTTGAAGCCCAATTGTAAAACCAGTTCAGTTTACCATTTATTATTAAAAGATATGTGATTATTAAGGTAATTTTAGATTTGTAGTGGAAAATAGCTTTTAGACAGAATAAAATGTAATATTCTGTGGCTATTTTAAAAAACATAGCCCTAAACTGCCGGGAAAATGTATAGGATAAATATTTTGAAAATTATTGTTGCATATTCTGACATTCTGACAAATAGTCCAAAGGATAGATAATTCAAAGCTAGAAAAATCATACCAAAAAAACTAGATTATTAAAATAAGCTCATATGATATAGAGTAACTGGGTAATTATTTTGGATTGGATAGACAGAGATGACCTAAGAAGGTAACATCAAACATTTATCATAGGTACGAAAGTGTGCATGAAATATCTGTACACTTTAAGGAATAATAATAAAGTGAATATCTGTGCTCTTTCCACAAGGCTCAAGAAAAAGGGTATTGCCAGCAACTCAGAAGCTCAATACATGTTAATTCCTGGCCACATTCTTCTTACCACTGTCTCCTCCAATTCCCTCAAGTAACCATGATCCCAAATTTTGTGTTATTACATTGATTTTTTCTGAAATAATTCAACTACATTTGTATATAACTCTAAAGAGTATATTGCTTTGGTTTGCCTGTTTTAGATTGTTTATTAACTAATTTTATTATTTTTTAACATAATTTTTAGTTGTAACTTTAGGATTTTGCAAATCACCCACATTAATGCAGTTGTAATAATTCATATCCCTTTTATATGATATTCTGTTACATGAAAATACCTTGTTGTTTTGTCCATCTGATGATTATAAACAAAGCTGTTTGAATTTATTTGTAGATGTCTCCTGGTTCTGCCAGAATAATTTCTCTAGGGCAGGTATTACTAACCTTTTATTGTGTCTTAAAGTCCTTTCAAAATCTTGTGAGCCTATGGACCCCAAATGTTTTTAAATGTGTAACAAATACATAGGTTTGCAAAGAAAACAAATACAGTGAAAAAAACTTGAACTAGAATAATCAAAATACAAAAAACAAATATGAAAAATTGAACTAGAATAATGAAATATAAAAGAAAGCTTTTAAAAAAGAAATAGACACGCTTCTTTATTAGGGCACTAAATAACAGTATCTAATGGTGGGGGTAAAAGACATAACTTTGAAGTAGTGATAAGTGTGGAAGAAATTTCTGTGTATTTGCAACAACTATAAATGGAATTTGACGTTATCTATGATATTTATTGGTTACAAAGTCACGGGTCCTGCTAATAATGTAGTTTGTTGCCTACCTTCATAAACAAAGGAAATTGTTAATTTTAGTTAGAAGTTGGTGCCAATAAAGACAGAACTGTTATCCCTCCAATTTATCAGACTCTCTGAATTCTATTAATAGATTCACTCAGGATCTGTGTACTGGAGATTACAAATCACTACTCTGGATTACATACCCAGGAGTGGAATTGCTGGGTAATCAGTGAGGTACATATTCATCTTCACTAAATAGTGCTAGGCTGTTTGATAGCAGTCTATGAGGTTTTCCTGACCAGTTTTTTATTATTGCCCATCTGGTCTGATGAGTGTGAAGATGCATTTTTTTTTTTTTTTTTTTTTTTTACCTTTCATAACAAATAGGTATCCATTGAAAGATGGTGGAAATTGTATGAGGTGAGCAAAGGAAACAATCTACTTGGTGGTGTTCCTGCTTGGTTTTTTCAAAGGTCAGACTTATGCAGAAGCAAGCAGGTAGACCCAATTCTGGTCCAATCGAATAGGCCAGGTAGTGCCGATGGTGGCCCAACTGAATAGTAGGGCAGTAGCTCTACATGTAAACTCTAGATGCTTATATTGTGGTACTACATCCCTGGGTATACTTTCTTTTGGTGCTTTATTATTCTGCAGCCACTAGATGGTGGCATAGACTCATTTTTCCTTCATTAGGCGTCAACTGTGCGCATATGTCTATTTCTGTTACTTTTGAGTTCCTGTAATGTAAGTTATAGGTATTTATAGAGTGGACTTAACTTAGTTTTTTTGTGTGTGATACTGGATTGTGTATAGAAGAAAAACTTCTGTAAAGGCAGGTTACTACTAATAATAAAGTGGGTTAATAATAATAAAAAGTAATAAAAATGCAAATCAATGTTTTTCACTTTTCTTTAAAAAGAGACCTAAAATATCACCAAATATTTGTTAAGCACCTGTTGTATGTTGAACATTGAATTAAATGCCTTAATGAAGAAAAAAGAAAAAACCACCACTACTTCCTTCTTTCTGAGGTGGTCAGCATGTCTTGATATTTCTGTATTAGTCTCTTTTCAACTAGAGTTCTTAGAGTAAATAGCAGTAAAGATTTGTGAATAGCTAAATATTTAAATATACTAGAAATTTATTTAAATTTTTTCTATTTATAAAGTATTTTTATTTCTAAAACACATAAACATGTTTATATATCTATTACCTCTTTCTATATATAAAAAATAATTGACTTTCTTTACGTTTTCCATTGGAAAATGAATTTTAGTGCCAATGACATTTTAAAACCTGACATCAGTGAATACAATTATTTCCTAAAATAGGCTTTGCAGATCTTTTCTTTGAATAATCCCTGTGCCTCACAACTGGAGTTGGGGAGAAATTTTATTAGACAAATATTCCTGAATCTTTTAATATTTGTTTTTTCTTATTAAATATGGCTTTTTTTCTAGGTGTTTAAGTTGAGACATCTTCTAGCTTTAAGCACTTATATACTTTATTTGTATATATTTTTTTATTAAGTTCCTCTTCCAAATGAACACTCATTATTCAATGTTCTCCAGTGTTTTCCTTACCTACACAAGTTGTCCCAGGTACTTGCTAGCTGGGTAATTGATTAACTTTCTAATCTGAGTTAGATGTACTTGACCCTCATTGATTGTTTTTATAGCATTTTTAAGTTGGTTGTATTTTATTTATTCTCAATGTTGTATTGAGAGCTAGAACTTTAATGCAAGGGGCAAGTAGGCTGTGTCCAACCAAAAGGGGCCTATTGCCTCTTTTGCTCCTTGTTAGGTGTTTCAGAATACTGGCTAAGATTTTCCCACACATTCTTTCTGATCTAAGTTCAAATGCCTCACTATCTCTTTTGAAGGTTAACAGAAATAGTCTGTGGGAAACTAGAACTTCTCAGATTAATATTCCCTCTGAAAAACATTCTAAGTTGTCTTTTCATGATAACTTAATAGTGCTATTAGAAGTCGCCTTCATATCCAAAATTATTTTCTTCTCATATAAAGAGACTGAGTATTAAAAAAATACATTTCCTGCCAGGTGCAGTAGCTCATGCCTGTAATCCCAGCACTTTGGCAGGCCGAGACGGGCGGATCATGAGGTCAGGAGATCGAGACCATCCTGGCTAACACGGTGAAACCCCTGTCTCTACTAAAAATACAAAAAATTGGCCGGGCATGGTGGTGGGTGCCTGTAGTCCCAGCTACTGGGGAGGTTGAGGCAGGAGAATGACATGAACGCGGGAGGCGGAGCTTGCAGTGAGCCGAGATCGCACCACTGCACTCCAGCCTGGGCGAGAGAGCGAGACTCCACCTCAAAAAAAAAAAAAAAAAAAATACATTTCCCAATTTTCATACTCCCTTGGAGTCATCTGAAGCTTTCACTTAGCACAAAATGAAAACTGGGAAGAAAGTTAATAAAAGTCATAATTTTAGAGGGTACCTCAGTATAAGCCCTGTTTATTTTTATTAAAAATCAGTTGGTCTGTCCAGGTGCTGTGGCTCACGCCTGTAATCCCAGCACTTTGGGAGGCAGAGACCGGCAGATCATTTGAGGTCAGGAGTTCAAGACCAGCCTGGCCAACATGGTGAAACCCTGTCTCCACTAAAAATACAAAGATTAGCCAGGTGTGGTGGCGGGCACCTGTAATCCCAGCTACTTGGGAGGCTGAGGCAGGAGAATCGCTTGAACTCAGGAGGTGGAGGTTGCAGTGAGTCAAGTATGCACCACTGCACTCCAGCCTAGGTGAGAGTTTCAAAAACAAACAAAAACAATTGGTCCTTTGCCTCTTTGTTGTTTTTTGTTTTTTCTTTTTTTGTTTTTGGAATGAAGCATATTTCTTAATCCATATTACTAAAGTCTCTTTTATAATTACCTGTTTATTGAAAACTGAACCCTGTTTGGTTAATTCTCATACCTACTTGGCTGCCCGAAAGGCAAGGTTTTAAAGGTGTAAAGGGTTTTAAAGGTTTTAATAAATATTTACTTAATATTCTCAAATCATATGTTTGGTTCTCATCCCTTTTTTTCTCAGAGAATGTCAGTGATGCCTATTTACTGACAAAGGATCAGATTTTATTATATCTGATATTTCTTACATGCTCTTATGTAGTATACCTTTTACTTAAGTCCTTTCTTACTCTCTTTCATTTCACTTTGTAAAGCTGATATTTACCTTTTAGACTAAAACACACACCAAACAGGAAGCTTAAAGAAGTTAAGTGGTTTGCCAAAGGTAAAAAAATAAGCCGTTTAGAGCTGGTTGGCTCATTTTAATTGCTCTCTTACAATCCAATATTTGAGCATATTGAGACTTTGTTCCTCTTTCCTCTTTTGATACTTAAATATTCCCACGTTTATAAATAATGCTTCAATGAGTAATTTTGTAGATATGTCGTTGGGTACATCCCTGAAAGTGGAATTAATGAGTCAACTTTACACTTTTTGGTTCACAGTAGCCATTCATGCTCCCAGGCAGTGAATCGGATTGCCTACATGCCCATTTTTATACCAGTACCATGCTGTTTTGGTAACTATAGCCTTGTCTAATAGTGTAGTTTGAAATTGGGTAGTGTGATACCTCCAGATTTGTTCTTTCTATTTACTCTTGCTTTGGCTACATGGGGTCTTTTTTGGTTCCATATGAATTTTAAGATGGTTTTTTCTAGATCTGTGAAGAATGATAATGGTACTCTGATGGGAATTGCATTGAATCTGTAGATTGCTTTTGGCAGTATGGTCTTTTTCACAATATTGATTCTTCCCATCCATGAGCATGGGATGTGTTTCAATTTGTTCGTGTTGTTGATGATTTCTTTCAGCAGTGTTTTGTAGTTTTCCTTGTAGAGATCTTTCACCTCCTTGGTTAGGTATATTTCTAAGTATTTTATTTATTTATTTATTTTTTGTAACTGTTGTAAAAGGTATGGAGTTCTTGATTTGTTTCTCAGCTTGGTTGCTGTTGATGTATAGCATGCTACCGATTTGTACATTTATTTTGTTTCCTGAAACTTTATTGAATTCATTTATCAGATCTGTGAACTTTTTGGATGAGTCGTTAGGGTTTTCTAGGTATACGATCACACCAGTGAACAGCAGCGATTTGACTTCCTCTTTATTGACTTGGATTCCTTTCTGATTTCTCTTGTCTGATTGCTCTGACTAGGACTTCCAGTACTATGTTGAATAGATATGGTGAATGTAGGCCATTTCCTTTTTTTCTGAGTCAGATTCTTAGTGTATTGATTTTTAAACTCTCGTATTTCCTAGTGTATGTATTTGACTGCAGTATGTCTTTATCACAAATTTTTATGGTAATTATTATCAAGTTATACATATTTTGAAATGTCTATCATGATCTTTTTTACTTGTGAATTATTTAAAAGTAGGTCTTTAATTTCCACATTTAAAAGACATTTTTGGGCTGGGCGAGGTGACTCACGCCTGTAATCCCAGCACTTTGGGAGGCCAACGCGGGTGGATCACAAGGTCAGGAGATCAAGATCCTGGCCAACATGATGAAAACCCATCTGTATTAAAAATACAAAAATGAGTTGGGTGTGGTGGTGCACGCCTGTAGTCCCAGCTACTCGGGAGGCTGAAGCAGAATTGCTTGAACCCAGGAGGTGGAGGTTGCAGTGAGCCGAGATCGCACCATTGCCCTCCAGCCTGGCGGCAGAGTGAGACTCGTCTCAAAAAAAAAAAAAAAAAAAGACATTTTTCAAGTTTCTTTTTTTAATATGAATTTCTAATATGTTGTATTTTGGACATAGGTTGTGATTTGAATGATACGATTCTTTGGTATTCAATGAGACTTGCTTTCTTTCCCAATGCATCCTTAGTTTTATAAACATTTTATTGGATTTTAAAACAGTTTCTATATTTGAGCAGAGTTACACACACACACACAGATTGTTGCAATTTTTAAGATGGGTGTTTAACTTAATGCGATCTCTACTTAATATATTTGTAATCCTCCTGAATAGTAGAAGGATTTCAAAATGTTTATCTCTGATTTCTAACCCCTCTCATCATATTCCATGTTATTTGTATCTTATGTTTCATTTTTATTTTGTTTTTAAGTCCCCTAATTGCTCTCTCTCTTTTTTTCACAAAGTCAGTGACAGTTTGGATTTACCCATGTATTTATCAGTTTCCTTATTTTCTATGAAAAGTGATTTCCATTCCATTCATTTTATTAAGGGACAGTTTCTTTCTTTCAAGGGTTTTCTGAGTATTAAAAAAATCGTTTTTTTCCAAAATTGTCTTTATTTTGCCTTCTCTCTTGAAAGATAGTTTTCTACAGAATTCTAGTTTTCATTGCTTTTGCTTAAACAATCTAAGATAGTATTCCATTGATTTTTGCCTTCTGTTTTAATTGATGGCATTTTTACTTTATGAAAAGCATTTTAGAAAATAAACACTGTATGCTATATGATATTAAAATATAATAGGATTATTCATTATGAAGAGCAGACTATGCTTCATTTATTAAAAACTGTAATAAATAGTCTGTGTGGGAAGCATTATGACATTCTTAGACCAACTTCCATATTTCCTGTTAAATATTCATTTTACCATTTTGCTTATTTATAAATATGCTTATATATTTATATATTAATTTTAAAAAGTGATATACTTTATTGTAAACATTTAAAAATATTTATTGAAAACCACTTTTTGTAAGTTTTAGATTTTGAAATTTAAGTGTGCCTACCAAATAAGTCTGCAAAATCTAGACTGAATGACAGACATAAAAACAAAAAGGAAGGTGTCTTCTGAAGTATCTATTAGAGAAGTTTATTTTGATGATTATCATTTTTCTTTTTATGTTATAAAAAGGAGGCTGGGCATGGTCGTTCATGCCTGTAATCCCTGCACTTTGGGAGGCCAAGGTGGGTGGATCACCTGAGGCTGGGAGTTCCAGACCAGCCTGCCAACAATGGAGAAACCCCATCCCTACTAAAAATACAAAATTAGCTGGGGGTTGTGTTGGGTGCCTGTAATCCCAGCTACTCAGGAGGCTGAGGCAGGAGAATTGCTTGAACCTGGGAGGCTGAGGTTGCTGTGAGCTGAGATTGCGCCATTGCACTCCATCCTGGGCAACAAGAGTGAAACTCCGTCTCCTAAATTAATTAATTAATTAATTAAGAATAAAGTAAATTATGTCTTTCATAATTCAGTATCTTAGAGAAGAGATTTAAAGCAAATACTAATGTCATAAATATACACACATATTGAAACATAATGCAGTTTTGCATATACTATATATGTCTGCTCAATCATTCTTAGGACTTTTAATAATTTCACTGTTATGGTAAGATAATTAGTTTCAAAATGTGGTAAAATTTTCCAGCCTAACCCAAAGCTAAGAACTATAGAGTTTGCCTTGTGCCTTTTATATAGAATTATTTTACTTGTCTCTATTTCCACTGTTTTTTAAAGTTAGCTTCTTTTCCAGAATTTCAGTTTACCTATAAGAAAGTTAAAGACTTTAAACACAGAGATATCTAAATCTGCATGTTTTTCTCAAACATATTTTCCTTCTGAACCAAGATAAATATGATTTAAGGTCTTTGCCATTTAATTGTCTTGATTGATCTACTTCAATAATTTCTCTTGTTTGTTATTCAGTGACTGAACTGTGCATTTTTGCCATTTAAAAAATGCTTTGAAATTTAAAGCTTTTGATCAAAAGTGTAAAACTTATTCTTAGTAGTCCTTTCATCACTAATACTAGAGGTGCTCGCTATATTGAGTAAAGTCTCACTTCCGATTTTAAAATAATCTTATACATTATGACATGCATATTAACATTTGTATTCTTTAACTACCTGAATCATCATTATAATACAAATACTATTTACTTACATTGCCCTTAACCAATATTGCCTCACATTTTAAATCATTTTGTGTCCCACATCTGGTGTGAAAATATGAGTAGCATGGAAAACAGCTCAGCCAATTTAGAGATTACTTGAATTGAACTTCAGCTTTTTAATTTTTATTAAGGTTCCAGATTGGAAAAGGCCCCGGGAAATGTGAATGATTGTGTAATTGTGTATAAATTCGTTTTTAATTTTTAATTTTTGTTAGTACACAGTAGGTATATATATTAATGGGGTCATAAGATGTTTTGATACAGGCATGCAATGTGTAATAATCGTATCATGGAAGATGGGGTGTCTATCCCCTCATTTAGCCTTTGTTATTGTATATCAATCTTGTAGCAATGTTACAAGATTTGTAAGAGGCCAGGTGTGGTGGCTTATGCCTGTAATCCCAGCACTCTGGGAGACCAAGGCGGGCAGATCATGAAGTTAGGAGATTGAGACCATCCTGGCTAACATGGTGAAACCTCGTCCCTACTAAAGTACAAAAAATTAGCCCAGTGTGGTGGCGAGCGTCTGTAATCCCAGCTACTCGGGAGGCTGAGGCAGGAGAATGGCGTGAACCGGGGAGGCAGAGCTTGCAGTGAGTCGAGATCACACCACTGCACTCCAGCCTGGGAGACAGAGCGAGACTCCGTCTCAAGAAAGGAAAAAAAAAAAAAAAAAGATTTATGAGAAATTATGTGGATATATAGAAATGGCATTATCAAAAAATTCATTGTTTTCATTGTATTGAAAAGGTGAAATTGCAGAATAAGTGTTGTAGGAGAAAATACATTTTTTTTTTTTGCTAAGGTTATCTGATATGCTTAAGGAATCAGTAATCCCCTCAGAAATAGCCAAAAATATATGAAGGAATATCACAAAAAGCACATTATGCCAAAAATTGCTGTTTTCTGTTTTCTTACTACATTACAACCTGATTCTGGTAAGTCTTCTGATGTATTTCATTTCTCCTTTCCCTCTCCTCCCTTGTACCCATCCCCTGGGAATAGCAATGGAAACCCTGAAAAGCATTCAGTATAGGAAATTAAGTTTCACAGGGACCATTAAAATTTATTTTTGATTTCTCTCTTGTAAGAGTTGTAAATAACCTATTAAAAAGTTTTACCCTTTTAAACTAGAACTTTTTCCTAAAGTATGTTTAAGATAATTTATAATACCATTTTTAATCCAATTTCTACCCTTGCCTCACTTACTCATATAACATTCATTCAAGAGCTATATTCTTGACAGGTTTTTATTTTTTTATTTTTTTATTATTATACTTTAAGTTCTAGTGTACATGTGAACAACGTGCAGGTTTGTTACATATGTATACTTGTGCCATGTTGGTGTCCTGCACCCATCAGCTCGTCAGCACCCATCAACTCGTCATTTACATCAGGTATAACTCTCAATGCAATCCCTCCCCCCTCCTCCCTCCCCATAATAGGCCCCGGTGCATGATATTCCCCTTCCCGAGTCCAAGTGATCTCATTGTTCAGTTCCCACCTATGAGTGAGAACATGCGGTGTTTGGTTTTCTGTTCTTGCGATAGTTTGCCAAGAATGATGGTTTCCAGCTGCATCCATGTCCCTACAAAGGACGCAAACTCATCCTTTTTTATAGCTGCATAGTATTACATGGTATATATGTGCCACATTTGCTTAATCCATTCTGTCACTGATGGACATTTGGGTTGATTCCAAGTCTTTGCTATTGTGAATAGTGCCACAATGAACATACGTGTGCATGTGTCTTTATAGCAGCATGATTTATAATCCTTTGGGTATATACCCAGTAATGGGATGGCTGGGTCATATGGTATTTCTAGTTCTATATCCTTGAGGAATCACCATACTGTTTTCCATAGTGGTTGAACTAGTTTACAGTCCCACCAACAGTGTAAAAGTGTTCCTATTTCTCCACATCCTCTCCAGCACCTGTTGTTTCCTGACTTTTTTAATGATTGCCATTCTAACTGGTGTGAGATGGTATCTCATTGTGGTTTTGATTTGCATTTCTCTGATGGTCAGTGATGACGAGCATTTTTTCATGTGTCTGTTGGCTGTATGCATGTCTTCTTTTGAGAAATGTCTGTTCATATCCTTTGCCCACTTTTTGATGGGGTTGTTTGCTTTTTTCTTATAAATTTGTTTGAGTTCTTTGTAGGTTCTGCATATTAGCCCTTTGTCAGATGAGTAGATTGCAAAAATTTTCTCCCATTCTGTAGGTTGCCTGTTCACTCTCATGGTAGTTTCTTTTGCTGTGCAGAAGCTCTTTAGTTTCATTAGATCCCATTTGTCAATTTTGGCTTTTGTTGCCGTTGCTTTTGGTGTTTTAGACATGAAGTCCTTGCCCATGCCTATGTTCTGAATGGTATTATCTAGGTTTTCTTCTAGGGTTTTTATGGTATTAGGTCTAACATTTAAGTCTCTAATCCATCTTGAATTAATTTTTGTATAAGGAGTGAGGAAAGGATCCAGTTTCAGCTTTCTACTTGCGGCTAGCCAATTTTCCCAGCACCATTTATTAAATAGGGAATCCTTTCCCCATTTCTTGTCAAATTGTCCCTGTTTGCAGATGACATGATTGTATATTTAGAAAACCCCATCATCTCAGCCTAAAATCTCCTTAAGCTGATAAGCAACTTCAGCAGAGTCTCAGGATACAAAATTAATGTGTGAAAATCATAAGCATTCTTATACACCAGTAACAGACAAACAGAAAGCCAAATAATGAATGAACTTCCATTCACAATTGCTTCAAAGAGAATAAAATACCTAGGAATCCAACTTACAAGGGATGTAAAGGACCTCTTCAAGGAGAACTACAAACCACTGCTCAGTGAAATAAAAGAGGACACAAACAAATGGAAGAACATTCCATGCTCTTGGATAGGAAGAATCAATATCATGAAAATGACCATACTGCCCAAGGTAATTTATAGATTCAGTGCCATCCCCGTCAAGCTACCAATGAGTTTCTTCACAGAATTGGAAAAAACTGCTTTAAGGTTCATATAGAATCAAAAAAGAGCCCACACTGCCAAGACAATCCTAAGTCAAAAGAACAAAGCTGGAGGCATCATGCTACCTGACTTGAAACTATACTACAAGGCTACAGTAACCAAAACAGCATGGTACTGGTACCAAAACAGAGATATAGACCAATGGAACAGAACAGAGTCCTCAGAAATAATACCACACATCTACAGCCATCTGATCTTTGACAAATCTTGATAGATTTTATACAGTTTTTTCAACACTCTATTATGAAAAATTTCAAACATAAAGCAAAACTGAAAGAATTTTACATTGAACATCATATACCTACCAACTAGATTCTACCACTAACATTTTACTTGATTTGCTTATATCATTTCTTTCTTTCTTTTTTTCCAGAGTTTTGCTCTTATTGCCCAGGCTGGAGTGCAATGGCGCGACCTCGGCTCGCTGCGACCTCCACCTCCTAAGTTCAAACGATTCTCCTGCCTCAGCCTCCTGAATATCTAGGATTACAGGCGTGCACCACCATACCCAGCTAATTTTGTGTTTTTAGTAGAGATGGGGTTTCACCATGTTGGCCAGGCTGGTCTCCAACTCCTGACCTCAGGTGATCCGCCCACCTCAGTCTCCTAAAGTGCTGGGATTATAGGCATGAGCCACTGCACCCAGCCTCATATCTATGTTTCTCTTCATCTCTCTATCCTCCCATTAAATTCATGTTAATTTTGAATGCTTTTGAAGTACATTGCAGATATTGTACACTTTAAATACTTTAGCATGTGTATCATTAACTAGAGTTTAATATTTGTGGTTTTTTAATTTAAAATTTATATACATGAAATTCATAAATCCTAACTATTCAATTTTGACAAATACATCCCTTTGTCACTCAAATTGCTACTGAGATATAGAACGTTAACATGACCTCAGAAAAGTGCCCTCATTCCCCATTCCCGTTGATACCTGCTGTAACTCTGCCTCCACGTGGGCAGCCCCTGTTCTAATTTTTAAAGCACCATTAATTTGTTTTTACCTGTTTTATAACTTCAGTTTATGCTCTTCTAAAAACACTTTGGCTGCTGTGCAGAGAAGGAATTGTAGGAGAACGAAAAGGGAGTCAGGGGTGTGATTTGGGAAGCCATTGCAGTAGCCTACGTGAGATGATGATGGCTTGGACCAGGGTGGTAGCGGTGGAAGTGGTCAGACTTAGAGTAAATTTTGAATGTAGAGCTGATAGAATTCACTAGGAGGTTAGATGTGAGTGTATGTTGATGCCACTACCTGAGATGGGGAACACTTGAAAAGAAGTAATTTGGGGATAGGAAAATCAAGGTTTCTATTTTGGACATGTTATATTTCAAATGCCTACTAGAGTGTGTCTCAGGGCTAGAGATACATATATAGGAGTCACTGTTCTATAAGTTAATATTTTATTTTAGTCATTGTCAAAGTGTAAGCATAAGAAAAGTAGTTCACCGATTGTATCTATGTGTAACTAGGTTAGGTGGACTTTGCTGATCTGTTACAGTCAAACCTCTGATGCCCAGAATAAACAAAAGCATATATACAACAAAGGAAATATTATGTTAAGCAGGATTATTGCTAGCTATATGTATTACATACAACACAGTCACATTGCTCATATTCTATGAAAAGAAAATTCTCTTAATTAACAAATAGACTTTATACAACAAAGCAAAATGCAATGATCCAAAGAATCTATTCATTGAAGCCCACTGTTAACATTTGTGGTATTATAAGGACACATAACTCACAGCCTGTGTGTCTGATGACCTGTGAATAAAATAACAGACATATTGTATATATAATTGAAGGAATAAAAAACACAAAATCATAATAAAAATGTAATAAACACCCCAAAGCCTAAGTAGATGTATAAGAAATTAACTTAGAGGAAGATAAAGTAGTCTTGCTAGGATGATTTAAAAAGGCTTTAAAGTCAGAGGAAACTTTTTTTGAGGAGAACCTTGAATTTTTATAGTAGATTACAGGGATGGCAATTTTAGGTGGAGAGAATGGTATTAGCAAAACTGCAGATGCAGCAATCGTAAGGATTATTCAGGCAATGGCAAATAAAATGGTTTAACTTCGCATAAGAAAGAGAATCACCCATTCACTCATTCAACACACATTTACAATAAATGCTTATTTTGTTCTGGGTACCAAGGACTCTTAAGTATATACTACTTTCATATCTTTCCCTCAGGGAACCCCCTCAGTCTGTTAGGCAAGATAGATATATATGGAGAAATGTAAGGGGAATGTATATTTTTTGTTGCGTGACATTTAGTTAAACACTGAAGAAGGCATTTTGCATTTTTTTTCCTTATTCAATTCCCGTAAGACCCCTTAAACTAGGGACTAAATGCCACATTTTACGTCAAGGGAAATGGAGACTCTGATAGGTTAAAGTTTATAATCCTAGTAAACTGTAGTGTTAAGAGTTTGTCCGCATTTCTTCCTTTTAAAAAACTATGCCACACTGAATAAATACATTATAACAAAACGTTTAATAAAGTCACATTATAAAATGTTATTTTTGCTTAGTCTTGCTTTGGCTATGTGGGCTCTTTTTTGGTTCTATATGAATTTTAGAATTGTTTTTTATAACTCTGTGAAGAATGATGGTGATATTTTGATGGAGATTGCATTGAATTTGTACATTGCTTTTGGCCTAAGCATTGTCACGCTTATGGTCATTTTCACAATACTGATTTTATCCATCCATGAACATAGGATGTGTTTCCATTTGTTTCTGTCATCTGTGATTTCTTTCAGCAGTGTTCTGTAGTTTTCCTTGTAGAGATCTTTTGACTCCTTTGTTAGGTATGTTCCTGAGTATTTTATTTTTTTTGGCAGCTATTGTAAAAGGGGTTGAGTTCTTGATTCTCTACTTGGTTGCTGTTGGTGTACAGAAGAGCTACTGATTTGTGTACATTAATCTTGTATCCAGAAATTTTGCTGAATTCCTTTTATCAGTTCTAGGAGCTTTCTAGAGGAGTCCTTAGGGCTTTCAAGGTAAACAATCATATCATCAGCAAACAAGTGACAGTCTGACTTCCTCTTTACCGATTTGGATGCCTTTATTTCTTTCTCTTGTCTGATTGCTCTGGTTAGGACTTCCGGTACTATGTTGAAGAGGAGTGGTGACAGTGGGCATCCTTGTCTTGTTCAGTTCTCAGAGGGACAGCTTTCAACTCTTCCCCATTTGGTATCACGTTGACTGTGGGTTTGTCATAGATGGCTTTTATTACATTGAGGTATATCCCTTATATGCCAATTTTGCTGAGAGTTTTAATCATCAAAGGATGCTGGATTTTGTCGAATGCTTTTTCTGCATCTATTGAGGTGATCATGTGATTTTTGTTTGTAATTTTGTTTATGTTATCACACTTATTGACTTGAGTATGTTAAACCATTCCTGCATCCTGGGTCTGAAACCCACTTGATTATGGTGGATCATCTTTTTGATATGTTGTTGGATTTTGTTAGCTAGTATTTTGTTAAGGATTTTAGCATCTATGTTCCTCAAGGCTATTGGTCTGTAGTTTTCTTTTTTGGTTATGTCCTTTCCTGGTTTTGGTATTAGGGTGATAGTGGCTTCATATAATGAATTAGGGAGGGCTCCTTCTTTCTCTATCTTGTGGAATAGTGTCAAAAGGATAGGTACTAATTCTTGTTTGAATGTCTGCTAGAATTCTGTGAATCTGTCTGGTCCTGGACTTTTTTTTGTTGGTAATTTTTAAATTGCCATTTCAATCTTGCTACTTGTTATTGATCTGTTCAGGGTATCTAATTCTTCCTGATTTAAGCTAGGAAGGTTGTATTTTTTCAGGAATTTATCCATTTCTTGTAGGTTTTCTCGTTTATATGCACAAAAGTGTTCATAGCCTTAAATGATCTTTCATATTTCAGTGGTGTCAGTTGTAATATCTCCTGTTTCATCTCTCAGTAAGGTTATTTGACTTTTCTCTCTTCTTTTCTTGGGTAATCTTGCTAATGGTTCATCAATTTTATTTATCTTTTCAAAGAACCAGGTTTTTGTTTAGTGTATCTTTTGTGTTTTGTTTTGTTTTGTTTCAATTTCATTTAGTTCTGTTCTGATCTTGGTTATTTCTTTTCTTCTGCTGGGTTTGGGTTTGGTTTGTTCTAGTTTCTCTAGTTGCTTGAGGTGTGACCTTAGATTGTTTCTGCTCTTTCAGACTTTCTGATGTAGGCGTTTAGGGCTATGAACTTTCCTGTTAGTGCCGCCTTTGCTGTATTCCAGAGGTTTTTATTTTATAGGTTGTGTCATTATTGTCATCAGTTGGAAGAATGTTTAAATTTCCATCTTTATTTTGTTTTTGGCCCAATGCTCATTCAGGAGCAGGCTATTTAATTTCCATGTATTTACATGGTTTTGAAGGTTCCTTTTGGAATTGATTTTCAGTTCTATTCCACTGTGGTCCAAGAGAGTGCTTGATATAATTTCAACTTTCTTAAATTTATTGAGGATCGTTTTATGGTCTATTATATGGTCCATCTTGGAGAAATTTCCATACGCTGTTGAATGGAGTGTGTATTCTGAGTTTGTTGGATGAAATGTTCTGTATGTATCTGTTAAGTCCATTTGTTCCAAGGTATAGTTTAAATCCATTGTTTCTTTGTTGATTTTCTGTCCTGACAACTTGTCTACTGCTGTCAGTGGAGTATTGAAGTCCCCACTATTACTGTGTTGCTGTCTATCTCATTTCTTAGGTCTAATAGTAATTGTTTTATAAGTTTGGGATCTCCAGTGTTAGGTGCATATATGTTTAGGATTGTGATATTTTCCTTTTGGACAAGGCCTTTTACCATTATGTACTGTTCCTCTTTGTCTCTTTTAACCACTGTTGTTTTAAAGTTTGTTTTGTCTGAAATAGCTACCCCTGCTTGTTTTTGCTGTCCATTTGCATGAAATGCCTTTTCCCACCCCTTTACTTTAAGTTTATGTGAGTCCTTATGTGTTAGGTGAGTCTCCTGATGGCAGCAGATAGTTGGTTGGTGAATTCTTATCCATTCTGTGGTTCTGTAACTTTTAAGTGAAGCATGTAGACCATTTACATTCACTGTTAGTATTGAAATGTGAGGTACCATTGCTTTCATTGTGCTATTTGTTGCCTGTGTACTTTGGTTTTGTTTTTTGTTTTTGCCATTTTTTTTTTTTTTTTTTTTTTTTGAGACAGAGTCTTGCTCTGTCACTCAGTCTGGAGTGCAGTGGCGTGATCTCGGCTCACTGCAAGCTCCGCCTCCTGGGTTCACGCCATTCTCCTGCCTCAGCCTCCTGAGTGGCTGGGACTACAGGTGCCCGCCACCACGCCCGGCTAATTTTTTGTATTTTTAATAGAGACGAGGTTTCACTGTGTTAGCCAGGATAGTCTTGATCTCCTGACCTCGTGATCCGCCTGCCTTGGCCTCCCAAAGTGCTGGGATTACAGGCATGAGCCACCACGCCCAGTCTTTGTTTTTGCTTTTTAACTTGTGTTTTCATTTTATATGTCCTGTGTGATTTATGCTTTAAAGAGGCTCTGTTTTGATATGTTTCCAGGATTTGTTTCAATATTTAGAGCTCCTTTTAGCAGTTCTTGTAGTGGTGGTTTGGTAATGGTGAATTCTCTCAGCATTTGTTTATCTGAAAACGACTGTATCTTTCCCTCATGTATGATGCTTAGTTTTGGTGGATACAAAATTATTGGCTGATAATTGTTTTATTTGAAGAGACTGAAGATAGGTCCCCAATCTCTTCTAGTTTGTAAGGTTTCTGCTGAGAAATCTGCTGTTAATCTGATAGATTTTCCCTTATAGGTTACCTGTTGCTTCTGTCTCATAGCTCTTAAGATTCTTTCCTTCTTCTTAACTTTGGATAACCTGATGACAATGTGCCTAGGTGAAGATCTCTTTGCAGTGAATTTCCCAGGTGTTCTTTGTGCTTCTTATATTTGGATGTCTGGTTCTCTCAGAAGGCTAGGGAAGTTGTCCTTGATTATTCCCCTAAATATGTTTTCAAGGCTTTTAGAATTCTCTTATTCCTCAGGTACACCAATTATTCTTAGGTTTGGTGGTTTAACATAAACCCAGACTTCTTGGAGGCTTTGTTCATATTTTCTTATTCTTTTTTGTCTTTGTTAATTTAAAGACCCTGTCTTTGAGCTCTGAATTTCTTTCTTCTACTTGTTCAGTTATATTTCTGATACTTTCCAGAGCATTTTGCATTTCTAAAAGTGTGTCCAAAGTTTCCTAAATTTTTGATTTTTTAAAGCTATCTATTTCCATGAATATTTCTCCCTTCTTGTATCTTTTTTTTTTTTTTTCCTTCCATGGGGCTTTGCCTTTCTCTGGTCCCTTCCTGAGTAGCTTAATAACTAACCTCCTGAATTATTTTTCAGGTAAATCAGGAATTTATTATTGGTTTGGATCTATTGCTGGTGAACTAGTGTGATTTTTTGGGGGGGGGTGTTGAAGAGCCTTGTTTTGTCATATTACCAGGGCTGGTTTTCTGGTTCCTTCCCATTTGGGTAGGCTCTGTCAGAGAAGTCTCAGGCTGAAGGCTGTTGTTCACATTCTTTTGTCCCACGGAGTGTTCCCTTGATGCAGTACTCCCCCTCTTTTCCTATGGATGTGGCTTCCTGTGAGCCGAACTGCAGTGCTTATTGTCTGTCTTCTGGGTCTAGCTACCCAGTGAGTCTATGCAGCTCAGGGCTGGTACTGCGGGTTGTCTTCACAGAGTCCTGTGATGTGAACTGTCGATGGGTCTATCAGCCATGGATACCAGTGCCTGTTCTGGAGAGGGGGCAGAGGGTGCAATGGACTCCATGAGGGTCCTTAGCTTTGGTGGTTTAATGCTCTATTTTTGTGTTGGCTGGCCTCCTGCCAGGAGGTGGCATTTTTCCAGAAAGCATCAGCTGAGTAGTGTGGAGAGGGACCGGTGGTGGGTGGGGCCCTAGAACTCTCAAGATTATATGCCGTTTGTCTTCCACTACCAGGGTCGATAGGAACGGACCATCAGGTGGGGGCAGGGCAAGGCACATTTGAGCTCACACTTTCCTTGGGTGGGTCTTGCTGCAGCTGCCCTGGGGGATGGGGGTGAGATTTCCAGGTCACTGGAGTTGTATACCTAGGAGGATTATGGCTGCCTCTGCTGAGTCATGCAGCTTGTCAGGAAAGTGGGTAAGGCTGGCAGTCACCCAGCTGCCATGCAAACTGAAGGGCTGGTCTCACTCCCACCTTGCCCCTGCCACCCCCAACAGCCCTGAGTCTGCGTCCAGGCAGAGGGTGAGACAGGCTTGAAAACTTGCCCGAGGCTATCTGCCTCCCAGCTGTGAGAGAAAAGGGTTTAGATCTTCCCCTGCCTGTGAAGTCTGCACACCTGATTCCTACTCTCCCCTGAGTTCTGGCCAGAAGGCTTCTCATCCCATTCAAATTGTTACAAAGTTCAGTTAGAGAATTCCTTGTCCCTGTGGTGTTTTACTCTGTGCTTCTCTGGCCACCCTGCTGATGGATCCCTGTGGTGCCAGGCAGGAATGGGCTGCTGCCGGACCCAGTGAGCTCCTGAGGCCTTTCTGCGCTTCCGGTACGGCTGTATTTCGCTCCGCTCTCTAACTGAGGTCAGCTCCAGGTAAAATCAGAAACTTCTGCAAACAAACCTTCAGCTTCTCCAGTGGGGATGTGTGTTTGGGAGAGGAGGGTCTCCCTTTCCCATTTCTGTAGTCGGGGCACCCACATTATTGGGGCATCTCCTGGGTCCTACAGGAGCAGTCCACTTCCTTCAGAGGGTCTGTGGGTCGTCTCGGGATTGCTGGTTTGTTCATGCAGTCGATCTGGAGCTAACATTCACAGTGTAAGCCTCTGCATGCTGCTGTGTCCGGAGCTGCAATCTAGTCTTGCCTCCCATCTGCCATGATCCCCCTCATGTTAAAATTAGCTTTTCATATAAAGATAATTTATTGACTCATGAACTAAAAAGAATGTGAAAATGGCTTTAGACACAGCTGAATCGAGGAGCTAACAGCATCAGACACCCTCTCTCTCCTTCTGAACTCCCCTTTGCATCTCAGTTAGGCTCTCTCCTCATACGGCCAAAGATTGGCTCCAGGCTCACATTTCTCCAGTTAAGCAACCCTAGTGGAAAGAGTGCCTTTTTTTTTTTTTTTCCCCCCCTAGTGGGACAGCATTCTTGGGTTGAGTTTGATTAGCCTGACTTGGCTCACTTGCTACCCTGAATGAGTCACTGTAGCGAGAGGGATTTGCTTTTTTATTGGCTAGGCTTTTGTTCAGCATCTGCCACTATATCCAGAAGGTTGAGTTAGTCCCATGCAGACCACGTAGACTCAGAGGAAGGGACTGTTGATATATCAAAAAAAAAAAAAAAAAAAAAAAAAAAAAGATATATTATTTTACCAGAAGAGGGGATGCGGTAAAACAAAGCAATAGATGTTCTATTCAAAATGACAGATAAAGGAGACCGAGAAGACAGAAGGAAGAAAGAGAAAGGAAGTAGATGAAGAAGGGAAGAGGAGGAAGGTCAAGAAAGAGGAGGAGATAGAGAAGAGGGAGAGAAAAATGAGTAAGAAAGAGAAAGAGATAAAGAGTAAAGTGAGATTTATCTTGATGAAAAACCTTATTCCTATATGGGATCAATGAGCATAGACACCTACAGCTTGAAACTCTGCACACAACACTGAATTCAGAAGGCGTACATGGGCATTCTGTGATGAAAGGAATGGAAATCCCAAAGTTGTTTTTACAAACATACACACTCTCTTGATATCAGATTCTGTGACTTTATCTGTGAATACAAAACACCTGATCTGATCCCTTGTTGAGAACATCACATGCCTCAAGGCCTTTCATATTTTCCACAGATGCAAGTGCCGAGGATTTTCTTCACAGCTTCTTTTACCTCCTTATTCCTCAGGCTGTAGATGATGGGGTTCAACATTGGGGTGATCACTCCATAAGACAATCCAATGATTTCATCAGATGCTTTTGTGAACTTTGATTTGGGCTTCACGTACATGAAAAGGGCTGAACCATAGAATAAGATGACCACAGTCAAGTGCACTGAACAGGTAGAAAAGGCTTTCTTTCTTCCTTCAGCTGAATTAATTCTCAAGATGGAAGAGAGAATAATAGGAGATAAAAATTAACAGAAGAGAAATCACCAATAAAACAATACTTGCAACTATCATTATAAACACATTCATGGAGATGTCTGAGCATATGACTTTAAGAAGAGCCAGGATCTCACAGGTAAGATGATCGATTATGTTATTCCCACAGAAAGGCAACACCATTGTCAGGACTGTCTGCACTAAGGAATTTAGAGAGCCTATGTTCCAGGACCATGCAGCCATTTGCACATACAGCACTCTCTTCATGATGATGGAGTATGTCAGTGGGTTGCAGATGGCCACATAGTGGTCATAGGCCATTAAAGCCAGGAGGACACACTCAGTGGAGCCCAAGCCAAGGGACACAACCATCTGCAGAGCACAGTCAGTGAAGGAGATGGATTTTCTCTCAGAAGCCTATGGGTCTCTCAGCCGTGGATACCAGTGCCTGTTCTGGTGAGGGGGCAGAGGGTGCAATGGACTCCATGAGGGTCCTTAGCTTTGGTGGTTTAATGCTCTATTTTTGTGCTGGTTGGCCTCCTGCCAGGAGGTGTCATCTTCCAGAAAGCATCAGCTGAGTAGTGTGGAGAGGGACTGGTGGTGGGTAGTAATGCTTATTAAATATAAGTATTGGAGGAATGGATGATGATGTGTAACAGATGTCCAAGAATGAGAGGTTTCCAAGAAAGAAATACATGGGGGTATGGAGGCGAGAATCCAGGATCCTGATGATAATGAGGATGCTATTTCCCAGGAGGATTATCAGATACATGATGAGGCAGAGCATGAACAGAAAAAGCTGGAGTTCTGGATATTGGGAAAGCCCCACCAGAAAGAATTCAGTCATGGCAGAGTAATTTCTTGTCTCCATGTGTTCATGTCATCTGCAGAGTTTACAAAAGAACATGAGTCAGGAACATTTGAATTTTTGATGTAGAGTTATCAAATAACTTTCACATTCATCATTTTGTTTTATTCTTAGAACATGCCCTGGCATCAGCAAGAGCAGGGCTATTAACTTTGCTAATGATAAAAAGGCACTGAGATCAATCCTTTTTTTTTTTTTTTTTTTTGAGATGGAGTTTCACTCTGTCACCTATGCTGGAGTGCAGTGACACAATCTTGCCTCACTGCAGCCTCTGACTCCCGGGTTCAAGTGATTGTCCTGCCTCAGCCTCCTGAGTAGTTGGGACTACAGGCGTGCACCACCATGACCAACTAATTTTTTGTATTTTTAATAGAGATGGGGTTTCACCATGTTGGCCTGAATGGTCTCCGTCTCTTGACCCTGTGATCCACCCACCTTGGCTTCTCAAAGTGCTGGGATTACAGGCGGGAGCCACTGTGCCCAGCCCAATACTTTTTAGTATCACACAGTAGCAGAGGCTATACTGGGAAGTGCCAGTCCTCTAATTACATAATATTTAGGGACAAATTACTTTCAAAGGTGGGTACATAAGAATCTCTATTGATGAATATTTTGAAATATTTATTTTTATAAAGATGTATCTAATTTAAAGTATCATGGAGATTTTGAACCATGCCAGTTATCCTCACTATGACCTTCAAGTTACTTAACATTTTTGAGTCTAAGCTAGCTAAGCTACTAGTTTCAGCTGGGGGGGAAAGCTGTAACTCTTTGGTAGTTTATTGTGAGATTTAACTTAGATAACATCTATTAGGTGGCAGGTATAGTAGCTGGTTCCAGCATGTCATCTAAAATTATATATTAAGAGATTATGATTGAATCAAAATAGCAGTAAGTATATATATGTTCATATATATTATAAATCGTATCTTTCAAGACTACTCGTCTGGATCAGAAGGAAATTTTTTTTCCTTTTTAATTTTGGGGCAAGGGAATTGAAATTTGGGAGCATAACTGATGGAACATGAACAATTTTCTGATCCAAAGGGGACATCTAACCAGTTAAGAGTCTGGGAATCATTGGTGTTTAGTTCCCAGGAACTAAGGATCTTGGACTGCTACTACGTACAGCTTTCTTTAGGGCCTAGAATTCACCCTTTAATATTAGTCACCAAGTGTTACTTTTCTTCTTAACTTTTGTAATTTTCCAATTGGCCTAAATTCTCTATTCTTTTTTCTCTACCTTTTTGATGCATATTTTATGCTTTTGCAGGCAAGTTTTTATAATTTACAAGTACTTATTAATATATACTTTTCTTTCGATTTTTGTATTTAGTGCTTTGGACATATCCCCACATCTTCCATACTAATTTAAATTTTGGCCAGGAAGCTTCCATATGTGACAGAACTGACACTGGCTAATTTTTATTGAGCACTTTTTAGCAAGCACGTTTCACTGCTGTAAGCACATTGAATGTATTAATCACTTAATCTTCAGTGCAAGTCACTGACACAGATACCATATTTAACTCCCATTTTACGGCGAGGAAACAGAGACAAAGAAAAATTTAAGTAACTTTTACAAGGTCACAGAGATAATATATCCCAAAGCCAAAATCCAATATTCAGTTGCCTGGCTCTAAAGTCAACCCTTTTACCCACTAGACCATACTACTTCTCACAGATTCCTACACTGATTCCAAGCAAGAGACAATTACATAAATGTTTCTTGCTGTGTTAAACTTACATAACAAGCATCACTTGCTTGTTTTGTTTCCGATTACACATGATATGCTAGTAAACTCTGAAAGCTGGATCACAGCCCTTTATTTCTTGTAGTCTTTGGATTTTTTTTTTTTTTTTTTTTGATACGGAGTCTCGCTGTCACCCAGGCTGGAGTACAGTGGCCTGATCTCGGCTCACTGCAAGCTCCACCTCCTGGGTTCACGCCATTGTGCTGCCTCAGCTTCATGAGTAGCTGGGATTACAGCTCCCGCCACCACGCCCAGCTAATTTTTTGTCTTTTTAGTAGAGACGGGGTTTTCACCGTGTTAGCCAGGATGGTCTCGATCTCCTGACCTCGTGATCTGCCTGCCTCGGCCTCCCAAAGTGCAGGGATTAAGGACGTGAGCCACCGCACCTGGCTGTAATGTGGTCTTTTTGGTTGTCTACATGTAGGAGGCAGTTTCACAATTATGAGAATTAGCATAATCAAGAACAATGACATGAGAATTCTTACTATCACATTTGCTTCTACCAGCCACACACCTGGAATCCTCTAGCCTTTGTTTTTACTCTGCAAATCAGTATGCATTTCAGGATCTTTAATTGTCCTAATACCTGCCTTTTCTACCTTTTCCATCCCGACTCATCTTTTGCTAGTTCTGCCTACTTATAACTTTAGCCCCATGTCATTAAAAACTCAGCCATCCAGGAGAGTGGCGTGAACCTGGGAGGCAGAGCTTGAAGTGAGCCGAGATCGCGCCACTGCACTCCAGCCTGGGCGACAGAGCCATATACCATCTCAAAAAAACAAACAAACAAACAAAAAAAACAAAAAAACCTCAGCCATCCTGCATTTGTTTCATATTTATTCTGTTAAGTGCCCAACAAAAGTATGGATTTACTATATAAAGGATACTTTGTATACTATGTGTGTAACTTTGTTAGGCTGTCTCTGTCATAGCTAGAGTTCCCTGGGTTTTGGTGGTAAATGAAAATATTTCTTGCTGATCATCTCCTTGCCCCAAACCACAAATTTTCTCTGGCCTTTCTGTATCCAAAGAGCTTGAAGACGTGGATGATGTGGATTTCTTGTCTGGTCATAGACAGCAGCATTCCTATCTTCCTATAAGGGACAATACAGGAAAGTTATTTCCTTTTCATTCTTTTTCCATATCCTTTCTCATCCTCTTAGAGAATATCATCTGAACAGTGATTTTAGTAAAGTTGAAGAAAGAGATGATGGTACCACTATCGTAGTATATTAGAAAATATTTCCTTCTTCCACACGTCCTTTCCTGTTTCTAGTCACATGGGCACATGGACTTATTTCCACAAAGAAATCAGTTAAGGCAGCAGTTTTAATTTGTTGGAAGATAGTTGTTGTGAAGGGAGAGAAGGAGAAAAGAAGGAGGAGAAGGAAAAGGAGCCAATTTTTACTGGTAAAGAAAGTGTACTAACAATACTTCTATCCTGGAGTGAGGTGGTTGAGGAGAAATGGGTAAAGAAGAAATGACTGTCATTTTCTCTGTTCAAAAAACGTCCCAGGTAAGGGAGCATATTTTTCCAGAATTAAGGGTGAAGAAGAGAAGACAAAAATAACTTCACAAAAAAACCATTCACCTATCACAAAACTCCTTCAGTTACCTTTCTTCTCCCCACTTCAGCCATTTCTTCTCCCATGATAATGTCAAGGAAAGCATTATTGAGTAGGTTTGCTTCCCAATAATATTCACCAGCTTCCCCACAAAAGACACGTAAGCAGAGAAATACTTTCCGTCTGAGGAAAAACAGTATGCCTGCTATGCAACAGAACTTCAAGAAAAGCCCCCAGGTCATCCTCCGACCGCATTGTCATCCCTAGGCTGCTCTAATGTAGAAATTCCAAAGTTCCTGTTGACACCCCCGATGCTCTGCAATGAGCATGCTGAGTTTCTTTTTCCCTCCCCCAAATACTGCCTTTTTCTCCATTCATTTGTACATGCTTTTTTCTTAAGCTGGAAGGACTTCTCTCAATTTAGGTTTTTTCTAGGAAAACTTTTTCACCTCTTTGAGTAGGTGCCCCTACGATGTGCTTTTTGCCCCCACAGCAACCTTCACTTACTCGTTTATTATTATACTGTGCCATATATACTGTGTGATACCTAATAGGGGGTCCCGCTGTGAGTACTACACTTCCAAAATGGACACTGGGTAAAGAATGGTTTTGATAATTATTTTATACTTATAAGAAACAAATAATTTATATGCTATGTAACTTATTCTCATGTTAAAAAAAGTTAATAGTACACTTTGCAAATTATTTTACCAACCTAAGATAGCCTTTTACTGAAAACTCTCAATAAAACTACGATCAATCCAATTTATGAAATACATGTACAGAAATACAGAGTACATCCAAACTGTATACTAAAATAATGTCATTTGTTTTTATTAATACATGGAATTCCAAATTAGAAATCTATCAATATATGAAGCAAATAGGTAACAAAAGTAAAATACATTGTCTTCTAACTAGATGCCAAAAAGCATTTGCTAGACTACAACATTCACTCTTAGTAAAATGTCTCAGTAATCTAAGCTTAGGAGGATAATTCATTAAGATAATGAAGATTATTTCTCTTTAATAATTGGTCAGTATAATTAGAAATGGTGAGACATTGGTGGCATTTTCCTAAAAGTCATTCAAAAATGCATTATTATTTAACATCTTCCCCTGAATGATCCAACAATAGAAAAAATATCATTGCATGTACTATCATATTTCAAGTTCAATCATGCTTTCACAGTTGCTATGAGTTTTTCTTCTAGAATGCTGACCTTCTGGCATGTGATGTGCATGGTATACATGTGAGACTATTTAATCTGTCAGATAGTACCACCACTGCAGATTGTAGTCTTGGAGTATAGTAAGGACAAGGGGCAATGCACATATATAATATTAAAAAAAAGTTTCCAATAATATAAATGATTGCAATTTTGTACTTATGTGTCAGAAGAAACAACACCAAAATGTTAACTGTGGTTTTCTCTGGAATGTGAGACTTAGGGCACTAATAATTTATCTTCTCCATATTTTCCAAACAATTTTTAATTAACCTATATGTTATTATTATATATATCAGAAATAGTGTTTTCACATTTTTCTTGGAAGGTAATAGTGGCAAAAATGTGTAGAATGGACAGTTTTCTCTAAAAACCAAGTAGGAAATAAAACAGACAATGAACAGGAAGTTGGAGAGGGGCTTTATGTTATATCATATTACATAGATTAATTCAATGCCATTTAGTGTTCTTATGTCCACCAATGAATCTAACACTTATATTGATCATCAGGAGACATACTGATACAGCCTCAGTTATTGCAAAAAGATTCTCGAACCCACCATTTAGAATGTGATCAAACTTAGCAGTGCTGATAGGAAGCACTGTAGAGCATCCGGCAGCATCACACAAGAAAAAGAAAGACAGAGGTAATGACTGGTGGGAGGGAGGGAGCCTAGGGAAACATCAGGGGCTTCTGTTACCTCTGGTTTTTTCTTTGTTATAAAAATGTAGAATTTCAGTTTCTTGATTCTCCAGATTTTATTCATCTCTCCCCAAAGTCTCCATCAAAAATCGGTTCTCAGTATTGGGCGTCACCTATGGGAAGAAAGCAAACTTCACTTGAGAACTGTGGATTGTGAAGCGTTCACCCTTCTTCTCCCATGTTTACTAGCAGGAGAGAGTAGTTGTAACACATGAGCAGTCACCCAGATTGCCTGATTTTTAACCCAAGGAACCTTTTGAAGCAGGGTATGTTACACCCACCAGGAAAGGTTTCTTCAGGAGGGAATTTCAGCACTAAATATTACATCCTATATCCTGCTTCATCCAGATTTTTCCTACCGTCTATAAAACAACTTTGCTGTTCACAATATGAGAAAAACAAGGAGATCCCCAATGCTTGTCCAAATAAATAACTCTCTAGGAGCCCTGAAGGAAGCTGATAATAAGCAATACTGGGTGAGTTAGAGTTAAATTATCTTTTCCTTTCTTTACACAGCCTTAAGATTATTCTGTGTTTTTTCACTAACATTGCTAGGAATACAGCCGGAGCTTTAAGCCCTTATGCTGTAGGAGTCTTTATCTGAGTCATGGGGATGCCTCTGGGATTTGTTAGCACATGCAGGATATTATGTCTAATCATTTCTAGGGCTGCACCGTGGAAGCCTAGTGTGATCCATTTCTCTTACCCCTTTGTTCTTCCTGCTAGTAAGGCATCTTTATGGAGAAGTACTACGTTTTAATGGAAATAGCAGTCTTCTTGGAAGTGAGAATGATGTACAATGAGGTAACGGTATCTACTTTGTAGGGTTGTTGTGAGGATTAACATAACATACCTGAAAGATCTTGGCACAAAGGGACTGCACATACACAAAGTTAGTTTAATCCAATCTCCTAAGGCCTCTATTCTTTCATTTTCCATGGTGAGGAAAAACTACTAATTTAAAGTTAGCTGCCTAAATATCCTAGTATTTTCTTCATCCAGTAATACCTTATTTCCCTTGATTTTTTCCACAGTTGTATTCCAAATTTTTCAAATAAAATAAGCATTCCTAATTCCTAGTTCGCATATTCCCTCTCCTTTCTGAAAATAAACTCTGTTCTAATTGTCCTCATTTAGGCATCAGTGTAGAAATCCTCAAATTTGCCATATAAATAAATAATATGGCTTATTGCAACTTCAGTCTTCAAACAACAAAGCCATTGTAGACATAAGCACAGATATTTCTCTTCAGCATTCTTTTTCTCTAGTGTGTCACTATCTTTTTCTGTCTGTTTGCAGAAGTCACTGTGGCTGTTCGTCTTCAGATTTGTTTGAATCATAGCGACTTTCTCACTGTACTACAGTCTTGCTGTAGAAACCGTAGGCAAGTATACCTCAGTTCCAGATGTCTGTTAGTAGCGGTGAGGGGGCAGACTGAAAATAAAGCTTTCATCCCCATTAGAAATTCACGTCATAAGTTTGAATCAATAGTAAATCAATCTGCATTGACCTAAGTACCCTCTAACCTCTGGGTCCTAAGTTTTTCCAGAGGACCCACCAGTAGCCTGGTAGCCAATTTAAATCCTCCCTTGTTTTCCTCTAAGACACTGTGTAATCCCACAAGTGATTTAAAGTTGAATCACTAAGTCACGATAAAGGTGGCAACTTTTAGATATATTAAAAATAATGTCTCAAAGACCTAAGGGTACCTTACTTATTAAACACCAATTTTTCTTTAACTTTGAATTCATTTTTTTCCTGATTGTAGAAATAACACATGTTCATAGTAGAAAATTTGGGACATTCAGAAAAGCCCAAAGGAGGAAATGAAAGTCACCCATAATTTCAGATATAACTGTTGATATTTTGACATATTTTTATGCATATACTACCTATAATAAAAACTTAGGCTGGGCGTGGTGGCTCATGCCTGTAATCCCAGCACTTTGGGAGGCTGAGGTGGGTGGATCACGAGGTCCGGAGATCGAGACCATCCTGGCCAACATGGTGAAACTGTCTACTAAAAATACAAAAATTAGCCAGGCATGGTGTTGCGTGCCTGTAATCCCAGCTACTTGGGAGGCTGAGGCAGGAGAATCGCTTGAACCTGGGAGGTGGAGGTTGCAGTGAGCCAAGATTGTACCACTGCACTCCAGCCTGGTGACATAGCAAGACTCCGTCTAAAACAAAACAAAACAAAACAACCTTAAAAGCAGACTGCATATTCTTTTTTATAACCTGCTGTTAACATTAACGATATGTTGTATGTGTTTTCTCATGTTATTTTATTAAGCAATTTTAATAAATGTTATAATATTTTAAAAAGGAAAATGGAGAGGGTAAAAACACATATAATAAGTGGAAGTGAAACCGTTTTCTATTGCATTCTTAGAATATGAGAATTCTTTTATACTTTTATACTTTTCTTTGACTTTTTGAAGGTAAGACACACTGTTGGAAGACTGGAATCAGAGATTCCATTTATTCTAATTCTCTCTGAATAAAAACCAATTCTCATTGTCAGAAATTCTCATAATGTCCTTCTTATAGAATGAAAAATGAGCGTGATGTACATTTTTTTCTTAGTGGGATGAAGCAGACATAAGGGTGTAATAACCAAAGCACAACCTCAAGGGAATGGACACACTCCTGCCATGGCTTCTCAACCAGCTCCTCTAACTCAGCTTATATTCTGTCCTCTTCTGGCCCCTGACCCTGCTGTGCCAACCCCAGGTTTTAGTATTTTAATTCCATCCCACTTATGTTTTTCCAGCACATCTGCAATTGTGTAGGCCTTAGTTAGGAGAACATTCACTTTCGTGAAAACGTCAGCACATCTATAGTAAATACATCTTGAAATAAGAGGATAGAACCTATAATTTGAAAAGAGTAACAATTGTGGTTGAATTATATGGAATATGTATCATTTCTGTTTCAGTTTTATTTACCTTTTCTTTTAATATTCAACTATGTGACAGACCTTTTGCTAAATTTTGATGCCAAATATGTTCACTCATTGTTGTGGGGATATACAACAACAAAAAAATACAAGTTCTTGCCCTGTCATTTAGTGGGGAGTACATAAATAAGCAGAAGATAATCTAAAATGAAACTATTAGAAGGGTCAAAATAAAATAGATATGGAGATTTTAAAAGTTGCCTCCAAATGCAGTTTTTTTTTTTTTTTTTTTGAGAGTAAAAGGGAATGCAATTAATAATTAGGCTGGAAAAAGACAAACCATGACTATTCAAGACAAAGTAGGACATGTGTTCAAAAGAAAAAGTCCTGGCTCAAAGGAAGAAGTTGTCACCTTGTGTGATCATGGGACTCAGTGAACTCTTAGGGAAGTAGGCCTTGAGTAAGTTTTGCTGTCAGCAAGGATTCCTTGGATACAATTTAGAGAAAATGCAACCTTAATGTGTATTGTATGGTGAAGTATTTATTATCTCACATAATAAGTCCATAGTTTGGTGGTTTCAAGGTTCAGAAAAATCATCAAGGACACAAGGCTTTTGCTGTTTTTTTTTTTTTTTTTTTTTTTTCCTTTTTCCTGGCTATTGTTGGTACACTTGCAGCTCCAGAAATCAAATCCTTGCGCTTCAAGACGCAGGAACATAGGTCATGTACCTGTTTATTGCTCTTTTTCAGAGCTGGAAACATTCCCAGAAGCCCCAGCTCATTCATTGTCATTCTCATTTTCCAGAACTAGGTCATAAGCCTACCTCTAAAACATCAGTTACAAAGGTGATGATGTTAACATATTAGCCCAAAATAGTCATGCTTCTCTGGCTCCACCATTCCTGAACATGATGCTGCCTGATAGTTTTTTTTTAAAAATCTAGGTTTTTCAAGGCAGAAAGGAGATTACTGTTGTACAGGCAATTCTGGCAAGTCTTTTTATTCCTCTGTTTTTTAATTGCATAACTACTGTTGATCTACTTTTACTGACTTTTTTCTTATGCCATCTTTACTCTGTTGTTAAATTTTCCAATTTTTAAAAAAATAGTAGATATTGCACATTTTAGTTCTAGAATTTTCAGTTGGTCCTTTTTTATAGTTTGGTTTTTCTTAAAATTTCATATTTGTTTATTCATATGAACATGTAAAACGTTCTTGAGCATAGCTGTAATATCTACTTGAAAATTCTTGTGTGCTCATTGTATCATCTCTGTTATCTCATGGTCAATCTTTGTCAATTTATTGCTTTTTGCTTGAGTGTATCTATAATTTCTCTAATGACCAGTGATGATGAGCTTTTTTTCATACGTTTGTTGGCTGCATAAATGTCTTCTTTTGAGAATTGTCTCTTCATGTCCTTTGCCCACTTTTTGATGGGGTTGTTTTCTTCTTGTAAATTTGTTTAAGTTCTTTGTAGATTCTGGATATTAGCCCTTTGTCAGATGGATAGATTGCAAAAATTTTCTCCCATTCTGTAGGTTGCCTGTTCACTCTGATGATAGTTTCTTTTGCTGTGTAGGAGTTCTTTAATTAGATCCCATTTGTCAATTTTGGCTTTTGTTGCCATTGCTTTTGGTGTTTTAGTGATGAAGCCTTTGCCCATGCCTATGTCCTGAATGGTATTGCCTAGGTTTTCTTCTAGGGTTTTTATGGTTTTAGGTCTTACATTTAAATCTTTAATGCATCTTGAGTTAATTTTTGTGTAAGGTTTAAGGAAGGGGTCCAGTTTTAATTTTCTGCGTATGGCTAGCCAGTTTTCCCAACATCATTTATTAAATAGGGAATCCTTTCCTCATTGCTTGTTTTTGTCACGTTTGTCAAAGATCAGATGGTTGTAGATGTACAGTGTTATTTCTGAGGCCTCCATTCTGTTCCATTGGTCGATAGATCTGTTTTGGTACCAGTACCATGTTGTTTTGGTTATTGTAGCCTCGTAATATAGTTTGAAGTCAGGTAGTGTGATGACTCCAGCTTTATTCTTTTTGCTTAGCATTCTCTTGGCTATATGGGCTCTTTTTTGGTTCTACATGAAATTTAAAGTAGTTTTTTCTAATTCTGTGAAGAAAAAATCAGTGGTAGCTTGATGGGGATAGCATTGAATCTATAAATTACTTTGGGCAGTATGGCCATTTTCACAATATTGATTCTTTCTGTCTATGAGCATGGAATGTTTTTCCATTTGTTTGTGTCCTCTCTTATTTCCTTGAGCAGTGGTTTGTAGTTCTCCTTGAAGAGGTCCTTCACATCCCTTGTAAGTTGTATTCCTAGGTACTTTATTCTCTTTGTAGTAATTGTTAACAGAAGTTCACTCATGATTTGGCTCTCTGTCTATTATTGGTGTATAAGAATGTTTTCAATTTTTGCACATTGATTTTGTATCCTGAGACTTTGCTGAAGTTGCTTATCAGCTTAAGGAGATTTTGGGCTGAGACGATGGGGTTTTCTAAATAGAAAATCATATCATCTGCAAACAGAAACCATTTGACTTTCTCTCTCCCTATTTGAGTACCCTTTATTTCTTTATCTTAGTTGATTGCCCTGGCCAGAACTTCCAATACTATGTTGAACAGGAGTAGTGAGAGAGGGCATCCTTGTCTTGTGCTGGTTTTCAAAGGGAATGCTTCCAGGTTTTTCTCATTCAGTATGATATTGGTTGTGGGTTTGTAATAAAGGGCTCTTATTATTTTGAGGTACATTCCATCAATACCTAGTTTATTGAGAGTTTTTAGCATGAGGAGATGTTGAATTTTATTGAAGGCCTTTTCTGCATCTATTGAGATAATCATGTGGTTTTTGTCATTGGTTCTGTTTATGTGATGGATTATGTTTATTGATTTGCGTGTGTTGAACTAGCCTTGCATCCCAGGGATGAGGCTGACTTGATCATGGTGGATAAGCTTTTTGATGTGCTGCTGGATTCAGTTTGCCAGTATTTTATTGAGGATTTTCGCATTGATGTTCATAGGGATATTGGCCTGAAATTTTCTTTTTTTGTTGCATCTCTGCCAAGTATTGGTATCAGGATGATGCTGGCCTCATAAAATGAGTTAGGGAGGAGTCCATATTTTTCTGTTGTTTGAAATAGTTTCAGAAGGAATGATACCAGCTCCTTTTTTTTTTTTTTTTCACCTCTGATAGAATTCAGCTGTGAATCTGTCTGGTTCTGTCTGGATTTTTTTGGTTGGTAGACTATTAATTACTGCCTCAATTTCAGAACTTGTTATTGATCTATTTGGGGATTCTACTTCTTTCTGGTGGTTTAGTCTTGGAAGGGTGTATATGTCCAGGAATTTGTCCATTTTTTCTAGATTTTCTAGTTTATTTGCGAAGAGGTGTTTGTAGTATTCTCTGATGGTAGTTTGTATTTCTGTGGGATCGGTGGTGATATCCCCTTTATCATTTTTTATTGTATCTATTTGATTCTCCTCTCTTTTCTTCCTTATTAGTCGGGCTAGTGGTCTATCTTTTTTGGTTAATCTTTTCAAAAAACCAGCTCTGGATTCATTGGTTTTTTTGAAGGGTTTTTTGTGTCTCTATCTCCTTCAGTTCTGCTCTGATTTCTTGTCTTCTGCTAGCTTTTGAATGTGTTTGCTCTTGCTTCTTTAGTTCTTTTAATTGTGATATTAGAGTGTTGATTTTAGATCTTTCCTGCTTTCTCCTGTGGGCATTTAGTGCTATAAATTTTCCTCTAAACACTGCTTTAGCTGTGTCCCAGAGATTCTGGTATGTTGTGTCTTTGTTCTCATTGGTTTCAAAGAACTTACATATTTCTGCCCTAATTTTGTTATTTGCCCAGTAGTCATTCAGGAGAAGTTTGTTCAGTTTCCATGTAGTTGTGCAGGTTTGAGTGAGTTTCTTAATCCTAAGTTCTAATTTGATTGCACTGTGGTCTGAGAGACTGTTATGATTTCTGTTCTTTTGCATTTGCTGAGGAGTTTTTTACTTCCAATTCTGTTATCAATTTTAGAATAAGTGCAATGTGGCACTGAGAAGCATGTATATTCTGTTGATTTGGGGTGGAGAGTTCTACAGATGTCTATTAGGTCCACTTGGTCCTGAGCAGAGTTCAAGTCCTAAATATCCTTGTTAATTTTTTTGTCTCGTTGATCTGTCTAATACTGACAGTGGGGTGTTAAAGTCTCCCACTATTATTGTGTGGGAGTCTAAGTCTCTTTGTAAGTCTCTGAGAACTTGCTTTATGAATCTTGGTGCTCCTGTATTGGGTGCATATATATTTAGGATAGTTAGCTCTTCTTGTTGAATTAATCCCTTTACCATTATGTAGTGCCCTTCTTTGTCTTTTTTGATCTTTGTTGGTTTAAAGTCTGTTTTATGAGAGACTAGGACTGCAATCCCTGCTTTTTTTTTGCTTTCCATTTGCTTGCTAAATCTTCCTCCATCCCTTTATTTTGAGCCTGTGTGTGTCTTTGCATGTGAGATGGGTCTCCTGAATACAGCATGCTGATGGGTCTTGACTCTATCCAATTTTGCCAGTCTATGTCTTTTAATTGGGGCATTTAGCCCATTTACATTTAAGGTTAATATTGTTATGTGTGAATTTGATCCTATCGTTATGATGCTAGCTGGTTATTTTGCCCATTAGTGGATGCAGCTTCTTCATAGTGTCAATGGTCTTTACATTTGGTATATTTTTGCAGTGGCTGATACCGGTTGTTCCTTTCCACGTTTAGTGCTTCCTTCAGGAGCTCTTGTAAGGCAGATCTGGTGGTGACAAAATCTCTTAGCATTTGGTTTTCTGTAAAGGATTTTATTTCTCCTTCACTTGTGAAGCTTAGTTTGGCTGGATATGAAATTCTGGGTTGAAAATTATTTTCTTTAAGAATGTTGAATACTCTCTTCTGGCTTGTAGGATTTCTGCAGAGATATCCACTGTTAGTCTGATGGGCTTCTCTTTGTGGGTAACCTGACCTTTCTCTCTGGCAGCCCTTAACATTTTTTCCTTCATTTCAACCTTGGTGAATCTGACAATTATGTGTCTTGGGGTTGCTCTTCTAAAGAAATATCTTTGTGGTGTTCTCTGTGTTTCCTGAATTTGAATGTTGGCCTGTCTTGCTGGGTTGGGGAAGTTTTCCTGGATGATATCCTGAAGTGTGTTTTCCAATTTGGTTCCATTCTCCCCGTCACTTTCAGGTACACCAATCAAACATAGGTTTGGTCTTTTCACATAGTCCTGTATATCTTGGAGGTTTATTCATTCCTTTTCATTCTTTTTTCTCTAATGTTGTCTTCATGCTTTATTTTATCAAGTTGATCTTCAATCTCTGATATCCTTTCTTCTGCTTGATCGATTCGGCCACTGAAACTTGTGTATGCTTCACGAAGTTCTAGTGCTGTGTTTTTCAGCTCCATCAGGTAATTTATATTCTTCTCTAAACTGATTATTCTAGTTAGCAATTCCTCTAGCTTTTTTCAAGTTTCTTAGCTTCCTTGCATTGGGTTAGAACATTTAGCTTGGAGGAGTTTGTTATTACCCACCTTCTGAAGTGTACTTCTGTCAATTCATCAAACTCATTCTCTGTCCAGTTTTGGTCCCTTGCTGGTGAGGAGCTGTGATCCTTTAGAGGAGAAGAGACATTCTGGTTTTTGGAATTTTCAGCCTTTTTGGGTTGGTTTTTCCTCATCTTCATGGATTTATCTACCTTTGGTCTTTGATGTTGGTGACCTTCAGATGGGGTTTCTGTGTGGATGTCCTTTTTGTTGATGTTGATGCTATTCTTTTCTGTTTGTTAGTTTTCCTTCTAACAGTGAGGCCCCTCTGCTGGAGGTCTGCTGGAGTTGGCTGGAGGTCCACTCCAGATCCTGTTTGCCTGGTTATCACCAGCGGAGGCTACAGAACAGCAAAGATTACTGCCTGTTCCTTCCTCTGGAAGCTTCTTCCCAGAGGGGCACCTGCTAGATGCCAGCCAGAACTCTCCTGTATAACGTGTCTGTTGACCCCTGCTGGGAGGTGTCTCCCAGTCAGGAGACACAGGGGTCAGGGACCCACTTGAGGAGGCAGTCTGTCCCTTAGCAGAGCTTGAGTGCTGTCCTGGGAGATCCACTCTTCCCTTCAGAGCCGACAGGCAGGAATGTTTAAGTCTGCTGAAGCTGTGCCCACAGCCACCCCTTCCCCCAGGTGCTCTGTCCCAGGGAGATGAGAGTTTTATCTATAAGCCCCTGACTGGGACTGCTGCCTTTCTTTCAGAGATGCCCTGCCCAGAGAGGCAGAATCTAGAGAGGTAATCTGGCTACAGTGGCCTTGCTGAGCTGCAGTGAGCTCCACCCAGTTCGAATTCCTGGTGACTTTGTTTACACTGTGAGGGGAAAACCACCTACTCACGCCTCAGTAATGGCAGATGCCTCTCCCCCAACCAAGCTTGAGCATCCTGGGTTGACTTGAGACTGCTGTGCTGACAGCAAGAATTTCAAGCCAGTGGATCTTAGCTTGCTGGGCTCCATGGGGTGAAATCCAGTAAGCTAGACCACTTAGCTCCCTTGCTTTAGCACCCTTTCCAGGGGAGTGAACGGTTCTGTCTCGCTGGCGTTTTAGGCACCAGTGGAGTATGAAAAAAAAACTCCTGCAGCTAGCTCAGTGTCTGCCCAAATGGCTGCCCAGTTTTGTGTTGAAACCCAGGGCACTGGTGGCGTAGGCACCTGAGGGAATCTCCTGGTCTGTGGCTTGTGAAAACCATGGGAAAAGCATAGTATCTGAAAAGCATAGTATCATAGCCACAGTCCCTCATGGCTTCCCTTGGCTAGGGGAGGGAATTCCCTGACCCCTTGCACTTCCTGGGTGAGGCAATGCCCCACATTGCTTCGGCTCACCCTCTGTAGGCTGCACCCACTGTCTAACCAGTCCCAGTGAGATGAGCTGGGTACCTCAGTTGGAAATGCAGCAATCACCTGCCTTCTGCATTGATCTTGCTGGGAGCTTCAGACCAGAGCTGTTCCTATTTGGCCATCTTGCCGGCCACCACCTATTTATTTATTCATTTATTTATTTTTTGAGACAGAGTTTCACTCTTGTCACCCAGGCTGGAGTGCAATGGTGTGATCTCAACTCACTGCAACCTCTGCCTCCCAGGTTCAAGCGATTGTCCTGCCTCAGCCTCCCGAGTAGCTGGGATTATAGGCACACACCACCACACCTGGCTAACTTTTTATATTTTTATTAGAGACAGGGTTTCACCATGTTGGCCAGGCTGGTCTCCAACCCCTGGCCTCAGGTGATCCTCCCACCTCAGCCTTTCCTAAAGTGCTGGGATTACAGGCTTGAGTCACTGTGCCTGGCCATATACTATTATTTCTGCATGAAATGAAGATACTGATTATTTTGAGGGTTAAATAGAACAATGTATGAAAGCATCCAAATAGAAATAAAAACAATGAAGATCAGACTCCTCTTAATGATGAATAATCCCATTAAGTTTTAATATCATGTAATATCCATAGTATTTATTTTGTCAAATAGTTTAAAACAAAGAATAAAGTAGAAGTGTCGTCAATTAGAATAGGGGCCCAAAGCCAAAGTAAACATATCTTTAAATTGCTCAAGAAAGATAACCGAAAACCTACAGTTCTATACCAGACTAGACCATCTTTCAAGAGAGAGAAAGCCAAATAAAGAATCTTTTAGATCAAGAGATTTTTACCATGCATAGAATGCTGCCCCCTCAAAGAAACTGTACCCAGATGAAAGTCATGGCATGAAAAAAATCAGAGTATGCAAACAAATTGGTAAATATATGGGTAAATCCAAATGTTCACTAATTTTACTTAAAAAGATAGCAATAAACTGGGGGACAATACAAGGTAAAAATGAAAGTTTAAACATCAATAACATGGAAGACTGTGGCAGTTAGAAATCAGATATAAACATCTTAAAGTTCTATAATATTCAGGAGGATTGCAGAGATATTAACTAGAGAATTTGCTAAGTTAAACAACTATCATAAAAATTTAAGGGAAATATTACAACAATAAAAATAGGATATAATACTCCTAAAGCAGTCAAGGGAATAATAGGAAGCAAAGAAAATCTCATCAATTCAATAGAAGGCAGGAAACTTGTCAAAAAAATTAAAAAGCACAGTATCTTAAAAACAAACACCAAATGAGTATGAAATAATCAAACATAAATATTCACATTAAATTTAAATACTTAAACACGCTGTTTAAAACATATTAATTATCGTGCCCCAGCTATACCAAGGCAACAACCTTTCTGATATTTTAATACCATTGATTATTTTTACCTATTTCAGAACTTGAGTAGGTACTCTATTTTGAAGGCTTCTTCCATCTAGCATTGGTTTTGAAATTCATTCACATTGTTGCATGTATCAGTAATTTATTCCTTTTATTTCACCGTACTGAGTGGTATTTTGTTGTATGATTAGACCATAGTTTGTCAATCCATTTGCTTATTGATTGGCACTTGGGTTATCTCCAGTGACTGGCTATTATGAAAAAACTGTAATGGACATTCTTGTGTAAGTCTTTCTGAAGACATTTTTATTTCTATTTGGTACATACATAGGAACATAATTGATGAATTATAGGTGTATGATATATGGTTAGTTTTATAAGAAATTGTTAGCCCTTTTCCCAAAGTGGATGTACCATTTACATTCTTACTGGGAATATAGAGTTACTTCCCATTCTTATGAATATTTGGTGCTGTCAATCTTTTAAATTTTTGGCATTCTGGATGATGTGAAACTCTTGTGGTTTACTTTGCACTTCCATAGCAACTACCAGTGTTGAACACTCATGTGTTCATGTGCTTATTGGTTATTTGTATATCTCCTTTTGTGAAGTGCCTGTTTAAATCTTTTGCTAATCTGGTTCTATTCAACACTGGTCTCAGTTGATTCTCTTTTATTTTAGATTAGGACACATTTTTCTGTTTTTTGTTTTGTTTTGTTTTTGTTTTGTTTGTTTGTTTTTAAACATGGAGTTATTTGGGATTGTATTTGGACATTGTGGATGTAATGTTGTGAAGACTGTAGAATCTGTTATTTAAACATGTTGATGTTTTTGTTTTAACAGGTAATTAAGTTGATTTTACTCAAATGAGAAATTCTGTCTTGAATCTTATTTCGGTTCTTTATGGTGACTGGGCTTATTACGTCTTCCCCATGTATGCAGGGGTTGGGGCAACCAGAATTTGGCCAGAGTGTATATTGCCCAATTCGTGGCTTTTTCTCTCTAGCTTTCTCTTTTTCAGGTTTCCCTGCCATTTTAAAGTGGTTATACTTGCCTCTGCAATTTTCTCTCAGAGTTTTATCCTATGCAGCATTGACTGCCCTTGGGCTAAAAGCCATAAATGTGAACAACTCTGCAGGGTGAGATGTCAGAGCCCTGGCAGTGGAAAGTGGTTGGTTCACAGGTGGTAAGAAGAATTTACTGACAACAGTATAGGTTTGAAAAGGAAAGTGTTATTAGAAGGAGAGAGCTCTGCAGAAGAGTGTGGCAGGGCGCTTCGGCAAGAGAGGACTGAGTGCACCGCAGTGACTTTTTCTTTAGAGGTATATATGTACCTTAAAGTGGGAGTTTAAGGATGATTTGAACCTTATTAGTCCTGTAGATCATGATAAATGATTATATTTGTAGGCATTTTTGTGCTTTGATGTCAGCAAAGTTTGCACAATGAGTTTCGACATGCATGCGTTCTTGAGATATATAGAAATTCTAGTAATTTATTAATTTGGGGGAAAGAAGCCTGGTACCAGATGCCTACTTTAGATAATAGGGAGGTCTGATAACTTCTAAATTCTTCAGATAAGGAGTTTTGCCTCTGGAAGGTCTGCTTGATGGCCACCAGGTGATCTTTGCTCTTCTCCAACTCAACTCATAATTTTCCTTTTTCTGAGTTTCAAATCCTATCCTGAATCTGTCTGCTTTGTTAAATTGACTAATGTTTGTTTTATGTACTTTGTCCATATCCATATCCATTATACTGTTATATGCTGTAGAGTTAGGCATTTACATGGCCATACTGGAAGTGATCATCCTAAATTTCTTTGGAAAACCATTTATGATATGCCAAGAAAAAGTTCATATATCAGAAACACTTATGAAATCTAGTTTAATAAAGATCTATAGGTAATATAAAAGAAGCTTACCCTCCTCCCTCTGTCATTTTTTTAATACTGTAAATTTAGATTTTTATGCTTTTTAAACAGCAAGGCACACAAGTAATGAGAAGCAGGATCCTCTTCCTTTCCCGTAACTGAGTTCCACACAACAGCCTCTAGAAATAAGTGATAAGAGACATTAATAATAGCTAACATTACTTTCTCTTTCAGATTAGGATTTTACAAGGGTACTCATTATTCTTAGCTTCAGTTTTAAAATAATATGATACACATTATTTTAAAAGTATTTTATGTAGTATTTATCATGGATTATTTAAAGTATTTTTATGTATTGTGGGAATTACCTATACTTCCATAAAACCTCTAGTTGAAATAATCCAGTTTATGGAGGAAAAAAAACTAGAGATAATACTATTCAATTCACTCTGACCATGACAACCCAAAATTATTTCAGTTTTTTTTTTTTTGGGGGGGGGGACGGAGTCTTGCTCTGTCACCCAGGCTGTAGTGCAATGGTGCGACCTCGGCTCACTGCAACCTCTGCCTCCTGGATTGAATTGATTCTTCTGTCTCAGCCTCCAGAGTTTCTGGGATTACAGGCATGCGCCACCACGCCTAGCTAATTTTTGTGTTTTTAGTAGAGACGGGGTTTCACCATGTTGGCCAAGTTGGTCTCAAACTCCTGACATCATGATCTTCCCTCCTCGCCCTCCCAAAGTGCTGGGATTACAGGCATGAGCCACAGCGCCCGGCCTCAGTTGTCTTTTTTTTACACGTATATTCTTTCTCAAATTTTTTCTAAAATTATCAGTCTGTAAAAAGTTTTTATTCTTGACAATAATATATGCGTTTTCCCTTATAAAAGTAGCCCTCCTTATTGATACATTTAAAAATTTTCACTTACTTGTCTTCATCTCTAGTACTGTTGATTTGTTTCTTAAGGTGTGAGTATATTTCTCCCAATTAAGAATTATTTATAGTTTTGAGACATTTGAGCTTTTGCCTTTCCCTCCCCTCCCCTCCCCTTCCCTTCCCCTCCCTTCCTTTCCTCTCCTCTCCCCTTCCCCTCCCCTTCCTTTCCCCTTTCCCTTCCCTTCCCTTTATTTTTGACAGACTCTGCTCTGTCGCCCAGGCTGGAGTGCAGTGGCACGATCTTGGCTCACTGCAACCTCCGCCTTCTGGGTTCAAGCGATTTTCCTGCCTCTACCTCCCAGTAGCTGGGACTACAGGCTCGTGTCAACACACCCGGCTAATTTTTTGTATTTTTAGTAGAGATAGGGTTTCACCGTGTTAGCCAGGATGGTCTTAATTTCCTGACCTCATGATCTGCCCGCCTCCGCCTCCCAAAGTGCTGGGATTACAGATATGAGCCACTGCACCCGTCCCGAAATTTTTGTTATGTCGAGTTTAACCTTTTTAACATTATGTGTAACAGATATTTGGAGTCAAAAATCAAATCTTCTTCCAAGGATGTTACATTTTGAAATGTTTTTAGAGTCTGGTAATACTATCTTCTACTTTTTCAAGCAGTTACTACATTAATAATTGGTATTTCACTGAATTATTTCTATCAGAGGGTATGCCAAATGGAGTTTCCCAGAAAGTAGTATATTAGTGTAAAATAGGAAACTTACTGCCTGAACTTTAATCAAGAAGGGACTCTGTACAGCATAGAATTACATTACTATCCTCTCTTCAACCAACAGCACAGTAGAAAACATTGACTATGATAGAGTCCGCAAAAAAGATAACAAGCACTTAGATAAATTTTGAGACAAATTTAATATGATGTTTTAAAAAGAGAAGGGAAAAATAAAAGTACTTCCATAGCAATGGACATTATGTATGCAGTAATTTGCAGTACACTCTGAAAAAAATCTTCAATTTTCTAAATTAGTAAATTGAATATATTAATTAATAAAGCATATATTAAAATTAACAAAGCAGATATTAAAATCAATTAATCAATTGATTTTATAATAATTAATAAAGCATATATTAATTGTATGCTTTCAATTAATCAATTAAAGCATATATTAAAGCATATATTAATCAATTAATAATCGATTAATCAATCAATAAATAAAATCAATTAATAATGCATTTTCAATTAATAAATCAATTAATAAAGCATATATTGAAATTGCCTTTATATTTTCAAATGCAATGACAAATCACTTTCTCGAGACAAATCAAATTCCTGCAAGATGTAGTGACTGATTTCAGCACAGACAGTATGGAACAAGAAGCTAATGTCAATATATAAGAGAATCAACAGATTGAAAAGTGTATGGAAAGAAGAGAGTACTGGGAATGTATAGAATATAGTCCTTTAACTACTGGCCTTAGGGTTCCTGCTTGTTATTTAGTCAGAAGGAGGCTTACATTTATGTATGAATATACTCCAAAGTAAATGCACAATATTGCTTTACAGAACGCTTTTTCACATCCAGTGCCTATGTATTAGCTATTATTTGCCTCACATTGATCTGCACACTGGGAAAAGACAGCAATAGACAAGGAAAAGTCCCTGCTTACAAGGAACTTTTCATGGAGAAAATAGACAATAAATTCATAAAAAAAGATAAATATATACAGCAGTTTAAAGGAGTGAAATGCTGTGGCAAAAAAGAAAAACATGTTACAACTTTTATAAGAAGAATATATTAGACATTTATGCAAAAACTTATTTGAAATGACAAAGGGAACCCTTGGAAGATTGAGGGGAGGAGTGTCCCAGGTAGATGGAATAATAAAGGAAAAGGCTTTGGCATATGTGAGAAACAACAAGAAGATAGTGAAATGAGAGTCTAATGAGAGTCTAATGAATACCGTCAGGTGGTAGGAGATGAAGTTGTAAAAGTAGGTGGGGTTAAGATTACACGAATATGGTATACCATGGTAAGGAATTTAAAACATTTTAAAATCTTTCTCTCTCACTTTTTTGAGATGGGATCTCATTATATTGCCCAGGAGGTTTCGAACTCCTGGGCTCAAGCAGTCTTCCCACTTCAGCCTCCAAAGTAGCTTGGATTACAGGCATGCACCACCATACCAGGCTTTAACACTTTTTATCCTGTAGATTAATAGATTACTTATTTTATTTTTGTTTTTGTCAAATTCTCAGTTCCATATAACCTAGGAATTATATCTCTGTATAACTGAATTGAGTGAGCCCTGTCTAATCTATTACAGTTATGATTCTGGTCCCCAGAGTGGACAAAATCAGATATGCAACACCTTTAAAGGAATTCTGCCTCAATTTGGTTTGTTACTACTTATTTGTATTTATATGTGACACAGTAATCTACCATAATCCACCAAATGATAATGTTTATTAAACTAAAAAATATTATGTAGAAAAGCAAAATGCAATTATTTTAAGTACTAATATATTGATTGAAGCACAGAGAAAAGTGGCAAAAGTCCATAAATCAATTTGATGAAAAATATGAGAACAAAAAATTAGAAACATGTAAATACTCCACAGAAGTAATTGGGGAGATAACTGAAATGCCCAAAGTAATGCAGAATAGAGATTAGATTATTGTAATTTAGTTATTAAAGAGAAAGGGAACTCCTAAAGGCTGGAGAACTTGAAACCTCTCAGATTACATACCTTGTTATTATTACCTTAAAATATAGGTGGATGGAGAGGAAGATAGGACAAAGGAATGTATTAGGATTTATTTTGTCATATGTGGTAAAATCCAGGTCAAATTAGTTTTTCATAAAATGCTAATTTGACTCATAAATAAAATCTGCAATGGGGAATCTGGCTTTAGCTACAGTTGGGTTCAAGAGTTAAAGTGACACCATCAACCGCACTCTCTATCTCAGCTCTGCTTTCGTTCTCATGCTGTCCTCACATATTGACAATGGTTGCCAGTAGGAATTCTGAGTTAACATTCTACCAGTTTAGACACCATTTCAAAAAAGAGTGTGTCTTTCTGACAAAGGCAGCATTCCTGGGATTGAGTCTGATTAGTATGGCTCGGGTCACGTCCTACACTATACCAATCACTATGACTAGAGGAATTAGACATCCTCTGTTTTTGTGGGCAAGACCTCTTCCATGTTTATCTTTATTTTCAGAGGATTGGGTCAGCCCCACATGAACAGCATAGACTGAGAGTGAGGGACTGTTGGTTCATCAAAAGAAAAATATGCATATTTCTATTAATATATATTACACAGATCTGTCAATTGGATGGCAATATTGTGCAGGGATGCTGCACAACAAAAACAATATATATCCACTTCAAAGTGACTGAGAAAGGAGACAAAGAAGAGAAAAGAAAGGAAGAGAACGAAAACATATGAAGGAGAGGAGAGAGAGGAGCAGAATATAGAGAGAGTACAGAAAATCAGGGGAGAGGAGAGAGACACACACATGGCGGGAAAGAGAAGAGAAGAGAACAGAAGAGAACAGAAAAGAGAAGAGGAGACCGAGTGAGAGAGAGATTCATTTTAATGAGCAGCATCAATATTTTTATAGGGCCAATTTGCAGACCTGCTTACTGCTGTAAACCTGGCAGATAAGGCACTATTAAGAAGGTTACGTGAGCATGAAAATTCTATGTTGAAAAGAATGGGAATCTAATATTTGGTTTTGCAAACACACAAGCTTTTGTGACAGTAGGTTTTACAGTATCTAAATACAAATACTAAATACAAAATGTCTTTTGTATTTAGTATTTAGACAAGCTCTGTTGCTCCATTGAGGATATCGCATGTCCAAGGCTTTTCATATTTTCAATAAATGTAGATGTCTGCTCAGGACTTTCTTTACAGCCTCTTTGAGCTCTTTATTCCTAAGGCTATAGATCGTGGGATTTAACATTGGGGTTACCACTCCATAAGACAGCCCAATAATCTCATCAGATGTGTTAGTGTTCTTTGACTTGGGTTTCATGTACATAAAAAGGGCTGAAACATAGAGTAAGATGACCACAATCGAGTGCGCTGAACAGGTAGAAAAGTCCTTCTTCCCTCAGCAGAATTAATTATCAGGATGGAAGAGAGAATAAACATATAGGAGATGAAAATTAACAGTAGAGGAATCACCAATAAAACAATATTTGTCACTGTCATGATAAGCACATTGATGGTGATATCTGAACAAACAAGTTTTAGAAGGGCCAAGATTTCACAGGTAATATGATCAATGACATTATTCCCACAGAAAGGCAATGTCATTGTCAGAACTGTTTGCAATAGGGAGGTCAGACAGCCTATGATCCAGGACGAGGCAGCCATTTGCACATACAGCACTCTGTTCCTGAGGGTGGAGTGCCTCAGTGGGTTGCAGATGGCCACATAGCAGTCAAAGGCCATCACAGCCAGGAGGACACACTTAGTGGAGCCCAAGCCAAGGGACACAACCATCAGCAGAGCACAGACAGTGAAGGAGATGGATTTTCTCTCCGACATAAATATAATAAGCATTGGAGGAATGGATGATGATGTGTAACAGATGTCCAAGAATGAGAGGTTTCCAAGAAAGAAATACATGGGGGTATGGAGGCGAGAATCCAGGATCCTGATGATAATGAGGATGCTATTTCCCAGGAGGATTATCACGTACATGATGAGGCAGGGCATGAACAGAAAAAGCTGGAGCTCTGGATATTGGGAAAGCCCCACCAGAAAGAATTCAGTCACTTGTCTCCATGTGTTCTAGGTCACCTGCCTGCTGGGTACAGAAAAGGACATGATTCAGGTAAATTGAAATCTTTGATACACCAAACTCTGTAAATCTGTACATCTATAGATTTTGAACACAAATTTGCTTCCAATATTGTGTTTGATTCTTAGAATACTCCTAGTAAGCAAAACAGTATGGATATTGTACTAGTTTTATTGATTATGAAAAGTGAGACATTGAGAAACCCAGTATATCTTAGGACTACACAGCAGCACAGTCAAAGCTACCAGTACTGCCAGAATTCTTCTGGGAAGTGCCAAATAAAGTTTAGGAACATGCTCCTTTCCAATGTAGAAGATATTTTTAACTTAAAGCTGTTTTTTTGGATGAAGCTCGCCTCTGTTTAAAATGTTATTTATGGACTGCCAGTGACATCATTTAACGTGGATGTAGCTTTGGTACGTTGTTTATTTTTCTGAGTCACAGATAGTTCATAGTAAACTTGGAAAAAGCAATGATTATTTCTTAGAGTGTAGTTAGAATTAAATTAGTTAAAATATTAAGTGCCTAGAACCTAATGGTTCCAACATGGCGTGTGTGTGTGTGTGTGTGTGTGTGTGTGTGTGTGTATGCATATATGTAATATAATTATATTTACCTTAAATGAGATATGATATTAAATGTATTTTATATACACGCATATTATGAATTATAGTATAATATTTAGATCTACCAATCTCAAAAGGAAAAAATAGATTTAGCTTTTTAAAGGTAAAAGGTTTAAAGTTTGAAATCATACTTGACAGACTGTGAACACTTTTGTTCCCGGTGAGACATTTTACTGCGCTTCTTTCAAAAACCTGTTAGGAGTCTGAGAATCATTAGAGGACTGTTCTAGAAGCTTCCAGAGATTAAGGAGTCTAGGTCCCAGCATGTACAGCTTTTTTCCAGGGCCTGGGAGTCTCTCTTCTTAAGTGTAGTATTACTCCCATTTTACAAAGTAGGAAACAGAGACAAAGAAAAGTTTAGGTAACTTTCTCAAGGTCATACAGATAGTAAATAAATAAAGCCAGAATTCAGTATCTAGCCATCTGGCTATAGATGTAAACCCTTTTACCTACAATACACTATAGAATAAACCCTTTTACCCACAATACACTACTCTCTCTCACTGGTTACTACACAGATTCCATGCAAGAGAAGACTATTACAAAAATGTATCTTCTGTTGGGGTACAGTGAGACAGCAAACAGCACTTACTTGTGATTCTGATCATATGTGATGTGATGGAGAACTCTGAAGGCTGGACCACTTACTTTTTCCTGTAGTCTTTGATTGTGATCTGCTCAGTTTTCTTTTCTTTTCTCTCTTTCTCTCTTTTTTTTTTTTTTTTTTTTTTAAGACGGAGTCTTGCTCTGTCACTTGGTCTGGAGTGCAGTGCCATGATCTCAGCTCACTGCAACCTCTACCTCCCAGGTTCAAGTGATTCTCCTGCCTCAGCCTCCCGAGTAGCTGAGATTACAGGCATGCCCCACCACACCTGGCTGATTTTTGTATTTTTAGTGGAGATGGGGGTCATATCATATTGGCCAGGCTGGGCTCGAACTCCTGGCCTCAAGTGATCCTCCCACCTCAGCCTCCCAAACTGCTGAGATTACACACATGAGCCACCTTGCCTGGCCTGCTCAGTTTTCTGTTTAGAAGCCAATTTCACAACTATGAAAAAAAGCATGATCAAGAATAATGATGCAAAAGTCCTTTTCATAAACTTTGCCTTTTTTTCTTTTCTTTTCTTTTTCCTTTTGAGACAGAGTCTCACTCTGTTGCCCAGCCTGGAGCGCAGTAGTGCGATCTCGGCTCACTGCAACTTCCACCTCCCAGATTCAAGTGATTCTCCTGCTTCAGCCTCCCAAATATTTGGGATTATAGGCACGCACCACCACACCCAGCTAATTTTGTATTTTATGTTTCACCATGTTGGCCAGGATGGTCTTGAACTCCTGCCCTCAGGTGATCCACCTGCCTCAGCCTCCCAAAGTGCTGGAATTACAGGTGTGAGCCACTACACCTGGCCCACCTCTCCCTTTATCAGTCACATATCTAAAATCCCATAGCCCCTGCCCTCACTCTGCAAATCTAAATGCAGCTTAGAGTCTTTTGAGAAACTACTTCCATTTATAACATTAGTGCCACATCTTTGAAAACTGAATGTGCTCCATTTGTTTGATATTCATTACATTGGTATGTCCAAGTACTGTGTTAAGATGTCTTATATAAAGGACTGTGTCTCATACATTGTTACTCTATTGCCATAAGAACTGTATTTACACTGGTCTCTCCTTGTGGAATGAGAATATTTCTTACTGGTCTTATTCTGACCCTACAACCACACTTTTGCTTTGAACTTTTCATATCCAGAGACTTTGAAAACAGGATGAATGCTTAGCCTTTGGGTAGTCATAGATCGCAAGCCCTCCTAGCTCCCTGTTGCATCCTGATGAGAAATGTAGTATTATGGGGAGACTGAAAGAAACTCAGCATGGTCTTTGCAGAGCATTTGGGGCATCAGTAGTGGCTCCAGGGAGTAGTGGAGTACTGGTTCCAGGGATATGAAGGGAAAAGTCTCTCCATTCCCTTTCCATATCCTTTGTCTTCCTCTCAGAGAGTACTGCCTAGACAATGATTTGGGAGGAGATTAAAAAAAATAGATGATACCAGTGTGTTGGTATATTGGAAAATATTCCCTTTGTCCTGCACCTCTTTTTCCTGTCTGTACATCAGCATGTGGATTTGTTCCCACAAAGTGGGCAGTGAAGGTAGCTGTTTTAATTGGATAGAGTATAGCTGCTTTGAAGTAGAGGAAAGTGGAAGGAAAGAAGAGGTGGAGAAAAAACAAATTTGTACTAGTATAGAAACAGCACTAAACTTACCACTTGTATCTTGGGCAATGGTGTTATGCTAAACCCCTGTTAATCTCAATAGGGGCAGCACCAGGTTCAAAAGGCCAAGAGACTCAGAGTCAGCAAAGGAGACATGGGGTTTATTAGGGGATTACATATAGGGGAAAGAGTCCAGGGGTGGTGTGCTGGACAGAAAAACCACAACTGCCTGTAAAATCATGCAGTTTTATTTGGCATTTTCACTTAATCCTCTCCTTAACAACCTCCACCTGGCAACCTTCATCCAACTAAAAGCTTAGGGACACAATTCCCTGCGTGGCCCATGGTCAGGACAGGCTGGGAACTCAGATGTTTATCACAGAGAAGGAACGAATCTCCGGGTTGGCCACTCCTAAATTCCCTAGATCGGAACACACATTCAGGTGCCTCTGCCATTACAGAGTGATTCTAAGGTTATGCTTTATTTATTGCTATCAGATGTGTTTACCCTATAGGTGGGGTTGTTGAGAATACAAAGGTGAAGGAAGAAGAATGGCTGGCTTTCTTTCTATTCAGAAAAGATTCCAGGTGAAGTCCATATTTCAGAATTTATTTTAAATTTTAATTTATTCTTTTCAGCTTGTAACTGTTAGTGAAATATTTCAGGATTCAGAACAAAACAAGAGAAAGGGAAACAGTAACTTCACCAAAGACACTGAGTCAACCCATTACACATGACTATCCTAACCTATTAGGTATCTTTCTCCAATTTATACCATGTCTCCTCCCATGACTGTGTTAAGGAGGAATTATTAGGAGGACTTTGTTTCCCCATGTTCACCATCAGTCTCCCCACAAAAGACATCCTAATAGAGAAATTTAAAGGAAAATATGTGCTTGCTCTGCAGCTTCAAGGAAAGTCCTCTAGTTCATCCTCTAATCACATTATCACCTCTGGTTCTCTCTAACTCTGGAGCCACTACTGATACCCCAAATGCTCTGCACTGACCATGGTGAGTTTCGTTCAGTCTCCCCATAATACTACATTTTCTTTCTTTCTTTTCTTTTTTCTTTTTTTTTTTTTTAGATGAAGTCTCACTCTGTCGCCCAGGCTGGAGTGCAATGGTGCGATCTCGGCACACTGCAATCTCTGCCTCCTGGGTTCAAGCAATTATCATGCCTCAGCCTCCCAAGTAGCTGAGATTTTAGCCACCTGCCACCACACCCAGCAAATTTTTGTATTTTTAGTAGAGTTGGGATTTCACCATGTTGGTCAGTTTGCTCTCAAGCTCCTGACCTCAGGTGATCCGCCTGCCTCGGCCTCCCAAAGTGCTGGGATTACAGGCGTTGAGCCACTGCACCCGGCCTGCATTTTCATTATGCATTTGTGCGTGCTGTCTTCTTAAACTGGAAGGACTGTTCTTAACTTATCTATTACCTTTTCTAGGAAAGCTTTCTCACCTCGTATTGTGAGGAGGATGCCCTTTTTATATACTATCATAAAACTGTGCTTATCTGTCTTACAGAATTCTTCATTTATTCAACAGAAACTATGCCATGTATACTCTGGTAGGTAATAGAGATCCTATTGTGAGATCTTGACTTTCAAAATTAAGACTGGATTTTGCACTGGGTGCAGAATGCTTACAATAGTTATTTTACACTTTCAAGAAAAAAATTTCTGTGCTGTATAATATGTTTCAATGTGAAAAAGTTACAGAACATTTTGTAGAAACATTTTATCAAGCAAAAATAGTCTTGTTTTCCCAAACTTTCAAAGATAGACCAAAACTATAGATAATCTTATTTACGAATGGTTGTAAAATCATAATTATAGTACATCCAAACTGTATATACTAAAGTGATGTAATTTATTTCATGGATTGATAAGATTCCAAATTAATATTTGAAAATCTATCGGTTTACTAAATAAATAAGCAAAAAACCCAACACATGGTCTTCTAACAAGATACTGAAGTACATTTGGTAAAATACAGCATTCATTCTTGGTCAGACTGAGTAATCTAGATAAAGGAGGATCTAGAATGAAGATGATAAAAATTATTACTCTCAAATCATTGGGCAGCATAATTCAAAATGGTGAAACTCTAGCAGTGTTTTTTCTTAAAGTTTGCAAAGATAGTGTTAGCACTATTTGAACAATTTTTCACTAGAATGATCCAACCAAATGGAATAGCATATCCATGGATTGGATCCATATGTCCTATTATGTTTCAAGTTTAATCATGATTTAAACAGTTGCTATGCTTTTTCTTTTTGGCTTTTTTTTACCTCCAGGTTGCTGGAATTCTGGTTTGTGGGGTTGGTAGGTTATAATATACACATAAGAATATATCCTCTCATACATTAAACAACCATGAAAGTTGTAATCTTGGAGAATAGTAAATGCAAAGGAAAATCCCCATGATATAATATTGTGTTAAAAAGAATGTCTTGGCTGGGCACGGTGGTTCATGCCTGTAATCCCAGCACTTTGGGAGGCCGAAGTGGGCAGATCATGAGGTCAGGAGTTGGAGACCAGCTTGGCCAATATGGTGAAACCCTGTCTCTATTAAAAATACAAAAATTAGCTGGGTGTGGTGGCACGCGCCTGTAGTCCCAGGTACACAGGAGGGTGAAGCAGAAGAATCGCTTGAACCCAGGAGGTGGAGGTTGCAGTGAGCCGAGATTGTGCCACTGCACTATAGCCTGGGTGACAGAGTGAGACTCTGTCTCATGAAAAAAAAAAAAAAGTCTCATAACCGTATAAATGATCACAGTTTTTATATATGTGACTGAAAGAAGTTACATTGAAATCTTAACTAGTTTTTTTTTTTCCCCTGGAATGTGGTACTTGGAGGGATTATTACTGTTCTTCTTTTTGCCTCAATTTCTAATATTTTGAAAAGAATGTATATTTTCTGATTATAAAAATACATAATATTTTAAATTTTCCTTTGAAGGAAACAGTGGTGAGAGTTTGAAGAATTTTGGTCCAATTTTCACTAATACCCAAGAATGAGTGAGAATGTTTATTGGAAAGGAAATTGGAGAAAGGCTTTCTATTGATTTATGACATAAACTGACTTAATGCCATTGAATGTTCTGACTTTAAGAGATCAACTTCACAAATATATTCACTCAGAAGACACACTAACACAGTCCCAATTCTTGGATTAGGATTCTAGAGCTCACCACTTAGGAAGTGGCTAAAGTGGGCAGTGTAGGTAGGATGATAAGACACCCAACTGTATCATACAGTAAAAAGAGGAGGCAGAGGAGATACCCATGATGGGAAGGGGTAGGGGAATAATAGCAATTACTATTACCTCAGTTTCATTTCTTCCAAAAAGGGGTAAAGTTCCAGTGCCCCTGGCTCTCTGTTTTTCTGGACGTCTCTCTCCAAAGGGTCGGTTTGGTCTTTAGACTGATGCTCAGCATCGAATATCATCTATAGATGAAAAGCAAACTCTGCTTGAGAAATATGATTTTGAAGTGCTCACCCTTTTCCCCATGTTTACCAATAAGAAAGAGTAGTATTTTGCCTGTAAAGCATATGTACTCACCCAGATTCCCTCCTTTTAACCAAAGAAATTCTCAAAACAGACTGTGCCCTCAGAAGGAAATTGAATTCACTAAGTATTGTATCCTATCTCCTGCTCCTGCTGGATTTTCCTGCTATTTATATAATAACTTATTCTTCACAATATCCAGCATCCCTGGTACTAGAGCTCCAGCATTTGTCCGAATGAATGAGCCCCTCTGAGCCCCAAAGGAGCTAATAACGAGCAGCAGGGCTCTAGTTAGAACATGGCCTCTTCTCTCCCTCTCGTATGGTTTAGAGAATTGTCCTGGGTTTTTTCATCCATATTTCTGTTTGGTAACCAATAATACATATTTGTTGCTGGAAGTTTCAGTGAGCCATGGGCTCACTGCTGGGATTGATTCACCCCACTGTCTTCATGTCCTCACCATCTTTAGGGCTATGTCACAGTGCAGTGCCCTTGAGTCTCTGTAAGCCTATTGTGCCCCAGTCCATGTATTCCATAGTCCCCTTTGACTGCTGACAAACAGAAGTATTGTGTCTTAGCTGGAGGACATACACTTCATTCTTAGCTCTTTGGCATATTAGCTGTACAAACTATGGGCAAAACACTTTGTGTCTCCAAGCATGATGTGCGCTATGTAAATCGGGGCAACAGTACCTATTCATACAATTGTGAGGATGAACGTAACATACCTGAAATTTCTTGGCATAGATCAAGTGCACAATATATGTTAATTTAATCTGAATCCCTAGGCTAATATTCTTTCATTTCCCATGATAAGAAGTGACTTACTTAAAATGACATTCATCTATATCCATGGTATTTCCTTTACTCAGTAATTCCCTGCATTTTTTATTGTGTTATCCAGCATTTTAAAATCAAATAACTTATTCATAATTCCCTGTCCCCATTTACCTCTTTTTTTTCTGGAAATACTTCTTCCCAGCTTTGCCTTAATGTTCCCTTTTCAAGCTTCTGTATAGGGTCCTCATCTTCTCCACTCACAATAGACAGTACAACTTATTGGGATTTCAGTCTCTTTCAACACAAGGAAAACGTTCTCCCTCTTTTTCATCAGTGTTTTGCTAACTTCTTGTGTCTACATACTAAAGTCACTGTAGCTGCTCCTTGTCAATCAGCTGACTTTTCAGCTCTCTCTCTTTGAGCTGGAGCCATACTCTAGAACCCATAGTCAAGTATCTCACAATCACAACTCTTAGTAGTGGCATGGGAAAGGTAAACAGTAAAGCTTTCAGCCCCAATAGAAGTCTTGCCATAAGTTTATATCCAATAGTAAATTAATGTGTCACATAAGTACTTTCTTTCCTCTAAGCCCCAATATTTCCAGAGGACCTGCCAGTGGCTCTGGTAGCCAATTTAAATACTCCTTGGTTTTCTTCTGAGAGACTGTAATCCCAGAAGTGATTTCAAGTTCAATCTTTAAATAATGTGAAAGATAGTGACTTCTAGATACATTAGGGCTAATATCTCAAAGATCTGATTATACCTCTTTTTTTTCTTCTTCTTTTTTTTTTTTTTCCTTTTCTTTTTCGAGAAGAAGTCTTGCACTGTCGCCCAGGCTGGAGTGTAGTGGTGCGATCTCTGCTCACTGCAACCTCTGCCTCCTGGGTTCAAGCAATTCTCCTGCCTCAGCCTCCCAAGTAGCTGAAATTATGCCTGCCACCATGCCTGGCTAATTTTTTGTATTTTCAGTAGAGACAAGGTTTCACTATATTGGTCAGGCTGGTCTTGAACTCTTGACCTTGTGATCCGCCTGCCTTGGCCTCCCAAAGTGCTAGGATTACAGGTATGAGCCACTGCGCTCGCCATACCTAACTTATTAAACAGCAGTGTTCTTTCTTCTTTGAATTGCGACTTCCCTGATTATACAGATAATACATACTTAGAATAGAAAATTTGAGAAATTCCAAAAAATCTAATGGAGGTAAGAAAATCACTCATAATTACAGGTGTAAATATTAATATATTTCTGTGCATATACTGTGTTTACATGCTTGAGAGCACACTGCATTTCTTGATTTATTACCTGATTTTTATTATGCATAATACACTGTATATATATTTTCATATTACTTTTTAAGACATTTTTAACAAATTCTAATATTTTAAAATGGAAAACAGGAAAAAAAAAACCCTCCATATAACAAGTGGAAATTAAATAGTTTTCTGCTGGATTCTCAGCAACCTTTCACTTTTCTTTACCTTTTTGAGGTTAATAATACTGGATGACTAGGCTCACAGATTCTTTTCACTTTCTCCACCCTGAGAGTTAAGGCCCATTTCCACTGTCAGAAGTTCTCATAATGCCCTTTTATAAAATGAAAAATGAGTGTGATGTACACTTTTTCTTAGTGAGACAAAGCACACATAGGGTGTAATAACCAAAGCTGTGAACTCACAGCATCAAGGGACAACACAGTCCTGCCATGGTTTTCCAAGAGGCTTCTCCAACTCCACTCATTCTCTGTCAACTTTCTGGTTCCAGATGCTGCTGTGATACTTCCAGGTCTTCGTGTTTTAAACTTAACCACACTTACATTTTTGTAAGCGCCTCTGCAATTGTGTAGGCCTGAATTAGAAGAACATTCACAATTTATTTAATATTTGGAGAACACACATATATAAGGCCGTTTGCTAAATTTTGATGCCAAATAAACTTGATGTCCACTCAATGTTGTAGGAATATACAAAGATGAAAAGATTCTACCTCTTGAGGCAGACACTGGCAATATTTCAGAAAAGCATGTTGGAGTAAAAATATTTCTCAGGTTCTTCTTGGAAAGTGGAATTTGACTCAATATTGATATTTTCTTTTAGCAGACTGTAATTCAGCAGGACTCCATTTTCAAACTTGTCTTTCGTGAGCTGGGCAGCAATGAAAATAAATCTTTGTTCAGGTCTTTTAGGCTTAACATCACTTAATGTATAGTTTAGAGATCAGTTGGTATTTGGGTAGAGTTTACACAAAAATTTAAGGCTCTCATTGGTCTGTCTGCCTCTTTTCTGTGGTTTTATCTTCCAAATTTTCAACTTCCATGGCCTTCATGAACTCTGTCCTGTTCTTCAGGCGAGTAAGACTGATGTTATTTTTTTGAGACGGAGTCTCGCTCTGTCGCCCAGGCTGGAGTGCAGTGGCCGAATCTCGGCTCACTGCAAGCTCCGCCTCACGGGTTCACACCATTCTCCTGCCTCAGCCTCCCGAGTAGGTGGGACTACAGGCGCCCGCCACCTCGCCCGGCTAGTTTTTTTGTATTTTTTAGTAGAGACAGGGTTTCACCGTGTTAGCCAGGATGGTCTCGATCTCCTGACCTCGTGATCCGCCCCTCTCGGCCTCCCAAAGTGCTGGGATTACAGGCTTGAGCCACCGCACCCGGCCAAGACTGATGTTTTCTACCTGTATTTTAGTTACCCTGTAAAATGATGCTGACTGGGTCCTTCTTTTGTCTTAAAACCAGCAAAAGGAAATCATCCATGCTCCCATTCAGTTTCTGGATGCTTTTGGCCACTTCAGGAAAGTGTATGTATGTGTGTAAGTATATATTTATGTATTTGTTGTGGTAAGAGCATGTAACGTGATAATATGAGATGTACTGTCTTAACACATTTTTAAGCATGCAATACAGCATCGTTAACTATGAGCACTGTGTTATACAACAGATATCTAGAAGATGTTAATCTTTTCTAATCGAAACTTTTATATTTGTTGAATAGCAACTCTTCATTTCCATCTACCTCCCACCCAGCCCCTGGAAACCATCATTCTATTTTCTGCTTCTGTGAATTTCGTTATTTTAGATAATTGATATAAGTGTAAACCTACAGTATTTGTCTTGCAGTGACTAGTTTATTTTACTTAGCATAGTGTTATCAAGGTTCATCCATGTTACTGCATATGGCAGGATTTCCTTTTTTTTTTTTTTTGAGATTGAGTCTCACTCTTGTTGTCCAGGCTGGAGTGCAATGGCATGATCTTGGCTCACTGCAACCTTTGCCTCCCAGGTTCAAGTGATTCTCCCACCTCAGCCTCCAGAGTGGCTGGGGTTACAGGCACCTGCCACCACACCTAGCTAATTTTTGTGTTTTTAGTAGAGACAGGGTTTCACCATGTTGGCCAGGTGGATTTCCTTCTTTTTAAAGGCTGAATAGTATTCCATTATATATGTAAAATGGAATATATATATATCTTTATATATATGGAATATCTCTCTCTCTTACTATGTGTATATATATCTATCTATCTCATATGTACACATGTTTTCTTTATCCAGACATCTGTTGCTGGACATTTAGGTTGTTTCCATATTTAGACTATTGTGAACAATGCTGAATAACATTGGCATAAAATATCTTTTGAAGATCCTGATTTCAGGAAGTTTCTTTTTCCCTGTAAAGTAAAAAAAAACATTTTTACCTATATTATTACCTATAATAGTCTAGGTGTTTATTGGGGAAACAAAATTAACAAGATACTATTCTTGTTTTAGGGATATCATCAGTCTAGTGAAGAAATGAATGTATCTTTATATAAATGTCACCCTTCGAAAGTATAGAGGCCAGGTGTGGTGGCTCACACCTGTAATCCCAGCACTTTGGGAGGCGGAGGCAGGCGGATCATGAGGTCAGGAGTTGGAGACCAACATGGTGAAGCCCTATCTCTACTAAAGATACAAAGAATTAGCTGGGCGTGGTCCACATGCCTGTAATTCCAGCTACTTGGGAGGCTGAGGCAGAATTGCCTGAACCCAGGAGGCAGAGGTTGCAGTGAGCTAAGATCATGCCACTGCCCTCCAGCCTGGGGGACAGAACAAGACTCCGCCTCAAAAAAAAAAAAAAAGAAAAGAAAAAGCATATATTCAGTTATTTCAATGAAAGCTTTATGAGTGCAAGGACTTAAAAAACATTCTGTTGAGGTACAATTGACATAACAAAAAGTTACACATATTTAATGTATGCAATTTAATGAGTTTGAAGATAAGCATACACCCAGGAAACCATTACCACGATCTATGCCATAAACAATCCATTGCCTCCAAAAGTTTTCTATTGCACTCTTTATCTACTATTATTCTTATTGCTCTTTGTGAAAAGAACAGTTCCCCGAGGTGAGCAGCAACTGAAATAATCACCTCCAATGAGAAATTAAAAAAATATTTTTCCTAGGGTGTACAGTTGTTATCTGCAGGGGAGTTGGTCCAAATGCTATTATTGGAAAATTCCATTATATATTTTATGTATTTTTCCACATCTATGTTATAAATGAAATAAGCCAAAAAGTTTTATCTGCTTGTACTGTTCTTATCTGAATATGAAATAAAAATAAATGGATCAGGCAGCTTTCTCAATTTTTTTTTTTTTTTTTGCTAAATAACTTGAATAAGATGATGACTGTTCCTTGACAATTTAGTGAACTCATAAGTAAAACTGTCTGGCAGCAGGAACTATTAAGGTTCAATTGAGGTTAATGAAAATAAAGATATCCTTTTTTTTCCCATCCAAGTTACTAGGCCCCTTGAATTCTATTCATAGGCATCCTTTGGGATCAAGAGCCACTGCTCTAGATAATATACCAAGGAGATGATTTTCTGGGTCAGTCTATATACACATTCATCTTTCTTGTAATTTCTGTTTATTTTAAAAACTTTTTTGTTCATTTGTTTCCTTTGTTTGATTTTGGGTTATATATTCATCTTTGCTAAGTTTCCAAATTTGTACCCTAAATAGAAATATATGAGGCTTTGCTTTGCATGATATTCTTGCCAATGCTCAGTACTGACCAACTTTTAAGTTATTACCAATCTAGTCTGGTCAATTTGGAATAGCATCTTTTTAAGACTCATGAGACAATAGGTATTGTTTGAAGAGTGGTGAAAAAATTATATGACGTGGACACAGGAAACACTCTGCCTGAGATATTTCTACTTGGTTGTGTCACGAGGTTAGGTTCATGCAAATCTTCAGAAAGAAGCAGGATGGGTGGAGCCAATGTGGGCCCAACAGTTAGTGAGGGCAGTAACTGCATGTATACTGTATATGTTTGTGAGTTTTTGGTTCATCCTTAAGTAGGTACTTTCAGGACTCCTTTGTAAACGCTGCTGAAGGAATCACAACTTCTGTTATATCCTAAGGCCACTAGATGGCGGCATAGACTAGCTTTTTCTTCCTCATTTCTTTTGCCCCATACTTGTAGTTGGAATTGTGGGATCAACTTGACCTGATCTTATTTGCTCTTCAAAATATTAATTCTTATGTTCACTGGCAATGAATCGAATTTGATTTCTACATATTCTTGTCAATACTTACGATGCTATAATTTAGTATCTGACTATTTTGAAAGTATGTAATGTCTCATATTGTTATGAATGCATGTTGAATCTTATTAAATTTTCTGCATTTAGTAAAATAGACATGCTTTTTTCTCCTTTAATTGATATTCTTATAAATTAAATTAACATATTTTCTAATGTTAACGTTTTCTTGCATCCTTGATATATATTTTACTTGGACATTAGGTATTATTATTTTATGCATTGCTGGATTATGTTTGTTAGTATTTTATTTAAGATTTTTGTATCTATGTAGTAGAGTGGCTTATTTTTTCCCTTTTTTAATTGTCCAGTTTTTGTTTCACATAATGCCTGCTTCAAAAGATTGGTTCCAGAAGGTCTTCCTCTCTTTCTATTTTCTGCAACAAATTAGATAGAGATATTTTATGCCCTTGAAAATTTATTATAATTTTCTAGGGAAACTGTTTGGGCCTGGCAATTTTTTAAACAACTCGTTCAAAATTCCTTGTCTTTGGGCTTTTTCCATTCTTTCTTTCTTTATTTTTTTCTAGAGCTTGAATTGGATGCTAAGTGCATGAACTTTCAACTTTTGTTTAAGCCTATAAACTTTCTTCTAAACAGTTAAACTGAATCAACTGTTTTTGATGGTAATTTTATTGTCCTAAAGTTGTAAATGTTTTATAATTTCCATTATTATTTTTTACTAATCAATGATTTACGTAGGAATGTGTTTCAAAATTTCCAATTATAAAATATATTTTGAGTTTTTAAAATTGATTTCTAATTGTATTTCATTGTGATAAGAAAATGTGGTTGAGTGCTATTAATTGTTCAATATGTATTAAATCTTGCTTTCTGACCCAAGGAGTCAGTTTTATAAGTATATATTCCCTAGTTGTTTGAATATAAAACTTGATAGATACTACATATTATATATTTTATTATCTTCTTCAGATGACTTTTATTCACTGTAGAATTTAAATTTTTTATTTTCACATTTTTAACCCATTAGAGAGTATACATTAAAATCACTCACTTTTATTTTATTTTAAAAATATCATTAAATTTCTTTTTTAATTATGAATTTTTATGAGTACAGTAAGTGTATATATTTATAGGGCACATGAGATATTTGGATGCAAGCATACAATGTGTAGTAATCACATTAGGACAAATGAGGTATCCTTCACCTGAAGTATTTATCTTTTCTTTTGTTGCAAACAGTTCAATTATACCCTTTTAGTTATTTGAAAATGTACAATAAATTACTGTTGATTGTGGTCACCCTGTTGTGCTATCAGATGCTAGATTTTATTTATTCTATCTAACTGTATTTTTGTGCAGATCAACCATCCTTAGTTCTCCCTCACTTTATGCTTCCTACCCTCTGGTAACCATCATTCTACTCTCTACCTCCATGAGTTCAATTGCTTTAATTTTTAGCTCCCACAAATAAGTGAGAACATGTAGTTTGTCTTTCTGTGTCTAACTTATTTCACTTAACATAGTAACCTCCAATTCCATCCATGTTGTGCAAGTGACAGGATCTCATTCTTTTTTATGGCTGAATAGTACTCCTTTGTGCATACGTGCCACATTTTCTTTATCCGTTTATCTTTAGTGAACATTTAGGTTGCTTCAAAATTTTAGCTATTGTGAATAGAGTTGCAATAAACATGGGAGTGCAGATATCTCTTCAATATACTGCTTTCCGTTCTTTTGGGTATACACCTAGCAGTGGGACTGCTAGATCACATGGTAGCTCTATTTTTAGTTTTTTGAGGAACTTCCAAACTGTTCTCTATAGTGGTTGTACTAATTTACATTCCCACCAGTATTGTATGAAGGTTCTTCTTTCTCCGTATCCTCGCTAGCATTTGTTATGGCTTGTTTTAGATATAAGTCATTTTAATTGGGGTAAGGGGATATTGTAGTTTTGATTTGCATTTCTCTGATGATCAGTGAGTCTTCTTTTGAGAAATATCTACTCAGATTTTTTGCTCAATTTTAAATTGGATCACTAGACTTTTTTCTATAGAGTTGTTTGAGCTCCTTGTATATCTGGTTATTAATCCCTTGTCAGATGGGTTGTTTGCAAATATTTTCTCCCATTCTGTGGGTTGTCTCTTTGCGTTGTTGATTGTTTCCTCTGCTGTGCAGAAGCTTTTAAACTTGATGTGATCTCATTTGTTCGTTTTTGCTTTGGTTGTCTGTGGTTGTGGGGTATTACTCAATAAATCTTTGCCAAATGCTACGCCCTAGAGAGTTTCCCCAATGTTTTCTTGTAGTAGTTTCGTAGCATGATATCTTAGATTTAAGTCTTTAATTCATTTTGATACGATTTTTGTGTATGATGAGAGATAGGGTTCTAGGTACATTCTTCTGCGTATGGCTATCCAGTTTTCCTAGCACCATTTATTTAAGAGGCTGTCCTTTCTCCACTGTTGTTCTTGGCACCTTTGTTGGAAATGAGTTATGAGTTCCCTTTAGATGTATAAATTTGTTTCTGGGTTCTCTAGAATGTTCCATTGGTCTATGTGTCTGTTTTTATGCCGGCACTATGCTGTTTTGGTTACTACAGCTCTGTATTATAATTTGAAGTCAGGTAATGTGATTCTTCCAGTTTTTTTCCTTTTTCTCGGGATAGCTTTGGCTATTCTGGGTATTTTGTGGTTCCATATAAATTTTAGGATTACTTTTTCTATTTTTTTTGAAGAATGTCATTAGTATTTTGATAAGGATTGCATTGAATCTGTAGATTGCTTTGGGTAGTATGAACATTTTAGTAGTATTGATTCTTCCAATCTATAAACATGGAATATCTTTCCATTTTTTTGTGTGTATGTCCTCTTTAATTTCTTTTATCAATATTTTATCGTTTTCACATTTTCATTGTAGATATCCTTCACTTCTTTGGTTAAATTTATTCCTAAGTATTTTATTTTATATGTAGCTGTTGTAAATGGGATTACTTTCTCGATTTCTTTTTCAGATTGTTTGCTGCTGGCATATAGAAATGCTACTAATATTTGTGTGTTGATTTTGTATCCTGCAACTTACTGAATTTACTTCTCAGTTTTAATAGTTTTTTTTCTGGAGTCTTTAGGTTTTCCAAATATAAAATCATATCATCTCTAAGGATAATTTGACTTTTCATTTCCAGTTTGAATGCCCTTTATTTCTTCCTGTTGTCTGATTGCTCTAGCTAGGATTTCCAGTACTATGTTAAATAACAGTGGTGAAAGTGGGCATTGTTGTCATGTTCCAGATATAATAGGAAAGGCTTTCAGTTTTTTTCCATTCAGTAAGATACCATCTGTGGGTCTGTTGTATCTGGTTTTTGTTATGTCGAGGTATGTTCCTTCCATACCCAGTTTTTGAGGGTTTGTATCATGAAGAGACGTTGAATTTTATAAAATGCTTTTTTAGCATCAGTTGAAATTATCCTATGGTTTTTGCCCTTCATTTTGTTGATATGATGTATCATATTGATTGATTTGCATATGTTGAACCATCTTTGCATCTCTAGAATAAATCTCACTTGGTCATAATAAATGTTTTAATGTGTTGTTAACTTTAGTTTGCTAGGATTTTGTTGAGGATTTTTGCATCAATGTTTATCAGGGATATTGTCCTGTAGTTTTCTTTTTCTTTTTTTTTTTTCATGTGTCTTTATTTGGTTCTGGTATCATGGTAACACTGGGTTTATAGAATCAGTTTGGAAGCTTTTCTCTTTAATAGTTTGAGTGGGATTGGCATTAGTTCTTCTCTAAATGTTTGGTAAAAGTCAGCAGTGAAGACATTGGATCCTGGGATTTTCGTTGCTGGGAAAGAAAAAATTATTATTATTTTGGCTTCAGTCTCATTACTTGTTAGAGATCTGTTGAAATTTTGGATTTCTTTATGGTTTAATCTTGGTAGGTTGTATATGTCTAGGAATTTATCAATTTCTTCTAGGTTTTTCAATTTATTGGCATATCATTGTTCATAGTAGCTTCTAGTGATTTAATGATCATTACGGGTTCATGAAGGAGCCATGTTATCAAAGATTCAGGGCTATATTTTCTACTCTCTTCCTTGCCTCTTTCAGTGATATGAAGTTACAACCAGGTGTTATGATTGCTAAGCTGTTTTGGTTCTTATGAATGTGCTTATTATTGTGTGGATAGTTGTGCAATTTGGTGTACCTGCAGGGAAGACAATTGGTGGAGGCTTCTAGTTGGCCATATTGCCTGCCTCCTCTCACTTTTATTTTATTTATTTTTTTGAGACAGAGTCTCACCCTGTCACCCTGGCTGGAGTGCAGTGGCATGATCATGGATTACTGTAGCCTTGATCAACTGAATCATTATTATAATTTAGTTACTATTAGTTTAGATAGCCTCTAATTAATAGTGTTGCATAATTTAATCACTGTTCTTTTAATCTCACATCTGTGTAAGGACATGAATAACATAGAGAAAGAAGTAATTATTTCTTTCATCCAGGTTATAATTTAGTTTCTTTGGGTTGAACTTCAGTTGTTTAGTTTTTATTAAAGTTACATATTAAAATAGATCATGAGAGATGTGAATACTAATGTAACTTAGTGGTTTTAAGAAACAGTGATGCTATATGATAATATAGGCTGTTATCATGTAGATGCAGAGAAATAACATTATCAAAGGTATCTTTGTGATGTAATGAATATTGAATGTGAAATTAATTCCTACAGAATAAATGCTGTAGGAATAACTAAGGTTCTTTTGCTAAGGTTTATACAATCTGACATGCCCTGGGGAATCTAGTTCCCTCAGAAGTAACTAAAAACAGACAAACTTTACCTGAAAACATATCATGTGAAAGAAGTTTGTTAATGACTTTCTCCTTATTACTTAGAGTTTAAATTTAGTAAATCTTCTGATACTTTTCTTTCCTTCCCATCCCCCAGGAATAGCAACTGAAATCCAGATAAGCATTCAGTATAGAAAACTAAGTTTCCAAGGGACCATTACATTTTATTTTGCATTGCTCCCTTGTTGGAGTTGTAAGCAACCTATTAAAATGTTTTTGTTTTTAAATAAAACTTTTTTCCTAAAGAAGGTTTAAATTTATAATGACACATTTGTTTTTATCCACTTACTAGTCTTGCCTGCATTAGAGTCTATCTTGCATCATACATTCAACTTGACAAGTTTTCTGTCAATGTAAATATGTACCTATATATTTTAATATTGGAAAGATCTCTTTCAGGGAACCCTGCAAAGACTGCTTTAATAAAGAATAACCTCTTGGTGATGATGTGAAAAAAAATTATTCTCCTTTTGTCATTTTTTAAAAATTTTATAAATTTAGATATTTGAACTTTCTAATCAGTGTCACATAAAATGCTACAATTGGGTGCAGCACACCAACATGGCACAGGTATACATATGTAACAAACCTGCACATTGTGCACATGTACCCTAGAACTTAAAGTATTATAATAATAATAATAAAATAAATAAAAGAGCACATGTACTTTAAATTAAACAAAATGTTACCCAGAAGGAATATTCTGATTATTTAGAACAAATGTACTTGACAAACATCAATTTCTGATTGTCTTATAAGTGCCTGAAATTATTAAAGCACCAGTTTCAAATAATAATATTCATGTTCACAAAACAGTATTGCTGACTTCTCTTGGTGAGTTCTACAGGACATTAGATTTCCTTCTTTTTTAATTAAAAAGAAATATTTTGCTTTGTGTGCTGAAAAAAATTAATTAATTGTTCTCTGCTTGCACTCCTATCAAAAAATAAAAATAAAAAAACCGTTAATGAATTGAAAAGGGATAAAATCCGAAAGAAAATTTCCTCTTAATGGCCTGTGGAGTTAAAGTGGATGGGGTATATTACTGATAGCATCAAAAAATTTCTTTCGTGAATCAGGTTACTGCAAGAGTATCCCTTCCTCTTAGCTGTTAAAGTTGGCAGGATATGTTCTTAAACAGGTACTAAAGATTCTGAGGGTGACTGCATATGCTTTACATAAGACGTCTAGTTGAAAGAATTTGCAGATAGTATGGAGATAGCATATTAGAAAAAAACCTTAAATATATGGCATTTATTCCATTTTATCTCATTGACATGTCTCTTAATCCATAAGTTTATTCCAAGTCTCAATCCAGATGTGTTTTCTCTCTCAAATTTTTCTGAAATTATTTTAAAAGTTTTTATTCATATACCTGGATATATGCTCATTTTCTCAAAAGAAGAAAACACAAACTAGCTTCTTCCTCAATGACATATTTGTCTGTTCTCATTTACATGCCTGTGAGAGTTACCCAATCACCTAATTGTGTTGGTATTTCAAAGTCTAAGTATTGTTTACTTATTTTTTTTATAATTATAAGATATTTAAACTGTTTTTTGTTTGTTTGTTTGTTTGTTTGTCTGTTTGTTTGTTTTGAGACGGAGTCTTGCCCTGTCACCCAGGCTGGAATGCAGTGGTACAATCTCGGCTCACTGCAACCTCTGCCTCCCGGGTTCAGGTGATTCTCCTGTCTCAGCCTCCTGAGTAGCTGCAACTACAGGTGCACACCACCATGCCTGGAAAATTTTTTGTATTTTTAGCAGAGATGGGGTTTTGCCACATTGACCAGGCTGATCTCAAACTCCTGACCTCAAGCAATTTCCCCTCCTCTGCCTCTCAAAGTGCTGGGATTACAGGTGTGAGCCACTGCGCCTGGCCTAAAAGGTTTCTTATATAGAGTTTAACCTTTATAACAATTTTGTCAGAAATAGTTGTAGTTACAAGTCAAGAATTTTTGCCAGTATGTTATATTTAAAGTGTCTTGCTTGAATCCCCTGGGAAAATCTTGCCACTAGACAGTATGGTAAAATGGTTTTAACTTTGTGTTTTGCAAGTATGGTGTGTCATTTCATCAGTTATTACATTAGTAAATAAATGTGCACCTGAATTTTAGAAAGAATGTCAAATGATGTAACACAGAACATAGTATGTCAGTGTGAAGTTAGAAACTGATTTTCAGCTTGTACTCCAATTGAGATGTGACTCTTTCTAGCAGTAAATATTATTACCCTCCCTATCACCAAAAACAGACAAACAAAAAAACCTATGAATTACTGCGAGTGCACTGACAGGAGTCCAAGCATTTAGATTTGAGGGATAAAAAGAGCTTTACTGCAGTGGGGAGAGAGAGAGAGCAAGAGTGAGAGAGCACTGAGTAATAAGTAGCCAGCATTTTGCAAGACATTCTAAACTTACCTTTAAAGTGAAATAAATCAGAGCTGTAAAACCAGGAGTAGCCAAGTCCAGCACATACAAAATGTAACAAGCAGCTCATATAAAAGGAGAAAGATCAGTGCAACCTGGAGGAAAGGTAAGTAGACTAAAAATGCATAAAGAGTAGTCCTTTAATTACTAACTTAGGGTTCCTATCAGTAATCAAATCAGAAAAAAAAAAAACTTAGAAACTTATAGTGAATGCCAAAATATGTGTGTGTGTGTGTGTATATATATATACACACACACACACACATATTTTGCAATGCTTTATTCCAAAGTGTACAGGTTATAGGGCTGTCCTGCAATGTGTGTGTTCAGTCATTCACCAACAAATATTTATAGAGTACATAATATTTGTTTAACATTGCTTAACAATAACTAATAAGAAAAAGTTTGCTGGGCATGGGGGCTCACACCTGAAATCTCAGCACTTTGGGAGGCTGAGGTAAAAAAATCGAGACCATCCTGGCCAACATGGTGAAACCCTGTCTCTACTAAAAATACAAAATTTAGCTGGGCGTGGTGGCACACGCCTGTAGTCCCAGCTACTTGGGAGGCTGAGGCAGGAGAATCACTTGAACCTGGGAGGTGGAGGTTGCAGTGAGCTGAGATCATGCCACTGCACTCCAGCCTGGGCGACAGAGCAAGACTCCGTCTCAAAAAAAAAAAAAAAAAAAAAGAAAAGAAATAGTCCTCACCCTTGTGGAGCTTACATTCCTGTGGAGCGGTCAGAAAATAAACTAATAAAACAATATATAATGCAATTTTGGGAAATATGAGTGCTATGAAGGAAAACAAAGTATGATCAGTTCTTGACCAAGACTTGAGTTAAATGAGAGAGAAACTTGGGGGACCAGGAAAGACTATGCCAGGTAGAGGCAACAGCAAAGGCAAAGGCTTGGGTATGTCTGAGAAACAGCAAGAAGACAACAGATGTGGACTCAAGTAAGCATGGGAAGGAGGTAGGAGATGACACTGGGGAAGTAGGTTGGGTCAGATTATGCAGACTCTTGTAGGCCACAGTAGGGAGTGGATTTTATTCGAAATAGAATGGTAATATTAAGATGGTTTTTAGTAAATGCCTGACATCATATGGTTTACATTTTTAAAATAACATGGCCAGGCATGGTGGCTCACGCCTGTCATCCCAGCACTTTGGGAGGCCGAGGCTGGTGGATCATGAGGTCAGGAGTTCAAGACCAGCCTGGTCATCATAGTGAAACCCAGTCTCTACTAAAAATACAAAAACAATTAGCCAGGCGTGATGGTGGGTGCCTGTAATCCTAGCTACCTGGGAGGCTGAGGCAAGAAGAATCGCTTGAACCTGGGAGGTGGAGGTTGCAGTGAGCCGAGTTTGTACCACTGCACTCCAGCCCGGGCAACAGTGTGAGACTCTGTCTCAAAACAAAACAAAACAAACAAAAACCACCCTAGCTACTGGAGAATGACTTGTAGCAGAACAAGAATGAAAGTGGGGAGATGACTTTGAAAGCCGTTTCAGTAGTGTAGATGTGATAACAATAGCTCGGACTAGAGTGGTAGCAACTGAAGTGTTCAGGTTCAGTATAAAATCTAAGTCAAACTAACAGAATTTTCTGGTGCATTGGATTTGTATAAATGGTTTTAAATTTCCTGAGGTAGGGAAATGAAACCAAATGAAGATAGAATCAACAGTTCTGTATTGAACTCATTATGTTGATACACTTATTAATAATCTAAGTGGAAATGTATAGTAGGAAATTGGATATATGAATCTAGATGTTAGGGAAGTCAGGAAGGGAGATACATATGTAGGAATTCCTGGTTTATAGATTATTTCTTCTTGTTAAATAATGACCTTAAGAAACTAGCTCTGGGATTATTATCTGTGTTTTAATTCAATTAGATAGACTCTGCCTGATCTATTATAGTCATGGTTGTTACACCCAGGTGAGACAAAACAAGGTAAACAACACTGAAACTCTTTTTTTTTTTTTTTTTTTAGATTGACAAGAGTCTCGTTCTGTCACCCAGGCTGGAATGCAGTAGGCAATATTGGCTCACTGCAACCTCCACCTCCTGGGTTCAGCGATTCTTATGCTTCAGCCTGCCTAGTAGCTGGGACTACAGGCACACGCCACCCCGCCCAGCTAATTTTTGTGTGTGTGTTTTTTGTTTGTTTGTTTGTTTGAGACCGAGTTTTGCTCTGTCACCAGGCTGGAGTGCAGTAGCGCGATCTCGGCTCACTGCAACCTCCGACTCCCAGGTTCAAGTGATTCTCCTGCTTCAGCCTCCCAAGTAGCTGGGACTACAGACACCCACCACCATGCCCAGTCAATATTTTTATTTTCAGTAGAGACAGGGTTTCACCATGTTGGCCAGGATGGTCTTGATCTCCTGACCTTCTGATCCACCCGCCTTGGCCTCCCAGAGTGTTAGGACCACAGGCATGAGCCACTGCACCTGGCCTTTTTTGTGTTTTTAGTAGAGATGGGGTTTTACCATGTTGGCCAGGCTGGTCTCAAACTCCTGACATCAAGTGATCAGCCTGCCTCCCAAAGTGCTGGGATTATAGTCGTGAGCTACCACACCTGGCCTGAAACACTATTGAAGAGAATGCTCTCTCAACTGGGCTTATTGCTAGTTGTGTGTGTTCCCTGTAACATCATACAAAACACAACCTTCAAAAGAAAATGCCTGTTTAAAAAATTTGAATACACATCATGAAAAAAGGCAAATTGCACTGATCCAAATTATCAATGTGTTGATTGTGGAGATTACAAAGACCAGTAACTGTTCTTCTAATGACCTTTCAATAAAGCAGGATATACAAACAACATGCAAATAGAAAATAAATCTTCATATAGTAAATATTATGAACGATTGCTAAATAAATGCAATTGAGTTAAAATGATAAGTAGGAGCTTCAAGGCAGAGGAGGCTTTTGAGGAGGGTCTTGGATTTTGACAGATTAGAGAGATTTTGATTTTAGATAGAATGGCATGAACAAAGATGCAGAGGCAACAATGATTGGCTTTTTCCAGTAATGGTAACTAAGCTTGCTTAGCTACAGTGTGTGAAAGCCAATCATGCCTTCTTTCATTCAACAAAGAACTATAATGAACATCTATTTCCTGAGGACTCCACTTTAAGTCTTTAAATTTTATGTTCCTTGTGAACTATAGAGTTGGGATTTTTATCCATCTCTTCTTGATTTCTAAAATGTTTTTTCAACTAAATCCCTCTGAATAAATAGTATACAATATGTAATACAAATGATAAAAGAGGCATAAAAAAAGCATATAGAAACACTGAAGTGGGAGAAGTGATTTTTTTCCTGGAGTGTTTAGTAAAGGCTTCACAGAAGAGGTGACATTTGAGTTTAGTAACAGTGTGACAGAAAAAATAATCCTTGATTTGGGAATATTAATATTCAACTCTTCTCAAAATTCATCTATCAAAAGAGCAGGAACTTCCAGTTATTGATCTTTAGAATCTTCAAAAGAATTAAAAATGTGAGATACAATCAATATACATCCTAGCTCACTAACATGAGCCTCAATACTTAAAGTCTGTTTTTCCCTTCTTTTAAAACTTACCATCCCCTGAACTCCTGGTCCAAGGAAGATAGATTTTATTTTACCGGATAAAAGATATTGACATCAAAAGAATACTTTAATACGTGATGAAAGCAAGAGAGAGGGAGAGAAAAAAGCAAAGTTGGAAAATGGAGAGATGCTCCAAAACAGCTGGGGGATATGATGCCAGTGGATAAAAGAAAAAGTAATTCTTATCAGTGTTACTGTGGTAATAAATATTTGGATTCCTTCCATGGTTTTTAAGAAAGTTAAGTAGAGGTTGAAAATTATTTTGATTGCTGGACTGTTTCCTTTTTGAGAATGAGCCATGTAAATTTCAGCTTTGTAAGCATGTAATAATAACACTAATAATATTGTTAATCATGAAAGACATTTACTGAAGTCTTAGGCAATGCATTGGGTTCTGTATTTGGTGGGTTCTCTGTCTAGTTATTTGTTGAAAATGCTCAAATTATAAGTGCTATAGCATGTTGAATGCTTTAATGGAACACATCTCATATCATGGAAAACAGAGAAAGTACCCCCAAAACTCCTCAGAGTTAATAGAGATATAGTATTTTAATACTACATATTGATTTTGTTTCAAATATCATGTCTTATGTATACCTTTAACCAATATTATATTGCTTGAAGTTGCACCTTCTTCATTCTCCATGTTAAATATTCCATTATTCTACTTGTGATAAACATTTATATTTTTCTAGTGTTTGTATGAGGTGTGAATAGTGCTTTTATGAAGATACTTATATGCATCTTTTGGTGTAAATTTGTATATAATCACTCTATTGAATATATAGTTTAGAAAGAATTCTGAGTTATAGGGCATGCAAATAGTTAGCTTCATACACATCTCCAGTTCTATAAAGTATTGGTACCAATTTAAACTCCCACCAACTGTATGTAAGAATTTAAGTTGCTTTACATCTTTGGAAACACTTGGTATTATCACTGTTTTTCATTTTAGCTGTTGTGGGAGTGGTAGCATATTATTTTATTTTTTTATTTCCCTGAAGTTGAGCATTTTTCAAACATTTATTTCATATATTTATTGTATATTCAAATATCTTATTTGATGAAATGTACATTCAGATTTTTTTGGTCTGTTCTAGGTTGTCTTTTTAAAATGGATTTTAAATGATTTTTCATATCTTATTTATATGAATCCTTTGTTAAAAATGTTTATTTAAAAAAATTTTTCCATTCTGTTGTGTACTTAATGATGACATTTGATGAATAGAAGTTATTAATTTAAATATAATTAGACCAATTCACAATCTTTTCTTTGTGGTTATTCTTCTATGTATTCTTCTAAAAGAATACTTCTACATATTATTCTAAAAGATGTATTGTTCCATTTTTCATATCTAAATCTGCAATCAAACTTGATTTGATTTTTGTGTATATAGTAAAGTAGGGGCCAAGATTAATTTTTTTCTTTTTAGATATTCAGTTGATCCCCTATTGGGTTGTTTAGTTGCACATTGTTATCTTAATAAAATATTCTTAACAGATTAAGAAAATCGAGGCTTAAGTAATGGGCCCAAGATCATGCAGCTTTTATTTGACAGAGGCTTACCATGATCAGATGGATTCTTTGGAAAGATAACACAGACAAAATTGTGGAGGATAGACTGTGGTGCTAGTGATGGCGTTGAAAATGAAGGTAGAAAGGCCAACTGGGAGTACCTTGCAGTAATCAAACGGAGGCATAATGAGGAAATAGTACTAAGAATAGCTGGGGGGTAGTTAACAGATGTGAAAGATGTCTAGAAGTCCAACTGTATAATATTTGATAGTTTAAACATTTGGTGGTGCCATTAATCAGTTAGGAATTGCAAGGGAAGTCAACAATATAACACTTACATTCTGAGTGGTTAAAAATATGCAGGATGTGAACAAGATGGCCGAATAGGAACAGCTCCAGCCTCCAGCTCCCAGTGCAAGTGACACAAGAGAGGTGATTTCTGCATTTTCAAGTGAGGTACCGGGTTCATCTCACTGGGGAGTGCTGGACAATTGGTGCTGGTCAGCTAGTGCAGCCCGACCAGTGAGAGCTGAAGCAGGGCGAGGCATCACCTCACCTGGGAAGTGCAAGGGGGAGGGGAATCCCTTTAGAAACTGACACACACAACACCTGGAAAATCGGGTCACTCACCCTAATACTGCGCTTTACTAAGATCTTAGCAAATGGTACACCAGGAGATTATATCCCACACCTGGCCCAGAGGGTCCCACGCCCACCGAGCCTCCCTCACTGCTAGCACAGCAGTCTGAGATCTAACTGCAAGGCGGCAGCAAGGCTGAGGGTGGGGTGCCCCCCATTGCTGAGACTTAAGTAGGTAAACAAAGCCTCTGGGAAACTCGAACTGGGTGGAGCCCATCGCAGCTCAAGGAGGCCTGCCTGTCTTTGTAGACTCCACCTCTGGGGACAGGGCATAGCAAAAAAAAAAAGCAGCAGAAACCTCTGCAGATGTAAATGTCCCTGTCTGACAGTTTTGAAGAGAGCAGTGGATCTCCCAGCATGGAGGCTGAGATCTGAGAACAGACAGTCTGCCCAAGTGGGTCCCTGACCCCTGAGTAGCCTAACTGGGGGACATCCCCCACTAGGTGCAGACCAACACCTCACACCTCACACAGTGGGGTACACCCCTGAGACAAAGCTTCCAGAGCAAGAATCAGACAGCAGCACTCGCTGTTCAGCAATATTCTATCTTCTGCAGCCTCCGCTGCTGATACCCAGGCAAACAGGGTCTGGAGTGGACCTCAAGCACACTCCAACAGACCTACAGCTAAGGGTCCTGACTGTTAGAAGGAAAACTAACAAACAGAAAGAACACCCACACCAAAACCCCATCAGTATGTCAGCAGCATCAAAGACCAAAGGCAGATAAAACCACAAAGATGGGGAAAAAGCAGGGCAGAAAAGCTGGAAATTCAAAAAATTAAAAAAATCAGAGCACATCTCCCCCTCCAAAGGAACGCAGCTCATCGCCAGCAACAGATCAAAGCTGGATGGAGAATGACTTTGACAAGTTGAGAGAAGGCGGCTTCAGTCGATCAAACTTCTCAGAGCTAAAGGAGGAACTACGTATCCAGCTCAAAGAAACTAAAAATCATGAAAAAAGAATGGAAGAATGGACAACTAGAATAATCAATGCAGAGAAGGCCATAAATGAACTGACAGAGATAAAAACCATGACACGAGAAATACGTGAAAAATGCACAAGCTTCAGTAACTGACTCGATCAACTGGAAGAAAGAGTATCAATGATTGAAGACCAAATGAATGAAATGAAGGGAGAAGAGAAGTCTAGAGAAAAAAAAGGAAAAAGAAGTGAACAAAACCTCCAAGAAATATGGGATTATGTGAAAAGACCAATTCTACATCTCATTGGTGTGCCTGAAAGTGAGGGGGAAAATGGAACCAAGTTGGAAAACACTCTTCAAGATATCATCCAGGAAAACTTCCCCAACCTAGTAAGGCAGGCCAACATTCAATTTCAGGAAATACAAAGAATGCCACAAAGATACTCCTCGAGAAGAGTAACTCCAAGACACATAATTGTCAGATTCACCAAAGTTGAAATGAAGGAAAAACTGTTAAGGGCAGCCAGAGAGAAAAATCAGGTTATCCACAAAGGGAAGCCCATCAGACTAACAGCAGATCTCTCGGCAGAAACTCTACAAGCCCGAAGAGAGTGGGGGCCAAAATTCAACATTCTTAAAGAAAGGAATTTTAAACCCAGAATTTCATATCCAGCCAAACTAAGTTTCATAAGTGAAGGAGAAATCAAATCCTTTACAGACAAGCAAATGCTGAGAGATTTTGTCACCAGCAGGCCTGCCCTACAAGAGATCCTGAAGGAAGCACTAAACATGGAAAGGAACAACTGGTACCAGCCATTGCAAAAACATGCCAAAATGTAAAGACCATCGATGCTAGGATGAAACTGCATCAACTAACGAGCAAAATAACCAGCTAATATCACAATGACAGGATCCAGTTCACACATAACAATATTAACCATAAATATAAATGGACTAAATGGTCCAATTAAAAGACACAGACTGGCAAACTGGATAAAGAGTCAAGATCCATCAGTTTGCTGTATTCAGGAGACCCATCTCACATGCAGAGACACACATAAGCTCAAAATAAGGGGATGGAGGAAGATCTACCAAGCAAATGGAGAACAAAAAAGAAGGGGTTGCAATCCTAGTCTCTGATAAAACAGACTTTAAACCATCAAAGATCAAAAGAGACAAAGAAGGCCATTACATAATGGTAAAGGGATCAATTCAACAGGAAGAGCTAACTATCCTAAATATATATATGCGCCCAATACAGGAGCACCCAGATTCATAAAGCAAGTCCATAGAGACTTACAAAGAGACTTAGACTCCCATACAATAATAATGGGAGACTTCAACACCCCACTGTCAACATTAGATAGATCAACGAGGCAGAAAGTTAACAAGGATATCCAGGAATTGAAGTCAACTCTGCACCAAGCGGACCTAATAGACATCTACAGAACTCTCCAACCCAATCAACAGAATATACATTCTTCTCAGCACCACATTGCACTTCTTAGAAAATTGACCACATAGTTGGAAGTAAAGCACTCCTCAGCAGATGTCAAAGAACAGAAATTATAACAAATTGTCTCTCTGACCACAGTGCAATCAAACTAGAACTCAGGACTAAGAAAAGCAATCAAAACTGCTCAACTACATGGAAACTGAACAACTTGTTCCTGAATGACTACTGGGTACATAACGAAATGAAAGCAGAAATAAAGATGTTCTTTGAAACCAATGAGAACAAAGATACAACATACCAGAATCTCTGGGACACATTTAAAGCGGTGTGTAGTGGGAAATCTACAGCACTAAAAGCCCACAAGAGAAAGCAGGAAAGATCTAAAATTGACACCCTAACATCACAATTAAAAGAACTAGAGAAGCAAGAGCAAACACATTCAAAAGCTAGCAGAAGGCAAGAAATAACTAAGATCAAAGCAGAACTGAAGGAGATAGAGACACAAAAAACCCTCCAAAAAATCAATGAATCCAGGAGCTGATTTTTTGAAAAGATCAACAAAATTGACAGACCGCTAGCAAGACTAATAAAGAAGAAAAGAGAGAAGAATCAAATTGACGCAATTAAAAATGATAAAGGGGATATCACCACCAACCCCACGGGAATACAAACTACCATCAGTGAATACTATAAACACCTCTATGCAAATAAACTAGAAAACCTAGAAGAAATGGATAATTTCCTGTACACTTACAATCTCCCAAGACTAAACCAGGAAGAAGTTGAATCCCTGAATAGACCAATAGCAGGCTCTGAAATTGAGGCAATAATTAATAGCCTACCAACCAAAAAAAGTCCAGGACCAGATGGATTCACAGCTGAATTCTACCGGAGGTACAAGGAGGAGCTGGTACCATTCCTTCTGAAACTATTCCAATCAACAGAAAAAGAAGGAATCCTCCCCAACTCATTTTATGAGGCCAACATCATCCTGATACCAAAGCCTGGCAGAGACACAACAAAAAAAAAGAGAATTTTAGACCAATATCCCTGATGAACATCGATGCAAAAATCCTCAATAAAATACTGGCAAACCGAATCCAGCAGCACATCAAAAAGCTTATCCACCATGATCAAGTGGGCTTCATCCCTGGGATGCAAGGCTGGTTCAGCATATGCAAATCAATAAATTACTCCAGCATATAAACAGAACCAAAGCCAAAAACCACATGATTATCTCCATAGATGCAGAAAAGGCCTTTGACAAAATTCAACAGCCCTTCATGCTAAAAACTCTCAATAAATTTGGTAATGATGGAACGTATCTCAAAATAATAAGAGCTATTTATGACAAACCCACAGCCAATATCATACTGAATGGGCAAAAACTGGAAGCATTCCCTTTGAAAACTGGCAAAAGACAGGGATGCCCTCTCTCACCGCTCCTATTCAACATAGTGTGGGAAGTTCTGGCTAGGGCAGTCAGGCAAGAGAAAGAAATCAAGGGTATTCAGTTAGGAAAAGAAGAAGTCAAATTGTCCCTGTTTGTAGATGACATGATTGTCTATTTAGAAAACCCCATCATCTCAGCCCAAAATCTCCTTAAGCTGATAAGCAACTTCAGCAAAGTCTCAGGATACAAAATCAATGTGCAAAAATCACAAGCATTCTTATACACCAGTAATACACAAACAGAGAGCCAAATCATGAATGAACTTCCATTCACAATTGCTTCAAAGAGAATAAAATACCTAGGAATCCAACTTACAAGGGATGTAAAGGACCTCTTCAAGGAGAACTACAAACCACTGCTTAGTGAAATAAAAGAGGACACAAACAAATGGAAGAACATTCCATGCTCATGGATAGGAAGAATCAATATTGTGAAAATGGTCATACTGCCCAAGGTAATTTATAGATTCAGTGCCATCCCCATTAACAAATGGAAGAACATATCATGCTCATGGATAGGAAGAATCAATATCATGAAAATGGCCATACTGCCCAAGGTAATCTATAGATTCAATGCCATCCCCATTAAGCTACCAATGACTTTCTTCACAGAATTGGAAAAAACTGCTTTAAAGTTCATATGGAACCAAAAAAGAGCCCACATCTCCAAGACAATCCTAAGTCAAAAGAACAAAGCTGGAGGCATCACGCTACCTGACTTCAAACTGTACTACAAGGCTATGGTAACCAAAATAGCATGGTACTGGTACCAAAACAGAGATATAGACCAATGGAACAGAACAGAGCCCTCAGAAATAATACCACACATCTACAGCCATCTGATCTTTGACAAACCTGAGAAAAACAAGAAATGGGGAAAGGATTCCCTATTTAATAAATGGTGCTGGGAAAATTGGCTACCCATAAGTAGAAAGCTGAAACTGGATCCTTTCCTTACTCCTTATAGGAAAATTAATTCAAGATAGATTAGAGACTTAAATGTTAGACCTAAAACCATAAAAATCCTAGAAGAAAATCTAGGAAATACCATTCAGGACATAGCCATGGGCAAGGACTTCATGTCAAAACACCAAAAGCAATGGCAACAAAAGCCATAATTGACAAATGGGATCTCATTAAACTAAAGAGCTTCTGCACAGCAAAAGAAACTACCATCAGAGTGAACAGGCAACCTACAGAATGGGAGAAAATTTTTGCAATCTACTCATATGACAAAGGGCTAATATCCAGAACCTACAAAGAACTCAAACAAATCTATGAGAAAAAAACAACCCCATCAAAAAGTGGGCAAAGGATATGAACAGACATTTCTCAAAAGCAGACATGCATATAGCCAACAGGCACATGAAAAAATGCTCATCATCACTGGCCATCAGAGAAATGCAAATCAAAACCACAATGAGATACCATCTCACGCCAGTTAGAATGGCAATCATTAAAAAGTCAGGAAACAACAGGTGCTGGAGAGGATGTGGAGAAATAGGAACACTTTTACACTGTTGGTGGGACTGTAAACTAGTTCAACCATTGTGGAAAACAGTATGGCAATTCCTCAGGGATCTAGAACTAGAAATACCATATGACCCAGCCATCCCATTACTGGGTATATACCCAAAGGATTATAAATCATGCTGCTATAAAGACACATGCACACATATGTTTATTGCGGCACTATTCACAATAGCAAAGACTGGAATCAACCCAAATGTCCATCAGTGACAGACTGGATTAAGAAAATGTGGCACACATACACCATGGAATACTGTGCAGCCATAAAAAATGATGAGTTCATGTCCTCTGTAGGGACATGGATGCAGCTGGAAACCATCATTCTCAGCAAACTATTGCAAGAACAGAAAACCAAACACCACATGTTCTCACTCATAGGTGGGAACTGAACAATGAGATCACTTGGACTTGTGAAGGGGAACATCACACCCCAGGGCCTATTATGGGAAGGGGGGAGCGGGGAGGAATGGCATTGGGAGTTATACCTGATGTAAATGATGAGTTGATGGGTGCTGACGAGTTGATGGGTGCAGCACACCAACATGGCACAAGTATACATATGTAACAAACCTGCACGTTGTGCACATGTACCCTAGAACTTAAAGTATAATTAAAAAAAAATTTTGGGGGGGTTAAAAAAAATGCCAGGTACTGGACTAAATTCTGGAATCACAGTGATTAACAAGAGAGATATGGTGCTTATTCTTAAGATGCTTGCTGTTTGGTAGGCATAATTAAACACGTGATTGCAATAATGTGTGATAAGTGCTGTATTAAGGGAGATATAGGATGTTATCAGAGCACACAGGAAGACTGCTTAACTCAGACTAGGGGTCAGGAATGACATCTTCAGGAGATTCTGGGAGAAGGATAACAGCAATTAAGCAAGAGAAGTAAGAGTTCCCTACCCTCTGCATATGCTGTGCTATTCTTTGTCCCTCAAAAATTCTCCATTTGCTCTTCCTTTTCTAGAGAGAGAGGAGGGGGGTGATAGGGGAAGATGGTATACTCTAAAAATTAAAAGAAGCTCCATTTTGTTTGAACATAGGATAAAGAACAGTTGGGAGAAGTGAAATTTTGTGAAATATGAGGCTAAAGAGTTTTTTAGGATCTAGATCTTAGACAACTTTGCAGGTTAGTTTAGGCATTTTGGAAATTATCAAAAGAGCGGGGGTAACATTTCTTTTCATAGTGGGAAAGTAGCAGGAAGACAGTGTAGTATAAGTTATCATGGTGCGTGAAAGACATGTGTTTTACTTTCTGCATTTAGATAAAATGCTACCATAACATGCCCCGGAGAGAAATCTGGGATGAGGCCTATAGATTTGGATTCACCAGTTTATTGATGATGCATTGAAACCACAGAGTGAATGGGATTACCCTAGAAGATAATCTGGACTTTTAGGTGATAGTTGTTTTGTGGGGGGACATTAGTATCAGGTCAAAGGGTTCACATCTTAGTTGGAAAGTCAAGGTAAGTTTTTGAATTGTTGGTGATGATGAACACCATGAATTAGGAAGATTAATTTGGAAAAGGTAGCAGACTCTATAGAAATTAAAAAAGTTCAGATACTGTGAAACCAAATAGATTGTAATCTCCAAGTTGAAAAGAATCTGGATAGTACCAGAAAACAAAAAATAAGAGATGGCTTTTAGAATAAAAAAGGTCTGGATTCAGATTCCATCTCAAACACGAATGCTCACGTTGTTTATCATTACCTAGAGGACTGTAGGCTCTTATATATTTGTTGAACGAATGAATGAAATGATCTTTGCTAACTGTAGGTCTACTCTAAAATACAAACTGTAGTTCTAATTTTAGTTCTAAAAATAAACTCAAGTGGTAATTGTTTCAAATAATACAACTAAAAACAAAAAGTGGAAAATATACACACAAAAGAATAGATTTTGGATTCATATAAGCAGTTTTTGACAGTTAAAACTAGATTCCCGCAGAAGAGATGAGCTTCCCATTATTAGAGGTGTGCAAGAAAGATAGATAACAACCTGTTATGGATGTTTTGGAGGATATTTAAGCATCAGGTGGTGAATTAGATGCTTTTAGTTCTGTGAGACTTGATTGTTGGGTTAATCTAGCTTTAAACATTATTTGGTATGTTAGAAACTTCTCTATCTTAGAAAAAAATGGTATTGGCATCCAGTAAATGCATGTGAAATATGACAAACAATTGGAGTCAAAATTATTATTTTTGGAGACAGTATGCTTTGGTTGATAATAGCAAGGCAGTATGCTTTGATTGATAATATGTTATGAAGGTTTGTCTAAAGAGATTTTCTTTCACCACCAAACATTTCATTGGATAGGTAAAGATGTTTCAAGGATCTTTTTCTTATGACATACCTGTTTTTCCTGAAGCGGATAACAAATACATGTGAAAAGGTGCTGAATTCTAGTATTTCTAAATCACTGGCGTGATAGAGGACCCTTGCATTTTTTTTTTTTTTTTTTTTGAGACGGAGTCTCGCTCTGCCGCCCAGGCTGGAGTGCAGTGGCCGGATCTCAGCTCACTGAAAGCTCTGCCTCCCGGGTTCACGCCATTCTCCTGCCTCAGCCTCCCGAGTAGCTGGGACTACAGGCGCCCGCCACCGCGCCCGGCTAGGTTTTTTTTTTTGTATTTTTTAGTAGAGACGGGGTTTCACCGTGTTAGCCAGGATGGTCTCGATCTCCTGACCTCGTGATCCGCCCGTCTCGGCCTCCCAAAGTGCTGGGATTACAGGCTTGAGCCACCGCGCCCGGCCGCATTTTTTTCCTTATAGTTCTAAGAGTAGAAGCTGGCATCCATTTTGAGGGTAGACTCACTCTTCTGGAAAGAACCATACTTTTAAAGAGAAATACTTTGAAGTTATGTACCCATATATTTTTACTGGGTTAAACCCAATGCTTGTAAAAGAAGGAAACAAACAGGACTCAGTAACAAGGTGGCTAGCCAGGAATTGAAGAGGGAAATGGTGTTGAGAGGCCCTTGTGAGGAAGCATGTCTAGTAGATATTAGCAGTAGTGATATTGTGATATTGAATATTAAAGTCTTTTCTTCACTGCATTGCTTTATCTTATTTTCAGGCCAAATAGTGTGTTAAAAACGACCATCCCTGCCTGGGATGTATGTAAATTTTCTTTTTTTGGGATGGAGTTTCGTTCTTGTTGCCCAGGCTGGAGTGCAATGGCACAATCTCACTGCAAACTCTGTCTCCCGGGTTCAACCGATTCTCCTGCCTCAGCCTCCTGAGTAGCTGGGATTACAGGCGCCCGCCACCATACCCAGCTAATTTTTTGTATTTTTTAGTAGAGAGGCGGTTTCACCATGTTGGCCAGGCTGCTCTTGAACTCCTGACCTCAGGTGATCCTCCCACCTCGGCCTGCCGAAGTGCTGGGATTGCTGGCGTGAGCCACTGTGCCTGGTTCGTAAATGTTTTTAAAGGTACTTGTATATACTCTTTGTGCAGCAAAATGGACTATTAAGAACTTATTAATAAATAGGATGAGAAAGTAATTATAAGATTTTCAGAGAAAAACGATGGAGAAGCACGGAGTATCAATCAGGCTGGAGAAAAAAATAACCAACAACTAGGAAAATGTAAAAAGTCCTAAGCAATATTTTGCAGGGAGTATAAGCTATGTGCATTCATGAAAAATAAAGGCTAGATTATCACAATTGGGCTACTAAATGAAGGTGTAACACCTGAATACAGGACACTTTGAGACCACTTGTGGTACTTTTTAAAAAAAAAAAAAAAATAAAAGTTTATTTCATATTAGTTGTTTTTTATAGCTCCTGAATGTCTTATTATTTTTTATGTTATTTTTATTTTTCTCTTTAAAATATTACCAATTCAGGGGTACATGTGCAGGTGTATTATGTGGGTATATTGTGTATTGTTTGGGGTTTGGGCTTCTAGTGAACCCATCACCCACATAGTGAACATAGTACCCAATAGGTAGTTTTTAAACTCTCAGCCCTTCCCATCCTCCTCCCTTTTGGAGTCCCCAGTGTCTGTTTTTTCCATCTTTATGTCCATATATACCCATTGTTTAGCTCCCACTTATAGGTGAGAACATGTGGTATTTGATTTTCTGCTTCTGAGTCATTTCACTTAGTTCAATGTTCTTCAGTTCCATCAATGTTTCTGTGAAGGACATGCTTTTATTCTTTTTTATGGCTTTCATTCTTTTCCATTGTGTATATGTAGCACATTTTCTTTATCCAATTGACTGTTAACAAACACTTGATTCCACGAATTTGCTATTGTAAATACTGCAGTGATAAACATATGAGTGCAAGTGTCTTTTTGATACAGCTGCATTGCTGAGTTGAATGGTAGCTCCATTTTTAGTTCGTTGAAAAATCTCCATCTCTTTTCTATCGGGGTTGAACTAATTTATGTTCCCTTTTCTCTGCATCCTCACCAACATCTCTTATATTTTGACCTTTTAATTATAGCCATTCTGACTGATGTGAGATCAATCTTATTGTTGTTTTAATAAGTATTTTTCTGATGATTAGTGATGTTGATTACTTTTTATTTATTTATTTAATTTTATTGTACTTTATGTTCTAGGGTACATGTGTACAACGTGCAGGTTTGTTACATATGTATACATGTGCCATGTTGGTGTGTTGTACCCATTAACTCGTCATTTACATTAGGTATTTAGCCAGAACTTCCAACACTATGTTGAATAGGAGTGGTGAGAGAGGGCATCCCTGTCTTGTGCCAGTTTTCAAAGGGAATGCTTCCAGTTTTTGCCCATTCAGTATGATATTGGCTGTGGGTTTATCATAAATAGCTCTTATTATTTTGAGATACGTTCCATCAATAGCTAGTTTATTGAGAGTTTTTAGCATGAAGGGCTGTTGAATTTTGTCAAAGGCCTTTTCTGCATCTATTGAGATAATCATGTGGTTTTTGTCTTTTGAATGTGTTTGCTCTTGCTTCTCTAGTTCTTTTAATTGTGATGTTAGCGTGTCAATTTTAGATATTTCCAGCTTTCTCTTGTGGGCATTTAGTGCTATAAATTTCCCTCTACACACTGCTTTAAATGTGTCCCAGAGATTCTGGTGTGTTGCATCTTTGTTCTTATTGGTTTCAAAGAACATCTTTATTTCTGCCTTCATTTTGTTAGGTACCCAGTAGTCATTCAGGAGCAAGTTGTTCAGTTTTCATGTAGTTGAGCGGTTTTGATTGGGTTTCTTAGTCCTAAGTTCTAGTTTGATTGCACTGTGGTCTGAGAGACAGTTTGTTATAATTTCTGTTCTTTGACATCTGCTGAGGAGTGCTTTACTTCCAACTATGTGGTCAATTTTGGAATAAGTGTGATGTGGTGCTGAGAAAAACATATATTCTGTTGATTTGGGATGGAGAGTTCTGTAGATGTCTATTAGGTCCGCTTGGTGCAGAGATGAATTCAATTCCTGGATATCCTTGTTAACTTTCTGTCTCGCTGATCTGTCTAATGTTGACAGTGGGGTGTTAAAGTCTCCCATTATTATTATGTGGGAGTCTAAGTCTCTCTGTAAGTCTCTATGGACTTGCTTTACGAATCTGGGTGCTCCTGTATTGGGTGCATATATATTTAGGATAGTTAGCTCTTCTTGTTGAATTGATCCCTTTACCATTATGTAATGGCCTTCTTTGTCTCTTTTGATCTTTGTTGGTTTAAAGTCTGTTTTATCACAGACTAGGATTGCAACCCCTGCCTTTTTTTGTTTTCCATTTGCTTGGTAGATCTTCCTCCATCCCTTTATTTTGAGTCTATGTGTGTCTCCCCATGTGAGATGGGTCTCCTGAATGCAGCAAACTGATGGGTCTTGACTCTCCGATTTGCCAGTCTGTCTTTTAATTGGACCATTTTTAATTTAGTCCATTTATATTTAAGGTTAATATTGTTATGTGTGAATTCGATCCTGTCATTATGATGTTAGCTGGTTATTTTGCTCGTTAGTTGATGCAGTTTCTTCCTAGCATCGATGGTCTTTACATTTTGGCATGTTTTTGCAATGACTAGTACCAGTTGTTCTTTCCAAGTTTAGTGCTTTCTTCAGGACCTCTTGTAGGGCAGGCCTGGTGGTGACAAAATCTCTCAGCATTTGCTTGTCTGTAAAGGATTTGATTTCTCCTTCACTTATGAAACTTAGTTTGGCTGGATATGAAATTCTGGGTTGAAAATTCTTTTCTTTAAGAATGTTGAATATTGGCCCCCACTCTCTTCTGGCTTGTAGAGTTTCTGCCGAGAGATCTGCTGTTAGTCTGATGGGCTTCCCTTTGTGGGTAACCCGACCTTTCTCTCTGGCTGCCCTTAAGATTTTTTTCTTCATTTCAACTTTGGTGAATCTGCCAATTATGTGTCTTGGAGTTGCTCTTCTTGAGGAGTATCTTTGTGGTGTTCTCTGTGTTTCTTGAATTTGAATTTGGCCTGTTTTTCTATGTTTGGGAAGTTCTCCTGGATATTATCCTGAAGAGTGTTTTCCAACTTGGTTCCATTCTCCCCGTCACTTTCAGGTACACCAATCAGACGTAGATTTGGTCTTTTCACATAATCCCATATTTCTTGGAGGCTTTGTTCATTTCTTTTTACTCTTTTTTCTCTAAACTTCTCTTCTTGCTTCATTTCATTCATTTGAGTTTCAATCATTGATACTCTTTCTTCCAGTTGATCGAGTTGGTTACTGAAGCTTATGCATTTGTCATGTAGTTCTTGTGTTATGGTTTTCATCTCTATCAGGTCGTTTACGGACTTCTCTGCATTGGTTATTCTAGTTATCCATTCATCAAATCTTTTTTCATTTCAAAGTTTTTAATTTCTTTGTGCTGGGTTTGTCATTCCTCCTTTAGCTCTGAGAAATTTCATTGACTGAACCTTCTCTCAACTCGTCAAAGTCATTCTCCGTCTAGCTTTGTTCTGTTGCTGGTGAGGAGCTGCATTCCTTTAGAGGGGGAGATGCACTCTGATTTTTTGAATTTTGAGTTTTTCTGCCCTGCTTTTCCCCCATCTTTGTGATTTTATCTACCTTTTGTCTTTGATGATGGTGACGTACAGATGGGGTTTTGGTGTGGATGTCCTTTCTGTTTGTTAGTTTTCCTTCTAACAGTCAGGACCCTCAGCTGCAGGTCTGTTGGAGTTTGCTTGAGGTCCACTCCAGTTAGGCTACTGCCAGTTAGGCTGTCCCAGTTAGGCTACTCGGGAGTCAGGGACCCACTTGAGCAGGCAGTCTGTCCGTTCTCAGATCACAACCTCCATGCTGGGAGAATCACTACTCTTTTCAAAGCTGTCAGACAGGGACATTTACATCTGCAGAGGTTTCTGCGGCTTTTTTTCTTTAGCTATGCCCTGTCCCCAGAGGTGGAGTCTACAGAGGCAGGCAGGCCTCCTTGAGCTGCTGTGGGCTCCACCCAGTTCAAGCTTCCAGGCACTTTGTTTACCTACTTAAGCCTCAGCAATGGTGGGTGCCCCTCCCTCAGCCTCACTGCCGCCTTGCAGTTAGATATCAGACTGCTGTGCTAGCAATGAGGGAGGCTCTGTGGGCGTGGGACCCTCCGAGCCAGGCATGGGATATAATCTCCTGGTGTGCTGTTTGCTAAGACCCTTGGTAAAGCACAGTATTAGGGTGGGAGTGACCTGATTTTCCAGGTGTTGTGTGTCAAGGTTTCCCTTGGCTAGGAAAGGAATTCCCTTCCCCCTTGTGCTTCCCAGGTGAGGCGATGCCTCACCCTGCTTTGGCTCTTGCTCATTGGGCTACACCCACTGTCCTGCACTGACTGACTGACACACCCCAGTGAGATGAACCCGGTACCTCAGTTGGAAATGCAGAAATCACCCATCTTCTGTGTCGCTCATGCTGGGAGCTGGAGGCTGGAGCTGTTCCTATTCAGCTATCTTGGTGCCACCCCCATTGATTACTTTTTCATGTGTTTGTTGGCCATTGTATATCTTCTTTTGAGAAATGTCTGTTCATGTTCTTTGCTCATTAAAAAAATTTTTTCTTATTGATTTGCTTAAGTTCCTTATAGATTGTAGATATTAGTTCTTTATCAAATGCATACTTTGCAAATATCTCCCATTCTGTAGGTTTTCTGTTTACTCTGTTGATTGTTTCTTTGACTGTGAAGAAGTTATTTAGTTTAATTATGCCCTATTTGTCTATTTATGTTTTTGTTGCATTTACTTTGGAGGTGCTAATCATAAATTCTTTGCCTAGGCAAATGTCCAAGAGAGTTTTTCCTAGGTTTTCTTCTAGAATTTACACAGTTTTCAGTAGTACATTTAAATTTTTAATTGATCTTGAGTTAATTTTTGTATATAGTGAGAGGTTGGGATCCAGTTTCATTCTTCGGCATATGACTAGCTAGTTTTCCCAGCACCATTTATCGAATAGGGTGTGCTTTCTCTTTTGTTTATTATTGTCAGTGTTATTGAAGATCAGTTGGTTGTAGGTGTATGACTTTATTTATGAGTTCTTTATTCTGTTCCATTGGTCTGTGTGTCTATTTTAGTATCAATACCATACTGTTTTGATTATTATAGCCTTATAGTATAGTTTAAAGTTGAATAATGTGATGTCTCCAGGTTTTCTTTTTGCTCCAGATTTTTAAGGATTGCTTTGGCTATTTGGGCTCTTTTTAGGTTCTATATGAGTTTTAGAATTGTTTTGTCTAATTCTGTGAAAAATGAGATTGGTAATTTGATAGAAATTGCATTGAATCTGTATATTGCTTTGGGCAATAGTTAATTAATGATATAGATTCTTCCTATCCATGAACATGGGATATTTTTCCATCTGTTTGTGTCATCTACAATTTCTTTCACCAGTGTTTTGTAGCTCTCCTTGTAGAGGTCTTTCACTCCTTGGTTAAATGTATTACTAGGTATTTAATTTTTTTGTGGCAATTATAAATAAAATTGAGTTTTTGATTTTGTTCTCAGCTTGAGTGTTGTTAGTGTATAAAAAGGCAATCAATTTTTTTGTGCATGGATTTTCTATCCTGAAACATTGCTGAAATTGTTTTTCATGTCTAGGAGTCTTTGGGAGGAATCTTTAGGGTTTTCTAGGTACAGTGTCATTTCATCAGTGAACGGATATCATTTGAACTTCTTCCTTCCTATTTGGATATATTTTCTTTCTTTCTTTTTTTTTTTCTTCCTCTGGATACATTTTCTTTCTTTCTCTTGCCTGATTTCTCTGGCTAGGACTTCCAGTACTATATTGAATAGGAGTGGTGAGAGTGGGCATCCTTTTTTTGTTCTAGTTCTTAGGGGCAGTCCTCACCAGAGAAATGATGTTGGCTGTGGGTTTGTCATATACGGCTCTTATTATTTTGAGGTATATTCCTTTGATGCCTAGTTTGTTGAGGGTGTTTATCATGAAGCGCTATTGAATTTTATTGAATGCTTTTTCTGCATCTATTGAGATGATTATGTGGCTTTTGTGTTTAATTCTGTTTAAATGGTGAATCACATTTATTGATTTGTGTAGGTTGCACCATCCTTGCATCTCTGAAATGAAACCCATTTGATAATGGTGAATTATCTTATTGAGGTGCTTCTGGATTCGGTTTGCTAGTATTTTGTTGAGGATTTTTGCATCTATGTTCATCAGAGATATTGGCCTATAGTTTGTTGTTGTTGTTCTGTCCTTTGCACATTTTCATATCAGGATGATACTGGATTCATGGAATGAGTCAGGGAGGTATCCGTCTCATTTTTTTTGAAAAGTTTTAGTAAAATTGGAACCAGCTCATCTTTGTACATCTGGCAGAATTTGGCTGAGAATCCATCTGGTGCTGGGCTAATTTTGGTTTGGTAGATTTTTTATTACTGATTCAGTTTCATAACTTCTTATTGGTCTGTTCAGGATTTCAGTTTCTTCCTGTTTCAATCTTTGGAGGTTGTATGTTTCCAGGAATGTATCCATTTCCTCTAAGTTTTCTAGTTTGCACACATAAAGATGTTCGTAGTAGTTTCCGAGGATCTTTTGTAATTCTGTGGTATTCATTGTAATGTCAGCTTTCTCATTTTTTATTATGCTTATTTGAATTTTGTCTCTTTTTTCTTCGGTTAACTTAGCTAGTGGCCTATCAACTTTGTTTATCCTTTCAAAGAACAAAATTTTAATTTTGTTGACCTTCTGTATGGTACTCTCAGTCACAATTTCATTTAGCTCTGCTCTGATTTTAGTGATTTCTTTTCTTCGGCTACCTTTAGGATTAGTTTGTTCTTGTTTTTCTAGTTCTTTTAGGTGCAGAGTTAGGCTGTTAATTTGAAAACTTTCCTTTTAACTCTGTTTATGCTGTATCCCAGATATTTTGGTATGTGGTGTCTCTATTTTCATTTGTTTCAAAATTTTTTTTGATTTCTGCCTTAATTAATGTTGTTGTTTACCTGAAAGTAATTCAGAAGGAAGTTGCTCAGTTTCCATATACTTGTGCAGTGTTTTTTTTTTGTTTTTTTGTTTTTTTGAGGCGGAGTTTCGTCTTTTTGCCCAGTCTAGAGCACAGTGACGTGATCTCAGCTCACTGTAGCCTCCGTCTCCCAGGTTCAGGCACTTCTCCTGCCCCAACAGTAGCTGGGATTACAGGTGCCTGCCATCATGCCCGGCTAATTTTGTATTTTTTTAGTAGAGATGGGGTTTCACCATGTTGGCCAGTCTGGTCTTGAACTCCTGACCTCAGGTGATCCGCCTACCTTGGCCTCCCAAAGTGCTGGGATTATAGGCACTAGCCACCATGCCCTGCCATACTTATGCAGTTTTGAGAGTTCCTCTTGATATTGATTTCTAATTTCATTCCACAATGGTCCAAGAAGATGCTTGATATGATTTTATTATTTCTAATAATTAATGCTTTATTTTAAAAATAATATATTTCTAGTTTATAGAGAGCAAACTAGCAAAAGATTTATTTATTGAATGATTAATTAGATTGAAAAGTTATTAAGAAAGAAACAGAACTTACACTGAAACTTGTCTTTCAGGTGAGTTAAGTTACATTGTCCATTGTTATCTTTCCCATTCCTCTGTCTCTGGTTAGCTCAACAATATTTATTAATCTATAGTTCTGTGTTTTTCTAATCACAGTCCTGGTCTTTCCACTATGTGGTTTGGGAATAAGCCACCTGAATTCTAGTTAACCGATTCCAATTTTATGTCCATGTTCTGTTTCTTATATCATGGACTAATTGGTATTTACTTGCTGCCTTTTACTATCCCTCCAATCTGGAAAAAACCCACCTATTAGGAAACAGACAGGATACAAGCAAGAAAGAGAATGATAAGGAGGCTGTGACAGAGACTCTCTTGATTGACAGAGTAAATATACTGATCATGATGTAGCTGCATTATAGCTAATATTGACTATTTTGATAAACTTTAGCTTGAGGAGATAGAGGAAGTTCTGTGCTCATTCGTTAAAAATGTAAGAAAACATTACCACTGGGCACAGTGGCTCATGCTTGTAATCTCAGCACTTCAGGAGGCCAAGTCAACACGGCAAAACCACATCTCTACAAAAAATACAAAAAATTAGCTGGGCATGGTGGCACACATCTGTAGTCCCAGCTACTTGGGAGGCTGAGGTGGGAGGATCACTTGAGTCTGGGAGGTGTAGGTTGCAGGGAGCTGAGTTTGAGCCACTCCACTCCAGCCTCTGTGACAGAGCGAGATCCTGTCTCAAACACAACAAAACAAGCAAACAAAAAGCCCAGAAAACAAACCAAAACATTACCCTTATCTAACTTCAAGGTTTTGAGACAAAATTTTCTAAGCATAACATGAAATAAAATTTTTATTCACAATTTAGATGAAATATAGCCATAGTTTAGTGAAGTAAACTATTTTAGGGAAAAGAAGAGGCTTGTACCAGGTACTTAATTATTCATATATCATTAGTTTGTCTTTAGACAAAATGAAATGGACAGGTATACCAGCTTCCTGAGGGACAAGAAGAAGGCATTTGAATACCATATACCTAAGAGTTTGAGAGGAAATTCAAGCAGCCTGCACCAGCCACTTAAAGAAAAAGCATGGATTGATGTGTGAGTACAGCGTAAGGCAGAGCAATGTGAAGAAAGAATTCAGGGAGAGTTCTGCTTGGAGTATAGACAGGTGGCATTTGGGGAGTTGACCCAAGATAGTGAGACCCTAGACACTGGCTTGCCATTCTTATAATAGGCTATAGTATCTGGCAGGGGATTAGCTGTAATTCATGAGATCTAAGGCCGAAGCAGGCACATAGTTCCTGGACCAAGGGAGGCTTCAGTTAATGTTTACTGAATTGAATAAAATTGGAGAGAACATGAGATGATAGACTAGGGCTTGGAAATATTGAAGAGTACTTGATCATGAGAACCTATAAGTTCATCTTAATTGTTTTTTCTTACTATTATGGAGAGGGATGGAGGGTTGCAGCTGTAGGTGATATTTATGTGGTGGCTAGGTACATTTGAGACAACAAATGATGTTATAATCTTGTATCCACTAGAATGGCTTAGCAAAATACACTGTGCAATTACTGAATGTTTATGTCCCCCATCCCATTCATATGTTGAATTCCTAATCCCCAGGTGATGGTACTAGGAAGTGAAGCCTTTGGAAGGGGATTAGGTCATGAGGGTATGGCCTTCATGAATGGGAATACTGCCTTTAGAACGGACATCCCAGAAAATTCCTCACCCCTTCCTTCATGTGAGTCTCCATTGGAAACAGATGTCTATGAGGAATGGGCCCTATTCAGATACTGCATCTGCTGGTACCTTCATCTTGGGCTTCTCAGCCTCCAGAACCGTGAGATGTGAAAAATAAATTTCTGTTGTTTACAAAACACTCAGTCTTTGGTGTTTTGTTATAGCAGCCCAAACAGGCAAAGACTGAATATTCTCTGTTTCTCATTTGAAAGTTCTGAAAATAGTACTGTCTTACAGTATGATTATGAGTAGTAATGCCCAGAGATCTGGGTCTCATACTCTCTCCAATGCTTGCGAGTGGTGGAACTGACAGTGATGCTGGATGGAGGAGTCAGGCTTGGACTGAATGCCATGTGAGTCTTGGTCACAGAAAGTTAGGGTTACCAGATTAGCAAATAAAAATACATGACACCGTTAAATTTGAATTACTTCTAATTTCCTTGCATATGTATGCTGAGATAAAATAAAAATATTGCATGGATAATACTTATATTTAAAATGTGTTTGTTGTTTGTAATAAATTATAAGCATCTGGTCAGGTGTGGTGGCTCACACTTATAATCCCAGCACTTTGGGAGACTAAGGCGAGAGAATCACTAGAGCCCAGGAGTTCGAGATGAACCTGAGAAACATAGTGAAACCCCAAATCTACAAAAAATACAAAAATTAATTGGATATGGTGGCACATGTCTGTAGTCCCAACTACTCGGGAGGAAGAGAGGTGGGAAGAGCACTTGAGCCTGGGAGGTCAAGGCTGCAGTAAGCTGTGATTGTGCCATTGCACTCCAGCTTGCGCGACAGCATGAGACCCTGTCTCAAAATAAATAAATAAATAAATAAATAAATAAATAAATATAAACATCTATATTACATACCTTGTAAATTATATTTCTAGAATGATTTGGCTCTCCTTGACATTTTTTTGTTTTGCAGAGTTTGCTTATAAGTTGTTTTGCAGTTACAGTCTATCCTCCATTTACATTATAGTATCGCTTCTACAGTGTCACATTTGACCTGTTTAATTCTTTTGTCCCTTGAGTGTTGATTAGTGAGAAAACATGCCCAACATCTGCCTTATGAACCAGTATACTGAACATGTCCTTGTATAAAGTTAACAACTCAGAATTTTTTATTTCAAATTTGATTTGTTGAAGCATGTAATACCATTTTTTCATGGTATAAGTAGTTTACCCATTCTTCAGGATTATGTTACGTCTCTTGCTCAATAACTTTTTAAAAATATTGTCCACTGACAGAAAAAGGCACTCTTGTCCAAGTTTATTCCCTTCTTTTTAACAGTACACATGGTGATCCCACTTGTTTATATGCTGAAAGATTATTTTGTCATATCTGTGTAAAATAACTGAATTCTTTAAGGGTTGATATTCATTTCAAAAGATAGTCATGATAAGTGTTATAAAGAATTACTTCAAGTCAGAATTTCTTTTCCTGTTAAAAAGTAAAGTAAGGCTTGCTCACTCATGGAAGTTGTTGTGTGATTGGACTCATGTTATGCCATGCTAGTGTGGACGTAACTAAATAACAGGTTGAATGAGGTTGGGATATTGCATATATATTTGAACAGAGGGTATGAGTGAACAAATTTAAAATGACCATGCATGTGATTATGGCTGTTTGGAGGGGCCAGTGAGACCGGTATGAAGCTTATGGATTCTGAGACTCCAGGATTAATGGTCAAAATAAATGTGATTAACAGTTCATTTATTAAGAACAAAGCATCATTTTGAATTAAGCATCACAGATTACTGCTACATCTCTCCATCAGATATAGTGAATTCTAATTTCCATGTCTTGGATGTTTTACCTGGGTAGCATTCCTCAACTTGCTCTTCCCAGAGAATGTAAAGCTAGAATAATTGTTACTGTTTTATGAGTTACACTTAAATTAAATTGTATTAACAACTTTGTTTTAATTGCTTCTGAGGGACTTCATCCCAAAAGAATTAGAAAGTTTAAAAATTCTGTCCAATCCACATTGTGAGGTTTAAATTACTTTTGGGATTAGAAGCATCCTCAAAGCAGCAAACACTTTGAGTTGCTTTGGTGCTTCTTTGGCTGGTCTTTTAAAGGATCCTCTGCTAGTGAAAAGACTGCCAAGAGCCCCAGTTTTCATCATTACTAGAACTAGTTTCTACTTTGCCAGCGATTAATTGGCTTTTACAGAGGCAATGGCAGCTACTTGATTTTAATGAGAACTGAGAAGCAGATAGTTCTTTTAGTTATCTTTGTGAAGTTATTGAGATGGAACGTATGAGGCTAGCAGGCTAGCAATCTCATTAAAAAAAGTAGGACTTCTGTTTTTGGCATTTAAATATAGAAATACTCCATATTACATCAAATAAGGATACAAATAATTATAGCAAGTTGCTATGTTTGAGAGCTTTTTGAGTGACCTACCCCTCATTATCATGGGTATTTCCAAATATGCAGTGAGAGGGAGATCAGCAGAACAGCTGTTAGAGCAGAGGAAGCTGACTTTTATGTGGGAAGAAGGCAATATGATTTTCTCATATTTAGAGGTAAAAGAGCAAATCCCTTGTTCCTGAAATTCTTTAATTTATACATTTATTTATGGTTTGATTACAGATTGAGAAATGTACACTAGAGTTTTTCTGAGGTCAACTTTTTATTCATTGTGTATATCAGGCAGAACAATAGGGTGACCTAGAAAGATTTCCTAATCTGTACTGAAGAAGACAAACAAGAATAATTTTATCTCAATTTTTTCCTTTATTCTTTTATAAGTAATACTTCTTCTCTAGTCAATATTCTTAGGAGGATATTTCAGGTATTCATATTTCTCCTAAATTAGGAATGACCAAAAGTCCTTTTCTCTAAAAATATCTCTTCTATTTATTCTTTTTTTTTTTTTTTTTTTTTTTTTTTTTTTTGAGCAACATGGCTGTTTATTTCACCTGGGTGCAGGCGGGCCGAGTCCGAAAAGAGAGTCAGCGAAGGGAGGTAAGGGTGGGGCCGTTTTATAGGATTTGGGTAGGTAAAGGAAAATTACAGTCAAAGGGGGGTTGTTCTCTGGCAGGCAGGAGTGGGGGTTACAAGGTCTCAGTGGGGGAGCTTTCTGAGCCAGGATGAGCCAGGAAAAGGAATTTCACAAGATACTATAGGGTGGGGGAGCTTTTTGAGCCAGGATGAGCCAGGAAAAGGAATTTCACAAGATACTATAGGGTAGGGGAGCAGAGACTGAGGAAAAATTGGGACCTAGTTCGGCCTGGTGAGGAGGGGAAAGGTCAGATGGGTCTGTAGAAAGGAAGATTAGAAAGACTCAGGGACGCTTGGGGTCGGGACTGAGGGGACAGGCGGGAGGGAAAAAAGGAAGATTTGGGACGAGTTGCATTGGGAACAGAGACTAGGGAGGGACCGATGTGTAAAAGAATGCCTGATGGCCAGTGATGATGAACATTTTTTCATGTGTCTGTTGGCTGTATGAATGTCCTCTTTTGAGAAATGTCTGTTCATATCCTTTGCCCACTTTTTGATGGGGTTGTTTGTTTTTTTCTCATAAATTTGAGTTCTTTGTAGGTTCTGGATATTAGCCCTTTGTCAGATGAGTAGATTGCAAAATTTTTCTCCCATTCTGTAGGTTGCCTGTTCACTCTGATGGTAGTTTCTTTTGCTGTGCAGAAGCTCTTTAGTTTAATGAGATCCCATTTGTCAATTTTGGCTTTTGCTGCCGTTGCTTTTGGTGTTTTAGACATGAAGTCTTTGCCCATGCCTATGTCCTGAATGGTACTACCTAGGTTTTCCTCTAGGGTTTTTATGGTATTAGGTCTAACATTTAAGTCTCTAATCCATCTTGAATTAATTTTTGTATAAGGAGTAAGGAAAGGATCCAGTTTCAGCTTTCTACTTATGGGTAGCCAATTTTCCCAGCACCATTTATTAAATAGGGAATCCTTTCCTCATTTCTTGTTTCTCTCAGGTTTGTCAAAGATCAGATGGCTGTAGATGTGTGGTATTATTTCTGAGGGCTCTGTTCTGTTCCATTGGTCTAGATCTCTGTTTTGGTACCAGTACCATGCTGTTTTGGTTACTGTAGCCTTGTAGTATAGTTTGAAGTCAGGTAGCGTGATGCCTCCAGCTTTGTTCTTTTGACTTAATCAAAACCACAATGAGATACCATCTCACACCAGTTAAAATGGCAATCATTAAAAAGTCAGGAAACAACAGGTGCTGGAGAGGATGTGGAGAAATAGGAACACTTTTACACTGTTGGTGGGATTGTAAACTAGTTCAATCATTATGGAAAACAGTATGGCGATTCCTCAAGGATCTAGAACTAGATGTACCATATGACCCAGCCATCCCATTACTGGGTATATACCCAAAGGATTATAAATCATGCTGCTATAAAGACACATGCACACGTATGTTTATTGCGGCACTATTCACAATAGCAAAGACTTGGAATCAACCCAAATGTCCATCAGTGACAGACTGGATTAAGAAAATGTGGCACATATACACCATGGAATACTATGCAGCCATAAAAAAGGATGAGTTTGTGTCCTTTGTAGGGACATGGATGCAGCTGGAAACCATCATTCTCAGCAAACTATCACAAGAACAGAAAACCAAACACCACATGTTCTCACTCATAGGTGGGAACTGAACAATGAGATCACTTGGACTTGGGAAGGGGAACATCACACACCGGGGCCTATCATGGGGAGGGGGGAGGGGGGAGGGATTGCATTGGGAGTTATACCTGATGTAAATGATGAGTTGATGGGTGCTGACGAGTTGATGGGTTCAGCACACCAACATGGTACAAGTATACATATGTAACAAACCTGCAGGTTATGCACATGTACCCTAAAACTTAAAGTATAATAATAATAAAAAAAAAAAAAAAAAAAAAAAAGAATGCCTGGACGTCAGGCACCTCAGACCATTTGCCCATTTTACGACAAGAATTATTTAGATCTTGTAGGATGGAAAAATCGAAAGTGCCGTTTTCTGGCTATTTGGAGCTACTGTCGAGTTTGTATTGGGGTCAAGCGGCACTGTAGAAGAAAATATGGCATTTAGGTTTTAGGTCAGGTGTGAGTTGAAGAGGTTTTAAGTTCTTGAGAACACAGGCTATGGAGAAAAAGGAAGAATGAAGGGTGGAAGTTTGCCCATGGTGAAGGAGGGAAGCCCAGAGAAAAGAGAGAGTGGAGACACAGAGAGAAGGAGTTTGGGGGTTCTTGCCGTCCAGAAAAGCAGGAAGGGGGTCGGGGAAAGGAGAAAGAGGTTAAGAGATAGTGAGAGAGGTTGAAGAAGAGAGTAAAAAAGGGGCCGCTTACCCGATTTAAAATTGGTGAGATATTCCTTGGGCTGTTGGGTCTGAGGACCAGAGGTCATAGGTGGATCCTTCTCAGGGAGCAAAGAGCAGGAGGACAGAGGATTGATCTCCCAAGGGAGGTCCCCTGATCCGAGTTAGGGCACCAAAATGTCATGCGCATCCGTGTGAAGAGACCACCAAACAGGCTTTGTGTGAGCAACATGGCTGTTTATTTCACCTGGGTGCAGGGGGGCTGAGTTTGAAAAGAGAGTCAGCCTCTTCTATTTATTCTTTTAGCCCACAGGACTCTTCTGAAGTTAAGATTAAATTACCATTGAAACAGAACTTTCACATGCAACTTTGTTTTAGTAACTGAAGAACATCAATTTTGTTAGGTATAACATAGCATGAAGAAAAATATTCAGTTACAGATAATAATGTTCGTTAAAATGGTCAGATATCTGTTCTTTAGTAATATTTCAAACATTTTCTATTTGTTCTGGATTATTTGGTCAAAATATGGTAACATTGTATTAAAATAATTTAAATTTATAATGCAAATGAGATACATAATTCTAACTCAGTTGCATGTGTTTTTAATCTATTCTCTAACAAGAATATTCTTTTTGAGAGCTGGGGCCTCCTTCATGAAGTCTGAAAGTGTAACTGATCTTAACTTAGAGGGCCGTAACATATTCTTCTGCTATTTGTGTATCCAATTACAGGTCTTTATTACCCATAAGGGAAGCCATTCAAGAATGCAAATGATTCTAACAGACACTGCTGTGAAAGATCCACACACATTCCAGCCACTATAGAATTCCTATTGGTGAAAGAAAATATTAGCATGGGAAAGTCCAATCAGTCTTTTGTGACATAATTTGTCCTGCTGGGGCTTTCTGGCTACCCAGAGCTAGAGGCCATTTACTTTGTGCTGGTCCTATGTATGTATTTGGTGATCCTGTTGGGAAACAGAGTCATCATCATTGTGAGTGTTTATGACACCCACTTGCACACCCCCATGTACTTTTTCCTCAGTAACTTATCATTCTTGGACATCTGCTACATTAGTTCATCTATTCCACTATTTCTCAGCAGCTTTTTAACTTCAAAGAAAACTATTTCCTTCTCTGGGTATGGAGTGCAAATGTTTCTCTCTTTTGCTATGGGAGCAACAGAGTGTGTCCTTCTAAGTATGATGGCGTTTGACCGCTATGTGGCCATCTGTAACCCTCTACAATACCCTATCATCATGAGCAAGGCTTCATACGTGTCCATGGCTGCTGGGTCCTGGATTGGAGGAGGCTCCAATTCTGTGTTGCAAACCTCCCTTGCAATGCGGCTTCCTTTCTGTGGAGATAACGTCATTACTCATATTACTTGTGAAATCTTGGCTGTCTTAAAATTGGCCTGTGCTAATATCTCCATAAATATTATTAGCATGGTTGTTGCTAATATGATTTTTCTTGTAGGACCAGTACTTTTTATTTTTGTTAGGTATGTTTTTATTCTGTCCACCATCCTGAGAATTCCTTCTGCAGAAGGAAGGCGCAAAGCCTTCTCCACCTGCTCTGCCCACCTAATAGTGGTGATTATATTCTACGGAACCATCCTTTTCATGTATGCAAAGCCCAAGGCTAAAGACTCTTCTGGAGCAGACAAAGAACAAGTCACAGACAAAATCATCTCCCTCTTCTACGGAGTGGTGACACCTATGCTTAATCCTCTCATCTATAGTTTGAACAAAGATGTGAAGGCAGCTGTGAAGAGTATACTGTGTCAAAAATGCCTCTCGGAAGGAATGTAAATGCTTCTTTATTTATTTTAAAAATTATTTTACTCTGAATGTAGGGCTAGCTCTCACCCGGAGGTTCCAAAATAAATATGAGGGTTGATGATTCCACTAATTCCCAAAATTCTCATTTTTCTCTTCATAATATTTAAAAGAAAGAGGGAAATCCAGGACTGAGTTACCTTTTCTCTTCTTGACAGAGTTAAGGAAAAGGACAGAAACTTATGGGTAAAAGGATTCTCATCCAAACACCTTCCTTCTCATGGCTAACAGAGTTTAGTTTATTCCTTGAATGGTAAATTCTATAATCTAAGAGAAAGTACCATTTTACCAACTTAATCTTTTATCCTCTATCTACACTATTCTTAGGAAGATCAAGCAGAAAGTATCATGCTAAAATTCAGAATGCTATATGATTTCAACAGTTAGTAATTCAGAATGAAGTAGATTTGATCATGTAGAAGTAAAGGGGGAACACTGTAAGGTATTAGGTACCTAGCCTGTATATATGTAGTAGAGGGAGAAGAAGTAGAAAAATGAAGCTATTTTTCCCAGGGATGATTTCCTTTTGGCTGCAAACTGGCAAGCCATCTTTTTTGCAGAGGTGTTTCTAAGGCAATGTGCAGACAACCCAGATGTTGGGGAAATAAGGCCTGCCTTGTGTTTCAATAGATGAGCAATGATGTCTTTGAGTGAAAAACATTACTGTTAAATGATTCAAAAAATTTACTTTATTTCTAAATAACTTGATAGCATAGTTCTCTGAGAACACAGTGATAATGGGTTTACTATTGTAAGAAGTTAGGTATTTTTGCAATTACATGAATTTCCTGTGGAATATGAGCATTCCACTCATTCACTCAGTCATTTATTACTCATTTGCTTATTCAATCAACCAGTATTTACTGAATACCTATTTTTGTCTCAGGCATTGTGCTAAGTATTGGTGATATAAAAATATAAGACAACCTGGAAATTAAAATGAAGACATGGTTAGGGAGCACAGTCTTGTGGAATACAGATTGACACATACACTGGGGACAAAAATATTAAAGAATACTTATTTATGGCTTTTCCTTCTCTCCTCCCTTCTAAACTGGACTCTTTGTTGGGTCTTTGTTGGGCTGAGCAGAATAATGGTTGGATTTGTAATAATTTAAATAAGCTGATTGTCATATGAAAGGGCTTGAACCATCTCTAGAAAAGAAATAACATAGTGAGAAAGAACCCAGTGCATACTGGAGATTTTGAAGATAGAAGGGAATATATTTACATTGATACAGCAAAAATAGGATTAGAGGAAAAGGAAAAATTAGCTACATGGAATATTGGGAAAGTTTTGATGCTGGTTTTATGTGACCCTACCTCAGTGGGTCTTGATAATCTCAATAAAGATGTGCAACATTCTTTAAGACATTTGGTTATGGATTCAGTTTCTTTTGCAGTATCACCATGCTGATACTGGCCATAGAATGAGGGTAACTTAAGTGTGTCACAGACTTAGATAGGTCACAATTACAATGCAGTATGTTAAATGCTTTTATAGCAGAATATGCGTAAATCCCTTGAAGGGGAAGTCCCAGGAAGGGAAAGGCACTTCTGCTTGGAAAAACTAGGAAAGGCAATTCTCCTGCTGGTCTTGTAAGCAAGAATTTTCTAGACAGATGAAACAGTGCCAAGATGTGGAATACTACTAAGAGTTTGGAATGGTTGGAACTTGGGTTTTACTGTTGGGGCAGTGACAGAGAAGACTGGAAAGGTAGTTTGGAGCCAAATTGTCAAGGCTTCAGATGCTGATCTAAGTCAATACCTCTATAGGTTTGAGGTGATGACCCTTTGTTCTCTTGAGTCCAGGAGGCTGAATCAGGGCTACCACATTCATGAGCAAATTCTGAGAAGTCAGATCTATGATACCCCCAACCTCCTACCTGTCCCTACTTTTGTCTGTTTTATGTCCTGAGGTTCCACATAATATTTTATTTGGAAAATGAGTATTCTGTTGTAAGGAAAAGGTTTTAAACCACTGCAGTGAACAACAGAATCTACTAACAGTTATAAGAAAGAAACTGATGTTTTGGGGTTGGTGTTTTAGAAAGCTCACTTTGGCACTGAAGATGATAAAGTTATAAATCTCTTGCTGATAAATCCTCAGTCAGGCCTGTTTTACATTCCTTCATCATCCTCTAGCACTTACCTTGTCTTATTTCTTATAGGCTTCAGGGTACTGAGTACCTATCAAATTTCTTGGAGTTTCCATTCTATTCTTGACTGTTTGTAAACAGACTTGAATTTCTCAAATAACTTTCCTGACCCTTTGGTTTAAAATTTTTACTTTAATTGAGGAAACAGTGAAGAAACAGCAAACATGAATGAGAGCATTACACAGATTTAAGATCCACATATATTCCTGCCCTTATTAGAGAAAAAACATCATATCCTAGACGTGTGAATGTCATATTGAAACCATCCTAATAAAATTGATAAAACTAAATTGCTAGGTTTAACAAAAGCATAAGCTTTAAGTAGAAACATAGCAAAACATTAACCAGACTGCCCTATGGCCCACTTCTGTACAGCTGATCACTACTTAAAAGTCACATAGCTCCTGCCATAAGGTCCTAACTTCTACAGATAACATCTTTAATGTTAAGAAATGTCAAGTTTTCCATTTTTAGATATTTTCTAGATCCTGCATTCCAATGGGTCCACCGATGCCAGCCAGTCTGAAGACCCTCTCTGAGGAACTAACTCAGCCCCCAAATCTAGTTTTTGCATCTTTATTAAAGATTGCATTCCACACACCCTAAGCAATTAGCTCCTCAGCCCCCTATTTGCCAAAATTCCCTTAAAAATTCCAGGCCAGAACTCCTTGGTGAGGTGGATTTAAGGTTCCTTTCCACTTTCTCATTTGACTACCATATAATCATTCTACTCTTTCTCTGCTGCAACTCCCACTGTTTCGGTGTGTTGGTCTGTTACCCATATGACAGGCAAACTGGTTGTCCTAGAACAATATTGTGGAGGCTCTGAATACCATTACATTCCTCTGAATGGTTTTGATGTTTTTGCTTTAGGAGTAATCAGGTTGGACTCAAACTACAAACTTGATCTTTTTGTTAGCAATACACATCTCAGTTCAAGATCTCTATCTATATATCTGTATTTATGTTTTTACAGTCAGCCCTCCATGCTTATGGGTTTCAAATAACTTGGATTCAACAAATTTGGATCAAAAATATTCAGGCAAAAGCCAATAGAAATGACAATATAATATGAATTAAAAATGCAATTTAACAGGTATTTACATAGCATTTACATAGTAGTAGGTATTATAAGTAACCTAGAGATGATTCAAAGTATATGAGAAAATGAGTGTAGATTCTGTGCAAATACTCTGCCATTTTATATAAGGGACTTGAACATCCGTGGATTTGGGTATCCATGGGAGCCCTGGAAGCCATCCCTCATAGATACCTAGGGATCCCTGTATATATACTTATTGGTATTTAGCTGGATTGTATTTGTATGGTGCAGGGGTCAATCAGAAAACTGGGGCAAATTTTTACACAGAATTTGATGTTTCCTCTGCTGGGACTCTGCTTTCTGGAATTCCTCCCTTTCTTTATGGTGGCTGTTTCTCCAGAATTCTGCTGGTTTGTCCATAAAGAGCCATTTTATTATCAGAATTTCCACCAACCTATGCTGTGCCTAGTCAGCCTATACCCATAAAAATGTGAAACTCATACCAAAATGTTACTTCTTCTAAGTGATACTCTTAAAGAATTTTTGCAGAGAGTTTATAGTTGTCATTTCTGAGGTGCTTGAGTCTGATAGGAACTTATTCAGCCAAAGTGACACTAACAGAATCAGAATTCCTCCCCTTTACATTTTATGACTAGAGTGTACTTCTCTCTGTGTTGGCTTCCAGGCTGCTCCTACCTATATGATTTCCTAATACACCTCAAAATCAAAGTAAACTGATATTTCCAATGGAGAATATGCGACAATGAATAAAAAATTTGAAATCCCCCTGAGGCCAGAGGTGAGCATATCATAAGTGTTAAATAGCATGGAATAATTCAGTAGATTTGAGTGTTTTATTAGCCCATTAAAGGTTAAATGAGGCATTATGTGAAAGCAGATGGCTCATGGGAGGGTCTCATTATATTTTATTTTCATCCTTTAAATACAAAGCTAGCCATTTAGTCTCTTCCAACTCTTAGTTCACCTGTAGCCCATTCCTTCCTTGAGCAGGCAAAGTGAAAACTGATCCTCAGAGTTCATCTCCTTTAGCAGTCCTCTTTGATCACTTCCTGCGAATGCTCCCTCTTCTCTGTACCTTATTCAAACCACCCAGGAATTTATGATTAACTACTTTATTTCCAGAACTCAGAGGACAAATGAGAAAGATAAGGGGGGAGATGAGCAGTCATATTTAAATAATGTGTAATATTACCATAAAACATATTAGGTAACTAGGTCATTTACATGTTATCTTTTAAGTTCTTGTTCATTAATTAATGCTGGTGGCAAGTGTAATACATGATTGTCTCTCATTGCCTCATTCAGATATAGACACCAGAATCCTTGCTTAATGTCCTTAATTTCGAGAATCAGAGAGCAAATGAGAAACAATGGATGTGTTAGGTAATATTACTTAACTAATGCATTATATATACCATGAGCTGTACTAGCTGTCATATGTAAATTGTCTTTTAAAAACTGTTTTCATTAATTAATGCCTATAAATAATGTAATATATGTGTTGCCTTCATTTTTATGTGGATTATTGCTATATTCAGCACTGTGTATGTGCATGTTAGGGGCTGGAGATTCAATGCTGGATATGATATTTTCTCTGCATTCTGGGATTAGCTCCAGATGGCTCTATAAGGTGGATAAGAAAATTTAGGCTTATATAAAAGTCACACAGGTTATAAATGGCAGCCAGTGTTTAAGTCTGTTGTTGGTCTGTATTTTCTATATTAATTTCAGAGTCAGTTTGAGGAATAAATTAAATACAAGGAAGTATTTCAGGAGGACAAGAGGAACTGTGAGACATTCTTAAAAAAGTATTATAAAAAGGTTATTTTGCCTATTAATGATGCTGATATTTCTCTGAAGGAGAATTGCAATTTTGATTCTGAATTTTAGAGACAGGGTCTTGCTCTGTCTCTTAGGCTGGAATGCAGTTGTGTGACCATAGCTCACTGCAGCCTCGAATTACTGGGCTTAAGCAACATCCCCCTCGAACTCTCAATTTGGCCTTCTGAGTAGCGAGTACCACAGGTACATGTCACCATGCCCAGGTTAATTTTCAATTTTTTTCAATTTTTTTTTTTTTTTTTTTTTTTTTTTTGTAAAGATGAGGTCTTGCTATGTTCCGCAGGCTGTTAGCCAACTCTTGAGCTCAAGCCATTCTCCTGCCTTGGCCTCCCAAAGTGCTGGGTGATTCTGAAGTTGGATTTTGAATCAGTCTTTTCATGTGTGCTACAAACTGAATTTTCTCTGTGGCAAAACTAAAAATAAACAAAAAGCAATTTTTATTTTCCAAGGCGTGTTGACTGTGTTCTAGAAATTACCACCATATATATAAAATTAATTAAAAATTTACTCTTACAATCTTGGGATAAGAATATAAAATTAGAGGGGCGATGATATCTTAAGAAACATCACTATATTTTACAACTCAAAAGTCATTCCAAGCAGAAATTTTTATGAAAGAAAAACATTCTGAATAAAATCATATATTGCTTTTGAAACAGAGACAATCACCAATATTCTCCAAGTAGACTTTAGTCAACTAATATATTTTCTCTTTAACTGAGTATTAGAGATAAATATTGATGTGAACATTTGCTTTACTCAGACCTAATGACCTCTTTAGTGTATTTTATTAAGTTCTTTTACTTCCTTTTCCCTTTTTTAGGCCTAAAGATTAGCTGCTTTTCACCTTCTCCGCCAAAGAATTTGACATTTTTGTCTGGGAACTAAAAAATCTAAATAAATCTTACTCTTTTTTTTAAATAATTTTTTTGGGGTTTGAGGTTTACAACATGATGTTTTGGGATATATATAGATGGTAAATGGTTATATAGTGAAGCTGATTAATAAACCATCTTGCACAGTTACTATTATGTGTGACAAGAACAGCTACAATCTACTTATTTAAACAAAAAACCCCAATACAATGAATTTTATTAACTTTAGTACTCTTATGTTATATCTCTAGATGTGCTTATCTTACATATCTGCTATTTTGTATCCTTTGATCTTCATCTCCCCAATTCTTTTCCATCCCATTTCCTCCCACCTGTGGTTACCAATGTTCCATTCTCCATCTCTGTGCGTATGACCTTTCTTTCAAAAAAAATGCCACAAATGAATAAGATCCTGCAATACTTTTCTAAGTCTGGCTTACTGTAATGTCCTTCAGGTACATCCATGTTGTGGCAAATGACAAAACTCCCTCTCTTTCTTTATCTCTCGCTCTTTTTAAAAGGCTGAATAATATTTCATTGTGTATAGACACCACATTTTCTTTCCCCATCAGTGGGTATTTAGGCTGTTTCTGTATCTTGACTATTGTGAATAATGCTGCAATGAACACGGTAGTACAGATATCTACCAGGCAGCGATTTTATTTCCTTTGGGCATGGACCCAGAAGAGGGATTGCAGGGTCATATGGTAGTTGTATTTTTAATTTATTTAGAACCTCCACACTGTTTTCCATAATGGCTATACCAGTCTGCATTCCTACCAACAGTGAACTAGGGTTCCCTTTTGTCCACACCTTTGCCAACATTTGTTATATCTTATCTTTTGATAATAGCCAATCACACAGATATGAGGTGATATCTCATGGTGTTTTAATTTGCATTTCCTTTATAATTAGTAGTGTTGAACACATTTTCATGTACCCATTGGCCATTTTTATGTCCTCTTTAAAGAAATGTCTAAGTTCCTTCCCCATTTTAAAATCAGGTTATTCATTTTTCTGCCATTGAGTTGCAACAGTTCCTTATAAATTTTGGATGTTAACCCCTTATCAATTGCAATTATTTTTGCCAGTCAGTAGGTTGTCTTTCATTTTGCTGATTGTTTCCTTTTCTATACAAACATGTTTTTTTGTTAGATTTAATATCACTTATTTATTTTTATTTTTGTAGTCAGAACTTTTGGTATGATATACAAAAACTCATTGCCAAGACCAATGTTGAGGAGTTTTCCCTATGCTCTTTTCTAGGTATTTTATGATTTCAGGTCTTACATTTAGGTATTTTATTCATTTTGAGTTGAATTTTGTGTATGGTGTAAGATAAGAGTCTAATTTCATTCTTTTGCCTGTAGAAATCCAGTTTTCTCAGCACCATTTGTTGAAAAACTACCCATTCCTTGTTGTGTCCTCTTGGTAACCTTGTTAAAAGTTAGTTCACATAAGTGTTTGGATTTAGTTCTGGGCATTTTGTTTTATTCAATTGATCTTTATTTCTGTTTGTATGCAAGTACCACATGGTTTTGATTACTATAGCTTTGTAATATAATTTTAAATCAGGAAGTGTGATGCATCTAACTTGCTTTATCCCCCTCAGTATTGCTTTGGCTCTGTGTGTGTGTGTGTGTGTGCGTGTGTGCGTGTGTGCGTGTGTGTGTGCTTGTGTGTGTGGTTCCATATTATTACAGGAGTTAAAACAATTGTTTTTGAAGAATGCCATTGGAATTTTGATTGAAATTGTGTTAAATCTGTATATTGCTTTGGGTAGTATGGACATTTTAATAATATTAATCTGTCCTATCTATGACCATGGGGTATCTTTCCATTTACTTGTGTCTTCTTCAATTACTTTCATCAGCATTTTATAGTTTTTAGTATAAAATTATTTCACCTCCTTTGTTAAATTTATTTCTCAATTTTTGTATACTGTCATAAATAATATGATTTTCTTGATTTTTTTTTCAGTTAGGTTGTTATTTGTGTATAGAAATGCTACTGATTTTTTATGTTATTTTTGTACTTTTTAACTTTGTTGAATTCATTTATTAGTTCTAACAGTTTTTGTGGTAGAATCTTTGGGGTTCTAGTTTGTTCTAGCTAGATTAATTTCTGACATATAGTATCAGGTCATCTGCAAATAGAGATAATTTTACTTCTTTCTTTTTATTTGGATACCTTTTATTTTTTTTACTTGCTAGTACTAATGGTGCTATAATGAATAGAAATGGTGAAAGTGAGTATCTCTGCCTTTTACCAGACCTTAATGGTAAAGCTTTCAGTTGTGCCCTATTGATTATGATGTTAGATGTGGGTTTGTTTTTTTAATAAATGATTTTTATTATGTTGAAGATCTTTTCTTCTGTACTAAACTGTCAAGGATTTTTATCAAGAAAAGATGATGAATATTGTCAAATGTTTTTCCATGCCAGTTGAGATGATCATATGGTTTTTATCTTTTATTCTGTTAATGTGATATATCACTTTGATTGATTTGCATATGTTAAACCAGACTTGAATGCCAACGAAAAGTCCTACTTGGTCATGATGCATAATCTTTCGTATGTGTTGTTGAATTTCGTTTGCTAATATTTTATGGAGGATTTTTGCATTGATGTTCATCAGATATATTGGCCTGTAGTTGTCTTTTCTTGCAGTATCTTTGTGTGGCTTATATATCAGAGTGATGCTGGCCTTGTAAAATATCTTTGGAAGTATTCCCTCTAGCTCTATTTAATGAAGGTTTAAGAAGTATTGGTAGTAATTATTTCAATATGTGGTGGAATTCAACCATGAAATCTTCCTGCTTTTCTTCATTGGGAGGATTTAAATTATTTTCAATTCCTTTATTTGTTATTTGTCTGTTCAAGCTTTCTTCCTGACTCAGTATTGGAATGTTATATTTTTCTAGAAACGTATCAATTTCCTTTAGTTTGTTAAATTTGTTGGTATATAATTGTTTATAATAGTTTCTTATGATTCTTTTTATTTTGGAGGCATCTGTTATAATGTTTTCAGTCATGTTCTCATGTTTCATTTCATTTAAATCTTCCCTCTTTATTTCTTAGTCTAGCTAGAGGTTTGTCAATTTTGTTTAATTTTTCAAATAATCAAATTTTTGTTTTATTGACTTTTTTATGTTTTTCTCTTTTCCATTTGATTTGTTTCTGTTCCAACTTTTATTATTTCCTTCCTTCTGTTAATTTTGGGTTTACTTCGTTGTTCTTTTTCTAGCTCCTTGAGATGTAATGCTAGGCTATTTATTTGGGGTCTTTCTTCATTTTTAATGTAGGCATTCATGGCTGTAAACATTCCTTTTAGAACTGCTTTTACTCCATCCCATAGATTTGGTATGTTGTGTTTCTACTGTCATATGTCTAGGATATATTTTATATATCTCTATATCTATCTATCATCTCTATATCTATCTGAGACAAATGATAATGGAAATACAACATACCAATTATATTTATATGTATATATGCATGTGTTTATACATACACACATACATATGTACATATAGATATATGTACACACATATGTACATATGTATACACACATGCAAACATGTACATATATGTGTATATCTACACATATATATGTATAGGTATGTGTATATATGTGAATATGTGTGTGTATATATATACACACACACATATACATACACATATTTGAAAGAGGATCTTGCTCTGTCACCCAGGCTGTAGTGCTGTGATCACAGCTCACTGTAGCCTTGACCTCCCAGGCTCAAGTGACCTTCCCACTTAAGCCTCCCAAGTAGTTGGGGCTATAGGCATGTGCCACCACATCTGGCTAATGTTTTTTAATCTTTTGTAGAGATGGGTCTTCCTATGTTGTTTAGACTGTAAGATATTTTTTAAATTTTCTTTTTGATTTCTTCTTTGATCCAGTAACTGTTCCAGAACATGTTGTTTAATTTACACATATTAGTAAAAATTTTAAGATTCATCCTATTATTTATTTCTAGTTTTATACTATTGTGATCAGGAAAAAATTCTAGATATGATTTTAATCTTTCTGAATTTGTTAAGAATTGTTTTGTGGCCTAACACGATATATTCTGGAGAATGTTCCATACACACTAGAAAAAAAGGTATATTCTGGTGCTGTTGGATGAAAAGTTCTATATATGTTTATTAGGTCCATTTGGTCTAAAGTGCAGCTCAAGTCCAGTATTTCCTTGTTAACTTTCTGTTTGGTTAGTCTGTTTATTGTTGAAAGAAGAGTATTGAAGTCTCTTGCTATTATTTTGCTATCTATTTCTTTCTTCTTGTTCATTAATATTCGTTTATAAATCTAGGTACTTCAATGTTGGGTGCATGTCTATTTATAATTGTTATGCATTCTTACAGAATTGACCTCTTTATTATTAAATAATGGTCATATTTATGTCTTACAGTGTTTATTAGAATTGAAGTCCATTTTATAAGTATACTACATAAGTAGAGCCACCCTTGCTCTCTTTTGGTTACTATTTCCACAAAATATCTTCTTCCATCCCTTTACTTTTCAGTCTATATATGCCCTTAAAGCTAAAATCGGTCTCTTAAAAGCAGCATATAGTTGGATCTTTTTAAAAACCCATTCAGCCACCTGTCTTTTGATTGGAGAATTTAATCTATTTATATTCAAGGTTGTTATTGATAGGTAAGAACTTACTCCTGCCATTTTGTTCATCATTTTCTGATCATTTTATAGATTTTTTGTTTCTTTTTCCCTCTCTTGTTGCTTATGTTTGTGCTTTGGTAATTTTCAGGAGTGCTAAGCTTTGATTTTTTTCTCTTTCTTATTGTATATCTGGTATTATTTTTTGCTTCTTGGTTACCATGAGGCTTACATTTTAAAATCTTATTGTTATAAGAGACTATTGTAAGTTGATAACAACTGAACTTTGGTCACATACAAATATTCTAGACTTTTGCCCTCTTCCAATAATTTATATTTTCATTGCTGCAATTTACATCTTTTTACATTTTCTATTCTTCTTCTTCTTCTTCTTTTCTTTCCAAGATGGAGCCTTGCTCTGTTGCCCAGGCTGGAGTGCAGTGGCATGATCTCAGCTCACTGCAACCTCTGCCTCCCAGGTTCAAGCAATTCTCCTGCCTCAGTCTCCCAAGTAGCAGGGATTACAGTTGTCTTTCACCACACCCAGCTAATTTTTGTATTTTTAGTAGAGAGGGGTTTCACAATGTTGGCCAGGCTGGTCTCAAAGTCTTGACCTCGTGATCCTCCTGTCTCGGCCTCCCAAAGTGCTGGGATCACAGGTGAAAGCCTAATTTTCTATTTTATTTTTCTATTCTTTAACACTCTATTGTTGCTATAGTTATTTTAGACCATACTGACTTTTAACTTTCATACTAGATATTTGAAAGATTTATACATCACCATTACAACAATGCAGTATTCTGAATTTGATTATGAATTTACCTCTACCAGTGAGTTTTATACTTTCATATGTTTTCATGATAGTGATTATTGTCCTTTCACTTCCAGTTGTAGCACTTTCTTAAGCATTTCTTGTAAGGCTGGCATAGTGGTGAAAAATGCCTTTAATTTTGGCATGTTGGAGAAATAGTTTTTCATTTTCTAAAAATTAATTTTATTTCTTCGTTTTTATGGATACAGGATAATTGTACATACTTATGGGGTTTATATAATCTCTTGGTACAAATGCACAGTATAGATCAAATCTGAGTAACTGGGATACTCATAACCTCAAATATTCATTAAATCTTTGTATTGGGAATATTGGAAATCTATTCTTCTAGTTATTGTGTGATATATACAATAAATTATTGTTAATTATCGTTGCCATATTGTGCTACCAAGCGCTAGATTTTATTCCTTCTATCATAATGTATTTTTTTTTTTTGAGACTGAGTCTTCCTCTGTCACCAGGCTGGATTGCAGTGGCATGACCTTGGCTCACTGCAACCTCCGACTCCCTGGATCAAGTGATTCTCCTGCCTCAGCCTGCCAAATAGCTGAGATTACAGGCATGCACCACTATGCCCAGCTAATTTTTTGTAGAGACGGGGTTTCACCATGTTGGCCAGGATGGTCTCGATCTCACGACCTCGTGATCTGCCTGCCTCAGCCTCTCAAAGTGCTGGGATTACAGGTGTGAACCACCACATCTGGACCCATACTATATTTTTATACAGTTATTAAGCAAATTTGTTTTATTTCCCCTCCCCAGTCTCTGGTAACTACCATTCTATTCATACAACATATTTCTTTCTGTGTCGTATTTTACTTAACATAAGGTCCTCCAATTCTATCCATTTTGCTGCAAGTGACATAATTTCATTTATAGCAGAGTAATATTTCATCATGTATATATACCACATTTTCTTTTTTTTAAACTTTTATTTTAATTTCAGAGGTACATGTACAAGTTTGTTATATAGGTAAACTTGTGTCATGGGAGTTTGTTGTGCAGATTATTAGATCACCCAGGCATTAAGCCTAGTACCCATAGTTATTTTTCCTGATCCTCTCCATGTACCCCTACACTCCACCCTCCAATAGGCTCCAGTGTATGTTGTTTCTCTCTATATGTCCATGTGTTCTCATCATTTAGCTTCCACTTATGAAGAACATGTGGCATTCAGTTTTCTATTCCAGCATTAGTTTGCTAAGGATAATGGCCTCCAGCTCCGTCCATGTTCCTGCAAAGAACATGACCTCATTCTTTTTGATGGCGGCATAATATTCCATGGTGTATATATAACACATTTTCATTATCCAGTCTATAAGTCATGAGCATTTAGGTTGATTCCATGTCTTTGCTATTGTGAACAGTGCTGCAATGAATATACATGTGCAAGTGTTTTTGTAATAGAACAATTTATATTCCTTCAAATATATACCCAGTAATGGGTTGCTGGGTCGAATGGTATTTCTGCCTTTACATCTTGGAGGAATCACCACACTATCTTCCACAATGGTTGAACTAATTTACACTCCAACCAACAGTATATAAGCATTCCTTTTTCTCTACAACCTCACCAGCATGTTATTTTTTGACTTTTTATTAGTAGTCATTCTGACTGGTGTGAGATGGTACCTCATTGTGGTTTTGATTTGTATTTCTCCAATGATCAGTGATGTTGAGCATCTTTTTCATATGATTGTTGGTCACATATATATATTCTTTTGAAAACTGTCTATTCATGTCCTTTGTCCACTTTTTAATGGGATTGTTTCTTTTTTCTTGCAAATTTGTTTAAGTTCCTTATGGATACTAGACATTAGACTTTTGTCAGTTGCAAAATTTTCTCCCATTCTGCAGACTGTCTGTTTGCTCTGCTTATATGTAATATATATAAAATTTATATATAATTTTATTATATATAATAAATATATATTAAATATATAAAATATATATCAAATAATATATATATTAAAATTTATATATAATTTTATTGGTGCATTTTTGCAGAGTGCTGATTTGTGCGTTTACAAACCTTTAGCTAGACACAAAAGTTCTCCAAGTCCCCACCTAACCCAGAAGTCCAGCCAGCTTCACCTGTCAGTTTGACTTCCTCTTTTCCTATTTGGATGCCCTTTATTTTGTTTGTTCCTTCCGATTTTATTATATAAATTTTATATAATATGTTTATATATAATTTATATAATATGTTTATATATATATATATTTTTGCTGTGCAGTAGCTCTTTAGTTTAATTAGATCCCATTTGTCAATTTTTCCTTGTGTTGCAATTGCTTTTGGCATCTTTGTAATGAAATCTTTACCTGTGCCTGTGTCCTGCATAGTATGGCCTAGGTTGTCTTCCAGAGTTTTTATAATTTTGTGCTTTACATTTAAGTCTCTAATCCTTCCTGAGTTAATTTTTGTATATGATATAAGAAAGGGGTCCAGTTTCAGTCTTCCACATATGGCTTGCCAGTTATCCCAACACCATTTATTGAATAGTGAATTTTTTCCTCATTGCTTATATTTGTCAGGTTTGTTGAAGATCAGATAGCTGTAGGTGTGCAGCCTCATTTCTGGGTTCTCTATTCTGTTCCATTGGTCTATAGGTCTGTTTTTGTACCCTTACCATGCTGTTTTGGTTGCTGTAGTCCTGTAGTATAGTCTGAAGTCAGGTAGCACAATGCCTTCAGCTTTGTTCTTTTTGCTTAGGATTGCCTTCGTTATTTGGGCTCTTTTATGCTTCCATATGAATTTTAGTTTTTTTTTTTTTTAGTTCTGTGAAGAATCTCAATGGTAGTTTAACAGGAATACCATTGAATCTATAAATTACTTTGGGCAATATGGCCATTTTATGATATTGATTCTTCCTATTCATGAACATGGAATGTTTTCTGATTTGTTTGTGTCTTCTCTGATTTCTTTGAGCAGCGTTTTGTAATTCTTCTTGTAGAGATCTTTAACCTTCCTGGTTAGATGTATTCTTAGGTATTTTATTCTTTTTGTGGCAATTTTGAATGGGATTGAGTCCTGATTTGGCTTTGGCTTGACTGGAATTGATGTGTACAAATGTTAGTGATATTTGCACATTGATTTTGTATCTTGAGACTTTGCTGAAGTTGTTTATCAGCTTAAGAATCTTTTGGGTTGAGACTATGGGGTTTTCTAGATATAGAATCATGTTGTCTCCAAACAGGGATAGTTTTGTGTCCAGAATTGGTTACTTCCAGTGGGTTCTCGGTCTTGCTGACTTCAAGAATGAAGTTGCGGACCCTCGTGGTAAGTTACAGTTCTTAAAGATGGTGTATCTGGAGTTCGTTCCTTCCGATGTTCACGTGTCCAGAGTTTCTTCCTTCTGGACCCTCGTGGTGAGTGTTACAATTCTTAAAGATGGTGTGTCCGGAGTTTGTTCCTTCCGATGTTCAGATGTGTCCGGAGTTTCTTCCTTCTGGACCCTTGTGAATGTTACAGTTCTTAAAGATGGTGTATTCGGAGTTTGTTCCTTCTGATGTTCAGGTATGTCCGAAGTTTCTTCCTTCTGGTGGGTTCATGGTCTTGCTGACTTCAGGAGTGAAGCCACAGACCTTTGCATGAGTGTTATAGCTTATAAAGATAGTGCAGACCCAAAGAGTGAGCAGCAGCAAGATTTACTGTGAAGAGTGAAAGAACAATGCTTCCACATGGAAGGGGACCTGAGCAGGTTGATGCTGATGGCTTGGGTGGCCAGCTTTTATTCCCTTATTTGGCCCCGCCCACATCCTGCTGATTGGTCCATTTTACAGAGCACTGATTGGTTCATTTTACAGAGTGCTGATTGGTCTGTTTTACAGAGTGCTGATTGGTGCATTTATAAACCTTTAGCTAGACACAGAGCGCTGATTGGTGCGTTTTTACAGAGTGCTGATTGGTGCATTTACAAACTTTTAGCTAGACACAAAAATTCTCCAAGTCCCCACCTAACCCAGAAGCCCAGCCAGCTTCACCTCTCAGTTTGACTTCCTCTTTTCCTATTTGGATGCCCTTTATGCCTAACTGCCCTGGCCAGGACTTCCAGTACTATGTTGAATAGGAGTGGTGAGAGAGGGCATACTTGTATTGTGCTGGTTTTCAAGGGGAATGCTTCCAGCTTTTGTTCATTCAGTATAATGTTGGGTTTGTCATAGACAGCTCTTATTATTTTGAGGTATGTTCCTTCAATACCTAGTTTATTGAGAGTTTTTAATGTGAAGGGGTGTTGAATTCATTTATGTGGTGAATCACATTTATTTATTTGCACGTGTTGAATCAACCTTGCTTCCTAGGGATAAAGCCTACTTGATCGTGGTGGATAAACTTTTTGATGTGCTGCTGGATTTGATATGCAAGTACTTTCTTGATGATGTTTACACCGATGTTCATCAAGGTTATTGACCTGAAGTTTTCTTTTTTTGTTGTGTCTCTGCCAGATTTTGCTATCAGGATGATGCTGGCCTCTTAGAATGAGTTATGGAGGTGTCCATCCTCCTCAATTTTTTGGAATGGTTTCAGCAGGAACGGTACCAGCTATTCTTTGTACATCTTGTAGAATTTGGCTCTAAGTCTGTTTGGTCCTGGGCTGTTTTTTATGGTTGGTAGGCTATTTCTGACTCAATTTCAGAGCTTATTATTGGTCTGTTCAGGGATTCAATTTCTTCCTGGTTCAGTCTTCAGAGGGTGTATGTGTCTAGGAATGTATCCATTTCTTCTAGATTTTCTAGTTTGTGTGCAGAAAGTGTTCATAATATTCTGTGATGGTTGTTTATATTTCTGTGGGGCCAGTGTATACCACAGTTTCTTATCCATTCATTTATCAATGAACACGTAGGTTGAGTCCATATCTTGGCTATTGTGATTGGTACTGCAATAAACATGGGAGTGCAGATTTTTTTTCATTATGTTTATTTCCTTTGTTTTGGATATATACCTGAATATATATCCAGGTATGGAATTGCTAAATCATATAGAAGCTCTATTTTAGCTCTATTTTTATTTGTTTGAGGAGACTTCAGACTGTTTTCCATAATGGCTGTACTACTTTACATTCCCAAACAGCATACAAGAGATCGTCATTCTCTGCATCCTTGACAGCATGTATTGTTTTTGTCTTTTGATGATAGCCATTTTAACTGGAATAATTTTTTATTGTGTCTTTAATTTGCATTTCCCTGATGATTAGTGAAGTTGAGCATTTTTTCATACACCTGTTGGCCATATGTGTATCTTTTGAGAAATGTCTATTCAGATAAAATGAGTCGACTGTAAATGTGTGATTTATGGGTTCTCTATTCTGTTCCATTGGTCTACATGTCTGTTTTTATGCCAGTACCATGCTGTTTTGATTACTATAACTTTGTAAGATAATTTGAAATCAGGTAGAGTGATGCCTCTGACTTTTTTCTTTTGCTCAGGGTTGCTTTGATTATTCTAGTTCTTTTGCAGTTCCATGTGACTCTTAGGATTGTTTCTTCTATTTCTTTGAAGAATGACATTGGTATTTTGATAGGAATTGCACCTGTAGATGATTTTATATAATATGAAGATTTTAACAATATTGATTCTTCCAATCCATGAACATGAAATATTTTTCTATTTTTTTGTGTCTTCTTCAATTTCTTTTATCAATGTTTTATAGTTTTCATTATAGAGCTATTTTACTTATTTGATTAAGTTTATCCTTATATATTTTATATATTTTGCAGCTATTGTAAATAGTATTGCTTTCTTAATTTATTTTTTCAGATTTTTCACTGCTAGCATATGGAAATTTTACTAATTTTTTATGTTAATTTTGTATTCTGAAACTTTACTGAATTTGTTTATCAGTTGTAAGAATTTCTTGATAACATCTTTAGATTTTTCTAAATATAAGATTATATCATCTGCTAAGAAAGAAACTTTGACTTATTCCTTTCCTATTTTGTTGCTCTTTATTTGTTTCCCATGTCTCATTGCTCTGGATAGGACTTCTAGTACCATGTTAAATGAAATTGGTGAAAGTGGGCATCTTTATCTTGTTTCAGACCTTACGGGGAAAGCTTTCAGTTTATCCTCATTTGGTATAATACTAGCTGTGGATCTGTTGTATATGACTCTTTTGAGAGATTTTATCATTAAGGAATGTAGAATTTTATCGAAAGATTTTTTGGCATCAATTAACATAATCCCAGTTTTTTGTCCTTCATTCTGTTCATATGAGGTATCACATTTATTGAATTGCATACATGTATTACAGATCTGAATGTGTATATCTCTACCAAGACTCAGTTTTCAGCAATTATTTTGTTAAATAACCTTTCTGTGCCTTTCTAAATTTCTTCTCACAATGAAATATTTGTTTGCTTAATGGTGCTCCATAGTCCCATAAATAGGATTTTTTCATGTTTTTTCATTCTCCCTGCCCTTCCCCAACTAGATTATTTCAAAAGACCTGTCTTCAGGTTCAGAAATTATTTCTTCAGCTTCATCTAGTCTGCTGTTGAAACTCTAAATTAAATTTTTTATTTTATTCATTGACTTCTTCGGCTTCTGGATTTCTGTTTGGTTCTTCTTTTTTTTTTTTTTTTTAAACGATATCTTTGTTGAATTTCTCACTTAGATCACAAATTGTTTTCCTGATTGACTTGTCTTCCATGTTCTCTTGATCTTACTGAGTTTCCTTAAGAAAATTGTTTTAAATTTCTTTTTAGGCAGCTTATAAATTTCCATTTCTTTTGAGGTCAGCCACTGGAGAAATATTGTTTTCCTTTGGTGGTGTCATGTTTCCTTCTTTTTTTTTTTTCATGTTTCTTGTCCCCCTGTATTGATCTCTGTGTATCTGATGAAACAGTTGCCTTTTAATTTTATACAGTAGCTTTCATAGGAAAAGACTTTCCCTTGAAGATGGTTCTCACTCTGTCAATTGGATAGAATGTGTTAACTGTCATTTGGGTAGAGTGTGGGTCTGGGTGGGCACAGTACTTTAGTCTCCATGAGGTTTTTTCAGCTATAATCAATGACAGTGATGACTGTAGGTACCTCAGTGGCCTAGGCTGCAGGAAACTGGCAGCAGTGGTGGCAAGGTAGAATGTCAGGGTTCTTGGTGGCAAAGTCTTTACAGATCTTCGTGTTTTCATTTTCTTCACAGTGGGGAGACTTAACTTAGGGGATCTCTCTTGGTGTGTTATCTGACATTGGCCACTGGAAGCCACAACAAGGCTCACAGGCGGTTGCAGTGGCTGTGAATTGGGCTGTGGATTGTGTCTTGTTGAACTACTGTGGAACCTGTGACATGGGTGCAGGTTTACTCTCTTAGGCATGGGTGGCTGCAGCTTTCCCATCATGGCAAGGACTGTGACTATGAGATGCTTCCCAGTAGTTTGGTTTCATGGGGCAGGGATATAGATGTGACTCTGATTCTGGGGATCAGAATGTAGGGCTGGCATGGTTCCAGGGATGAAGGTGTGTTCCAGAGGCTCACATTCTGGGGGGCAGGGCACATCTGTAACTTGAATTCTGGAGACAAGAGGCCACAGTGGCAACTTGGACACCGAGAGAGGGTACTGCATAGTACCCTCTGTGGATTCTGTAATGGTGTGACACAGCAGGGGTCAGGCTCTGTGGGGCTGAATACAGTAGCAACAAGAGCCCATTTATTGGCAGCAAGGAGTTGTGTGGCTTCAGCTTCATGGATGAGGAGCAGCGCAATGTTGTCTTTATTCTCCAGGGAGATGGTGCACCTCAGCAGCATAGACTTTAGAGGGCTGGTCCAGACCCATTGAGGTGGGGCACTGCGTTTGTTCAGCCCTAAGGTGGGAGTGATACAGATCAGCCAAAGTTATGTTTCTTTGTGGGGCTGGGCTCATGCACCAAGTTTACAGCTGTTTCTCTGGGCTAAAGCTCCATTCCCCTGAGGCTGAGGCATTGGGCTGATTCAGGGTGCTGAAGAGGCATGACTGCTCTGCTGGCTCGGGTGTGGTTTCTTAGCCATGCTGGAGTGCCTGGTCCCTAAGGAGCAGGGTGCCGCATGGGCTCAGGTAGAGGGTTAAAGTTGCTTCCCTGAGCCAAAGATCCAGTCCTCTCGGGTCGAGGTACCAGGCTGGTGCAGGTGCTGAGGAGGCATGACTGCTCTGCTGGTTTGAGTGTAGCTTCCGTACTAGGCTGGGAAGCCTGGTCCCCAAGGGGCAGGTTACTGTGTGGGCTGGGGTACTGCATTTGCAGCTGCTTTCCTGGGTCATAGCTCTAGTTTTCTGGGCCTGAGGTGCCAGGTAGGCTTGGGCACCAAGGCTGCAGAGCTGCTTCACCACGTTGGATGTGGCTTCCCCAGCAGAGGAGCAGGTTTACATGCTGGGGAGTCATGGCAACTCTGCTGGCTCAGGCACTGCTTTCCTGGGGATGGAATGCCAAGGCTCTAAGTAGTCAGGAGTGGAGTGCAGTAGCCACTGGAATGGGGAAGATGGAGTGTCTCCTAGGCAGCCTGTTTCCAGGGGTTGGTGAGCCCAACTGATGAATGGTGTACTACCATGTGTGAGCATGGTGCAGTGATGGTGGAGACTCAGAAATGGAGAGGTGCAGCGGCTACTGACCCTCAGAGGCAATGGCTTCCATTTCAAGATGGCAAGTGCAGTGGCCACTTTGGAAACGAGGGTGGGTGGGCTGGGGCACAACATGGGCTTCTTTGCTGGAGTAGAATTGAATTCCAGGCAGCTCCCTTAAACTGGGTTCAGGCTGCATGAGGACTGCAGGATTCTCTCATGGCAAAGACTGCAGTGGTGGTAATGGGAGTTGCTGGAGGCTTCCTGCTTACCTTTTCTCGGCAGAGAAGTCCCTCCTGGTTTCTAGCTGATCCCATATGGGCAGATGAGGTGGCAGAGGCAGGGTGTTTTGTTCCCTTTTCTATGCAGTCAGCCTGAGTTTCTGTGTTTGATAAAGTTTCTACCACTTCCTCGATGTACTCCGGCACACAGTTTTAATCATTCTTGTTGAAATGTAGTTGTTTATTCATTGTCTTGGTCGTTTTCTGTGGTAGGAATGATAATTAGGCACTTCTAGTTGGCCATCCTGCTGATGTTACTCTCCCATTCTCTTTTATTCCATGTGTTAAATGTGTTTCTTGGACTGAATTTTTATTATCCTTTTAATTTTTTCTTCCATATGTTCATTTATTAACTTCCTAGTATTTTTATTTTATTGGGCATTGGGAATCGCTCTGTCTCTCTTTAAAACACAGAGCCATGTTTCCTGCCATTGGGAAATTTTGAGAAGGTCTCAAATGATTACAGTGTAATAGCTAAGCGCTATAGTATGGGAAAGTGGCAAGGACAGCAGAGAGGAAGGCTTCAATTACTTTGGGGCAGTTTTGGAAGACTCCCTAGAGGGTGAGACATTTCATTAGAGAAGATGAAATGTGACAATGCAGGGAGTGTAACATATGCCATGGTTCCAAAGTGTGGAAAAGCCTTAAATAACAGACAGTTTGATTAGTGATTGCCAATCCGGCTTCTAATTAGAATCAGCTGACAAACTAAAAAATCTACTGATTTTGAAGTCTAATCTCCAGAGATTCTTATTTAACTACTTTTAAATTGGGACCAGACATTTCTTTTTCAGCACCATTTAAAGGAATACAAAGCATATGCAAGGTATCCTACATATGCTATTTAAATTTTTTAAAAAATTAATTAATGATGATGGACAGTGTAACATATGTTTGTTTTCATTTTGTTGATTAAATTTTTGTCTTATTTATTCAGCATCGGGAATGTGCCTGTCCTTCTGCTAGTGCTGGAAACCAAATGCTGGATAGGATACAGTCCCTACCCTCAAGCATTAGTTTGAGAGAACTCTGTAACAGACGTTACTGCCATTTTACTAATGAGGAGTTGTAGGCTTAGAGTGATAGTGACAGAGGACAGACAAATTCTTGCGCAGACAGGGATGAGTCTCCGGTGAAAACCGACCTTCAAGCCAAATACAGCCTGAAGCCTGAAGACGGATATGTTGGCTGGAAAGAGTCCATGACCGGTGTGAGAACTTCCTCAATGCCTTTTAACCAATTGAATGGTGCTTTTTCCAAGACGATGCATGGACCCTATCAGCACCCACTCCCCCATTCTGAGCCCATAAAAACCAGCTAGACTCAGCTAGACAGATGGCGACCCACTCTCGAGTCCGCTCTTTGCTGAGAGCTTTTTTTGTTTGTTTGTTTCTTTCTTTCTTTCTTTTTTTTTTTTTTGAGACGAGATTCCCTCTCGTCGCCCGGACTGGAGTGCACTGGCGCGATCTCGGCTCACTGCAACCTCCGCCTCCCGGGTTCAAGTCATTCTCCTGCCTCAGCCTCCGGAGTAGCTGGGATTACAGGCACACACCACCACACCCAGCTAATTTTTGTATTTTTGGTAGAGACAGGGTTTCACCATGTTGACCAGGATGGTCTTGATCTCTTTACCTCGTGATCTGCCTCCCTCGGCCTCCCAAAGTGCTGGGATTACAGGTGTGAGCTACTGCACCTGGCCTGTTTTTGCTGTTTTAATGACAGTATTGGAAGGCTTTGCAGAGGATATGACACTTTGCCCATGTCTTCTGAGATTTTTACCAGAGAAGAAGGAGAAATGTGATCATACAGAGGAAGTAGCATGTACTGTTGCACTTAGGTGTGAAAGAGCTTGAAATAATTGTGTAAATACATAGAGAATGGAAGACAGTATGTGGAAGGGGGGATGGAGGCAATATGGGCATGGACAGAAAAGGGTGAAGTATGTAGCTAGAAATGTAGGTGAGGGCCAGATAACGTCCCTGGGTAAAAAAACAAGCATAAACAAATAAATATATAAAAGGTATTCCAAAGTGGGCTGACAAATATGTTTTATTTGTTAAGGATTTATGTTGTCTTTTCTTGGAAAGGCTTAATTACAAATATTTTTGTCTTATTCCCATAACTTTACATGTACTTCTTAGATTACTTGTCTCTATATTTTTATGAGGTCACAGTCATTTTCTTAAAGAGAAATATTAGATTATTAATGTTGAAACTTCTTTCTAATGCTGAAATTTTGTTTCTAGACATAATTGTCATTTCTTTTGTTCTATTTATATTTAAACTGCTTGCCTCAAAATATGTGAGCTTATTTTGTACGTGAACTCAAAGATGTCAGGTTCTCATCATTTTTCCAGCACTAGGGTCTACTCATACCGATCAATTTTTTCATAGCCCCAAGCACCTCCATATTCCCCAGGCTATAGATGATAAGAATGAGCATGAGCATTACTACCCCACAGAACAGGTCAACCAGTTTCTCTGAAGTAGTGCCATTAGGTGTTGCCTTTATGTACACGAAGAGGATTGTTCCATGAAACACAATCACTACTGTTATGTGGGCTGAACAGGTGGAAGAGATCTTTTTCCTTCCTTCAGCTGAATTGATTTCAATACAGCATAGATAGTGAAAAATATAAAAAACTGAATATAAAGAACTGAAATGGTAGTAATAAAGTAAATAAAAAGTTTACTTTGGCCAATATTATTATATTCTCATTCAAGGAAATATCTATGCAGGCCAGATGCATCAACTGTAATATTTTATGAAAATGATTAATGACATGTTTTCCACAAAAATACATTCATATGTAACTGTTAATACATTTTGTGCCAGTCTGTTGAGAAATCCTAATTCATAAGAGATAGCAGCCATGAAAACACAATGCACCTTGTTTAGTTTATTTTATATTGTTTTTGAGACTGAGTTTCGCTCTTGTTGCCCAGACTGGAGTGCAGTGGCACGATCTTGGCTCACTGCAACCTTGGCCTCCCGGGTTCAAGTGATTTTCCTGCCTCAGCCTCCTGAGTAGCTGGGATTACAGGTCCCTGCCACCGCACCCAGCTAATTTTTTGTATTTTTAGTAGAGACGGGGTTTTATCATGTTGGCCAAGCTGGTCACCCTGACCTCCGGTGATCCACCAGCCTCGGTCGCCCAGAGTGCTGGGATTACAGGCATGAGCCACTGAGCCTGGACAAAGCACCTTATCTATATTGAGGGGGTATCTCAGGAATTTGCTGATGACCACACAGTTATCATGTGCCATCACTGCTAGGAGCACACACTCTGTGGACCCCATGGAATAGAAGATAGACATTTGCATAATACAATCTGTGAAAGGGAGTTTTTTTTTTTTTCCTCTTATAGGAAGTTTATCAGGATTGAGGGAGTAGAAAAGGATGTAAGCCAGATATCCAGGAAGGAGGGATTGCCATGGAATAAATATAGGTTGGAAACAAGGAGTGTTGGGATGATCTAGATTCTGTTCCCCAAGAGGGTCACTGGATACACCACTAAGCATGTGACAAAAAGGAGTTTTTGTCAACTTATGAGTACTCAGATAGACTTATGGGAATCAACTCAACTCAGTTGCTCAATTAGTCCTTTCCATGTACTTTTTCATACTGGAGTATGAATAATCCAGAAGAGGACATAGCATGTGAGTTAAACGAGTGGTCCCATATTATGTAAAGTAAGAGGTCATAGAAGTTGGAGGTCCAACAGCTATGCTAGTACTAGCTGGAGTAGTGGTAACAGGAATGAAATTAGCTTATGGGATTCCTCTTTTAGCTCTTAAAGCAATTCAGCTACATTAGTAGGTCATTAAATATGCAAACTTCTGTATCCCACTTCCTGAGATTGAGGCATGAGGTCCGAGGAAGGGAAGAGCTATTTGCATTTTAAACGAGTGTCGGTTATTACTGATACAGTTGATCCCAAAACTCCACTTTGAAAAATTAGCATCAGAGAGAGCATACTTTAATCTGATCAACAGACTTATTTATTTGGGTTTATACCATACAAATCATTAACAATACCATTGGTTTAGGATTTTATAGTTTACAAATATGATCACACACATTACTCATTTTATCATCACTATAATTCTCTGAGGGAAATGAAATCTTGAAAGACGAAATTTATATAAAATTATAGTGTGAGTGGGCTGCTATTTAAATCTGAGTTTTCTGATTTGAAATCCCATGGTTTTTTTTTAACTGTACTTCATTGGGTGAGAATCAGACATCTTTTAAATAATGCTCTCCAGGTTATTCTAATGTGCAACTGAAGAAGAACGTAACTGATTTAGTCATTGTGCTTCTCAAACTTTAATATTCCTAGGAGTCACCTGGGGAATCTTTGTAAAAGATTCTGATTCAGTGGGTCTGACATGGGTTCTGAGATCTGCATTTATTAACATGTTCCCAGGTGATGTTGATGCTGCTTATATACAGAACACTTTGAGTAGCAAGGTATCTCTGACTATCTCTCTTTAATACCTTAGAGAGGTCCATTGGTGCTTTAATTGTGTGTAGGACAGTAATTAGATAGCTGATGTGAAACAGCACTCTGGTAAGACTTGGAGATAAGACTTCTGTATAGCTTATTGCAAACAATTTTGAGTTCTTGATATTTTAGAATTAAAAGCAACCAAATTGCACACAGGAGAGCCTGCCTTTTATTTCTGTACATATGAAAGTCATTTTCTTCTACTTGTTTAATTTATTGTTAGTACCAATATTTTCCTAAAGAAGGAATTTTGAATCAGCTCAAGAATCTGACTTGTGAACCAAAGAGCATAAAGAAAATGACTTTAACTTAAAAAAATTAATGGATAACTATTAGTGGGTGACCTTCTTGTTTGTAATAAATGCATCACAGAATATCATTTTTAAAACAACTCTGCATCTTCATGGTGTTCTACCTCAGCTGCAAAATATATCCCTAGACAAATAAATTAATTGACTCAATAGATGAGTATACTTGGTATTAATACTTAGTATTTTCAAACAATGGTTTTGGTTATGGTATAGGATTTGCCTTATAATAGTCATTTGCCAATAGGGTATGCTGCTCCTTAATTAAACAATGTTCAACATAGAAGAGAGTTTCTAATCCTGTTGACTTTGGAAAGGAGGATTGTCATCCAATTCAAGATTCCCTAAACTATGCATGCCTCCAAATAGAGCAGGAAAATGTGGATAGGACAAGATATACTCCTGTTTGGTACTATTTATGATTAGAATTTGATTGACCATAGGAGTGTAATCTCAGTTGGACAGCAAAATTCTAATAGAGGCTCTGAACAAACATCAGTAGTCTGGGGTTCATATTAAACCTGTTTTAGGGAAAGTATGAATTAAATGGAAAGCCATTCCTTCTCTTTTCTCCAAAATGTTTATTCCTAGTTTAAAGTTGCTTTAAGAAAATATTTCTTTTATGCTGAGAATGAGGTAGTACATTTGGTACTCGAACATCCTCAAGACAGTTATTCCCAAAGAATTTTACTTACAAACATCCGTATGGAATCCACCCAACCCTTTTGATCCGTTTTTTTAAAAAAGATAATAGCATAGAGGCCATTATTTGTATTTCTCTTGTAATGCTAATGTAACTTCTTTTTCTTTTCTTTTCTTTTTTTTTTTTTTCAAGATGGAGTCTTTCTCTGTCTCCCAGGCTGGAGTGTAGTGGCGCTATCTCAGCTCACTGCAAACTCCACCTCCTGGGTTCACACCATTCCCCTGCCTCAGCCTCCCGAGTAGCTGGGACTACAGGCGCCCACCACCACGCCGGGCTAATTTTTTGAAGTTTTTAGTAGAGACAGAGTTTCACCATGTTAGCCAGGATGGTCTCGATCTCCTGACCTCGTGATCCACCCGCCTTAGCCTCCCAAAGTGCTGGGATTACAGGCATGAGCCACCGCGCCTGGCCAACTAGTGTAACTTCTTTAAACATCAGTTGATAGATTCCAAATGTTTGATCATTGAAAAAGCACTGTGTTTTAATACTTCATGCTAGAGACTTCTGGCACTTATTTTTTTTTCTCTAAGGTGAAGTCTTATATTCTATTTGGGTAAAGATATTGAAAATTTCAGACTATCAAGAGTCCCTAATAAATTATTTTTGTAGGACTTGCAGGATTGGATAATTTTGTTATCATTTTTATACTTATCTATTGTGATGAAGGGAAAATATAAAATCATCATAGTACATTTATTTAATGGAATATTCGCAACTATTAAATAACATTTTTGAAGAATTTATATTAATATAAAAATACTTATGTTAATATAGTTAAAAGAAAAACAAAACAGTATTTAGCATTGTTTGTAAAACCAAAACCTAAAGCAAGAAAACTTATTCAGAATAAAGACTGAAAAGAAATATCCAAAAGGCCAGGCACAGTGGCTCCCAGCTGTTGGGAACAGGCCCCCCAAAATCTGGCCATAAACTGGCCCCAAAACTGGCCATAGACAAAATCTCTGCAGCACTGTGACATGTTCATGATGGCCATGACGCCCACACTGGAAGGTTATGGGTTTACTGGAATGAGGGTAAGGAACACCTGGCCCACCCAGGGTGGAAAACTGCTTAAAGGCATTCTTAAACCACAAACAATAGCATAAGCGATCTGTGCCTTAAGGACAAGCTCCTGCTGCAGATAACCAGCCAAACCCATCCCTTTATTTCATCCCATCCTTTTATTTCCCACAAGGAATACTTTTAATCTATAATCTATAGAAACAATGCTTATCACTGGTTTGCTGTCAATAAATAATGTGGGTAAATCTCTGAGGCTCTCAGCTCTGAAGGCTGTGAGACCCCTGATCTCCCAATCCACACCTCTATATTTCTGCATGTGTGTCTTTAATTCCTCTAGTGCCGCTGGCTTAGGGTCTCCCCGACCGAGCTGGTCTCGGTACTAGCACTTTGGGAGGCTGATGCGGGCAGATCATGAACTCAGGAGTTCGAGACCAGCCTGGCCAACATGGTGAAATCCTGTCTCTACTAAAAATACAAAAATTAGCCAGGCGTGGTGGCGGGCACCTGTAATCCCAGCTACTTAGGAGGCTGAGGCAGGAGAATCACTTGAAACTGGAAGGCAGAGGTTGCAGTGAGCTGAGATCGTACCACTGCACTCCAGCCTGGGCAACAGGAGTGAAAGTCGGTCTCAAAAAAAAAAAAAAAAAAAAAGAAAGAAAAAGAAAAAAAAAGAAAAAAGGAATATCGAAAAAATTTATCTTGGTATCTTTTCTGAAATTTCTAAGTTTTTAAAATAAATATGAATACATATGGATAAAAGAAAAATATAACTCAAAAAAATGGAAGCAGGGGCATAATTATATAAGAAAGATGACTCAGTAAAAACTGTCAAATCTTAATTTAAATAGGCAATTTCTTTAGGTATCTGGAGATCACACATAAAGGCTGAGTTGCGCTGCATGCCCGTTAGGATGTTTTTCACATCCAAAGTTATATCAGAAGAAATAACTGTACTTTTAAAATTTTTCTGATAGAGGAATACTTTAATGGACCCTTTAATTTTATATAAATATGACCTATGTCCCAGGTTTAATGAAATAGGTTAAAAAAACAGTAACTAAAACTTCGCCAAATAATGTAAGTGAACAATCTCATTAGCTTGAACCTCTGTTCTGACATAACTGATTTGGAGGCTTTACTTAAATAATGCTGGATATAGGATTTAGGGGTCCCTTGTAACTTGGCAAGAAAGAGGAGGGAAAAATGAGTGAAGAGCTTACCTTTTTATTTCTTAAAAAAAAGTACCTAGTTACGAAACAAAACACAGAAGTCCAAAACCACTTTCTTCTTAGGAGGGAAGGTGTATTAGTCTATTTTCCTGTTGCTGATAAAGACATACCTGAGACTGTGAAGAAAAAGAGGTTTAATTGGACTAACAGTTCTGCATGGCTGGGGAGGCCTCCAAATCATGGTGGGAGGCAAAAGGCACTTCTTACATGGTGGCAGCAAGAGAAAACGAGGAAGAAACAAAAAAGAAACCTCTGATAAATCTATCAGATCTCATGCGACTTACTATCATGAGAATAGCACGGGAAAGACTGGCCCCCATGATTCAATTACCTCCCCTACATCACTCCCACAACACATGGGAATACTGGGAGATAGAATTCAAGCTGAGATTTGGGTGGGAACACAGCCAAATCATATAATTCCACTACTGGCCCCTCCAAATCTCATGTCCTCACATTTCAAAACCAATCATGCCTTCCCAACGGTCCCCCAAAGTCTTAACTCATTCCAGCATTAATCCAAAAGTCCACAGTCCAAAGTCTCATCTGAGACAAGGCAAGTCCCTTTCACTCATGAGCCTGTAAAATCAAAAACAAGCTAGTTACTTCCTAGATACAATGAGGGTACAGACATTGGGTAAATGCAACCGTTCCAAATTGGAGAAACTGGCCAAAACAAAGGGGTTATAGAGCCCATGCAAGTCTGAAATCCAGCAGGGCAGTTAAATCTTAAAGCTCCAAAATGATCTCCTTTGACTCCGGGTCTCACATCTAGGTCACGCTGATGCAAGAGGTGCATTCCCATGGTCTTGGGCAGCTCCCACCCTGTGGCTTTGCAGGCTACAGCCTCCTTCCCAGCTACTTTCACAGGCTAGTACTGAGTGTTTGTGGCTTTTCCAGGTGAATGGTGAAAGCTGTTGGTGGATCTACCATTCTGGGGTCTGGAGGACTGTGGCCTCACTAGGCAGTGCCCCAGTAGAGACTCTGTGTGGGGGCTCCAACACCACTTTTCCCTTCTGCACTGCCCTAGCAGAGGTTCTCCATGAGTATCCCATCCCTGCAGCAAATTTCTGCCTGGGCATCCAGGTGTTTCCATACATCTTCTGAAATCTAGGCGGAGGTTTCCAACCCCCAATTCTTGACTTCTACACTTGCAGGCTCAACACCATGTGGAAGCTGCCAAGGCTTGGGGCTTACCCCCTCTGAAGCAACGACCTGAGCTCTTCATTGGCCCTTTTTAGCCACATCTGGGGCAGCTGGGACGCAGGGCACCAAGTCCCTAGGCTGCACCAAGCAGGGGGTCCCTGGGCCTGTGAAACTATTTTCTCCTAGGCCTCCAGCCTGTGATGGGAGGAACTGCAATGAAGACCTCTGACATGCCTTGGAGACAATTTCCCCATTGTCTTAGGGATTAACTTTCACTTCTGGTTGCTTATGCAAATTTCTGTAGCAGGCTTGAGTTTCTCCTCAGAAAATGGGCTTTTCTTTTCTATCACATTGTCAGGTTGCAAATTTTCCAAACTTTTCTGCTCTGCTTCCCTGATAAAACTGAATGCCTTTAATAGCACCCAAGTTACCTATTGAATACTTTGCTGCTTAGAAATTTCTTCCGCCAAATATCCTAAATCATCTTTCTCAAGTTCAAAGTTCCAAAAATCTCTAGGGCAGGGGCAAATTGCCACCAGTCTCTTTGCTAAAACATGACAAGAGTCACCTTTGCTCCAGCTCCCAACAACTTTTTGTCTCCATCTGAGACCACCACGGCCTGAACCTTATTGTCCATATCGCTACCAACAGTTTGGGTAAAGCCATTCAACAAGTCTGTAGGAAGTTCCAAACTTTCCCACATTTTCCTGTCTTCTTCTGAGCCCTCCAAACTGTTCCACCCTCTGCCTGTTACCCAGTTCCAAAGTGGCTTCCACAATTTCGGGGATCTTTTCAGCAACCCCCCACTCTATTGGCACCAATTTACTGTATTAGTCCATTTTCCTGCTGCTGATAAAGACATACCTGATACTGGGAAGAAAAAGAGTTTTAATTGGACTTACAGTTCCACATGGCTGGGGAGGCCTCAGAATCATGGTGGGAGGCGAAAGGCACTTCTCACTTGGTGGCAGCAAGAGAAAACAAGGAAGAAGCAAAAGTGGAAACCCCTGATAAACCCGTCAGATCTCATGGGACCTATTCACTATTGCGAGAATAGCCGGGAAAGACTGGCCTCCATGATTCAATTACCTCCCACTGGGTCCTTCCCACTACACGCAGGAATTCTAGGAGATACAATTCAAGTTGAGATTTGGGTGGGGACACGGCTAAACCATATCAGAAGCTTAGCCACGTGGTGACAGATCTGAACTTAAGATGGCCAGGAAGCAATTCCTTGTGATCTGGGATGGTTTTCGCATCGCCTCCTCCCATTGTAAATTAGATAAGATTTTTATGCCAATAAATCTAGGGAATAGAGGTATATCTGTTTAGGTGAATTTTTTGGAAATGCTTACAGTGTGGAGTGGGATGAAGTTACAAATTAGCTTCTGGAGTTACAATAAAAAAGCTGAATAGCTTCTACATTTCTATTGTATGATTTAAACATTTCTGAATTTGTTGTGAATTTCAAAATGCCACGCACATTTACAATAACATCTAAATTCCAATTTCAGAGCAAAATAGTTATTTCTAGATTAGTTGTACATTAAAACTTGTTTTTTCTTTACTTATTAATTTAACAAAAACAAATGACATAATATCTATAAAACCCTTATAATGAGATCTAGAAATTTGTATTCTATTATTATTATTGTTAATAATCAAGACTTAATGTAGCCTGAGTTCTTTCTACTGTACTACATACAAGACAATATGACAGGATGAAAAAAGGTCTGGACCAAGTCATTAGAATATATTTGGAGAAAGGATCTCAGCAGTATATAGTAATAGATTGAAAATGTGATAAGACATGTCTTCAAGACTTCTGATTGGTTATGTAAATTACAATAATGGGTCTCATATAATTAAGTCTTTAGGGCATTATTCTTGAAATTTCTAAAAGTTTTGAATATCTTTTGCCTGAAGCAATTTAAAGTTATGACTTAGAAATTTGCAGAAGCTCCAGAGAGCAAGAAATATTTAAATTGCCTCCCTGGGCCCAAGGAAGATTCTTTAGAGAATTTACTGGGTCTTCTCAATGGGACAATGTTTCCACCCGGGCTTCAAGGGCAAATGAAATGTGCTATATTCACAAAATGAACTGCCCAATATTTTCTTCTCCTCTTACTTTTGACCTAGCAGAACCAAATTACTCTCCCTTTGTAAATGTATCTGATGTAATGTATGCAGTTTTGAAACAATTTAGAAATAATACTTTGTTATCAATGTTTTACAGATAATATACCCTGTGTCATTATGGCTTCCAAACAGTAATCCCTTCTTCAGAAATTCATCAGCTTCACAGAAAATTTTGTTGAACAGCCTAAAAATAGAAGATCAAGGCAAAACAATCTGCTGTGCATTGCAACCTAGGAAGTGAGCTGACCTTCCATTTAGAGGTAATTGCTGAAGCCATACTACTAACACAAATCTAAGGGGGCGGGGTGGGGGGTGGTTAGCCTTATGAAATGAATTGAAATAAGCCATGTCTTTTGAAAATGTGATATTTCTTATTAGAGAAAGTGTACAGGAAGTCTAAAAAATCCAAGAGGATTGTCTCAGACATAGTTAGAAAATTGAAAAAAAGAAAATATTACCAAACGACTACTTGCATATCCAAAGTAATCTAAGCATTCAAAACAGATGATGTTTAGGTGTATAGTTGTTTTCATAAACAGTCCTACTGCAGAATAGATTTATAATTTCTAACTGGGAATAAAGATTCATTGATCAAAATATAGTTTTGTGGTCCTCACTTTATTACAAGCACACAGATATGTATCTAACAGTAGCATTTCTCTTCTGCTGCTCAATAGGCTGCCAATCTGTACTCTTGATCCAGAATGCAAAGAAGCCTGTTACCACCGAAGTTCTGATTATGTGGCCATTTAAATCACAGCACCAATTCAGTTTGATTTTATTCAGTTTAGCAAATGTTCGTCCAATACTAACCATAAGTGGACAATGTTCTAGCATAGTCCCTGTCCCAGAACCTCTAACTAGGCATACTATTTGAAACACAAATACTTTATTACTTGTTCTTGAATATATCTTTGAATTTGTGAAAAATGTAAATGAAGAGGAGCAACGAGTCTTTAGTTAATAGGAAGAATTGACTTCTTATGCTTGCCTGAGTATTTTGGAAAAGTTTGAATATTTTTAATTTTTTTGTTGCTGGTAATGCATTTGTATGGTGACTTTAGATGTAACATTTGTGAGATACACACACACATTTAAATTTTAGATGAATGAATTGCAATAGCCTCTGTTTAAAAATGTCACCCTATACGTTCCTTGTTTGAAACTGCAATGGACTTTTGTTATAATGGTATAACACTGTTTGCTGCAAAGTGAGTAGACTTTGGTAAAATGCGCATCCATCTCATATCATGGATGTGATAAAAAATAGGTTGAGTTAGATGAAAGGAGACTTGATACCTGAGAAAGTGTGATTGATGAAATTCCGAAGATACTTGTGCAGCGGTTGATACTGGCGACAGAGATATAAAAGAATATTTGAGAGAAGAACAAGTCAGTAGAAGATAAAAAGAAACAAAAATAGTGCTTACTACATTCTATGTACTTTACATGCATTGCCTATTTATTCTTCCGAGAACCCCATTATAAGCCTATTACGACCCCCATGTTATAGATGAAGATAGTGAGATTCAGAGAATGTATAAATTGCCCATGGTCACAGCTAGTAACTCACCAAGATAGGACTTCAGCACCTGTCCTCTCTATTAGACAAAGTGGACTTGACACAATAATAGCTGCATTGTGGCAGTGGTTAGAAGAACGTTTCTTACCATGAAATTGCTTCTCAGTCACAATTTAACGGGGAATTGGAATTGAGGTGGCTTTATTTATAACATAGCATTTAAAAAGTGAATCTAGGATTTAGATAAAAAAGGATGTATTTCTAGGGTATAAAAGAATCTCGAAGTGTAAAAAGTGGAGTTGATGGAAATAAGGGGCAGAATAGACTGAAAGGAGAAATACCCTTATAATGGCCAAAGGCAGATCTGGTTAGTTAGATGCTGGTTGAAATAGGTTCAAAGAACTCAGTTTAGACCTTAAACTTGTGCCAAGCTTTGTGAATAAAGAAAAATGGCCTATGTGTTAAGTGCCTAGTTTGTTTTCAGAAATTACTTTTGTTTCGTGAACTAAGTGGAGCATTTTCATCAATGGACAATGATACTACTGGAAATTTGTTTGTGTAGAGGGGTAGTGGGGTTGGGAGAAATGACTGTTCCCAAGGAAAAATTAAGAGATAGTTTGAGACTTTCTGAGGCAAGGTTAAGCAAAATCCACCATTCCCAATTCCCAGGGAATGGCTATTTTCCAGTGGATTTTTTCCTGCAGTGTTACCCAAAGTGAGATGTGCTGTCAGAACATGTCTCTTTAGTCATAGGCTTTCTTTGCATCATGTTCAATGGGACTTAGGCAGCAACCAATTAAAATGGCAACTAAAAGGTGTTTCCATTAGAGAATGAGAAGACAAACCAGCTACTGGGAGACAGTATATGCAAGTCACATGATAAATAATTCCTATCCAAAATATATAAAGAACTCTCAAAACTCAACAAGAAAAAATAAACCTCAATTAAAAATAAGCAGTAGGACCAGCAGGGTGGTGCATGCCTGTAGTTCTGTGTTCTGGTTAAGTTGGTGGTTATATGAATCTATAGTCCCAGCTACTCAGGATGCTGAGGAGGGAGAATGGCTTGAGGCCAGGAGTTTGAGGACAACCTGGGAGAAACAGCGAGACCCCATTTTTGTTAACAGAAAAAGGGGACAAAAGATACGAATGGATACATTACTAAAGAATGGAAAAAAATATAGAAAGAGGTTCAACATCATTCGTCATCAAGGAAATGTAAAATAAAATCATAATTAAATATGAATATATATCTATTAGAATGAATAATTACAATATTAAATGATGATATGGAAAGCAAGGAACATTCTCGTACATTGTTGGTTGAAATGCAAAACTGGTACAGCCACTCTAGAAAACTGTTTGGCAGCTTCTTATACATTTAAGCATGCTTATTATCTCATTCCTGGATATTTATTCTTAAAAAAAAAAAGCTTTTGGTCATACAAAAATTGAGGCAGAAATATTTATAGCAGCTCTTTCCATAATTGCCAGAAACTGGAAACAATCCAAATGTCCTTCAAAAGGTGAACAGATAGGCAAAATACAGTAATCTACTCAATAGAATACTATTTAGCAGTAACAATTTGAATGGATCTCAGAGGCTTTAAGTGAAAGAAACCCAACTCCCGTGGCAGTGGCTCATATGATTCTATTTATATGACATTCTGGTAAAGGTAAAACTATAGGGATAGAAAATATCAGTGGTTGCCAGGATATATAGGTAGGTAGAAGAGGTGACTAAGAAAAGAATATCACAAAGAAGTGTTTTGGGGTAACAGAAGAGTTCTGTGTTCTGGTTATGGCCGTGGTTTTATGAATCTATAGGTGTTTTAAAATTCATAGAACCACACGCTAAAAGATAAAAAGTCAATTTATGGTATGACATCTAACTGTATGATAATTTTAAAAAACAACAAAAAAATTCCACCCCTAACCAAAGAAAAAGGTGTTTGCACTTTAACACTAAGATTTTGGATTATTGGGCTTTACGTGAATTGGTCATGTTCTCTGGATAATCAGGAACACAGTAATCACTGGTTGGGTTCATTTCTGATGATTCTACCTCCAGATTGACACACTTCTTTCAGTGTTGGAATACACATGGGTTATTTTTGAGTTCTCCTGACCTGGGAGTGAGGTTTTAAAGTAAATTACCAAATCTCTTATGCAATATACTCTGTATTGCTTTTATAATTCACTAAAAAACTTCAGGCAAGTATGGGTCACAAGCAGGTAGTCTTGGAGTCTAGGCTGTGCTGCACATTAGTTATGTGATTTTAGGCTGAACTCTCTCTCTCTTAAGGTTTTCTTATCTTTCAAATGATAATGTGGAGTTTAAAGGAAGCAATATGTGAAAAAAAAAATCACAAAATTCCTGGCCAAGAATGAGTGATCAATATCACAAGCTTTCCCCTCTTATTTCTTTACCTGCATTGTTCATTCTTTTCATTCCCTTTCCCTATATTCCTTCCTCCTCTTCCCTATTTTCTCTCTTTCTTCAATTCTTTTATTGGGTTCATGGAAAATTTTTATATTTGTATATTGGTATACTTGCATTTACCATGTAAATAAATTATATTAAAAAATTTTTTTGACTTCTTACAGGTAAAAGAGAGATATTTAAATGGAATGGGAAAACCAAACCATTCCGGTGGAATTTTTTCTGAAGGGACTTTCTGGTTACCCAAGGCTTGAGTTACTCTTTTTTGTGCTAATATTCTTAATGTATGTGGTCATCCTTCTAGGCAATGGTACTCTCATTTTAATCAGCATCTTGGATCCTCACCTTCACACCCCTATGTACTTCTTTCTGGGGAACCTCTCCTTCTTGGACATCTGCTACACCACCACCTCTATTCCCTCCACCTTGGTGAGCTTGCTTTCAGAAAGAAAGACCATTTCCCTTTCTGGCTGTGCAGTGCAGATGTTCCTTGGCTTGGCCATGGGGACAACAGAATGTGTGCTCCTGGGCATGATGGCCTTTGACCGCTATGTGGCTGTCTGCAACCCTCTGAGATATCCCATCATCATGTGCAAGGATGCCTATGTACCCATGGCTGTTGGGTCCTGGTTTGCAGGGATTATCAACTCTGCAGTACAAACTACATTTGTAGTACAATTGCCTTTCTGCAGGAATACTGTCATCAATCATTTCTCCTGTGAAATTCTAGCTGTCATGAAGATGGCCTGTGCTGACATCTCAGGCAATGAGTTCATCATGCTCGTGGCCACAATATTGTTCACATTGATGCCACTGCTCTTGATTATTATTTCTTACTCATTAATCATTTCCAGCATCCTCAAGATTCACTCCTCTGAGGGGAGAAGCAAAGCTTTCTCTACCTGCTCAGCCCATCTGACTGTGGTCATAATATTCTATGGGACCATCCTCTTCATGTACCTGAAGCCCAAGTCTAAGGAGACATTTAATTCAGACGACTTGGATGCTACCGACAAAATTATATCCATGTTCTATGGGGTGATGACTCCCATGTTGAATCCTTTAATCTACAGTCTTAGAAACAAGGATGTGAAGGAGGCAGTGAAACACCTACTGAACAGAAGTTTCTTTAGCAAGTGAGTGCAAAATATACTGGAATATGAACACACTCGATATTGTTGAAACTTCAGAATTATATTAGAATTTTGGATACTTTAACTGTTTTTCTGCATTTTCATATGTTATGTTAAAATAATGAGATACGGCATTTCAGAATTATTGCATGTCCACTCTAGAGAATTTGCAACATACAGGGCAGTAGGATGAAGAAGAAAGAGGGGTTACCTGTTATTCTAATAGTGGGAATGGCCACTTTTCAACATTTTGAACAGTATCTTTCATATTATTATTATTTTTTTCTGCATTGGAATAGGGTGCGATGTGCCTTTTTATGTTCACTTTTTTACATAACGTTATTTCATAGGCAACATTTCATTGAATCTTTTAAAATAAATAAAGCCATCTGTTGTAGAAAAAGCAAAACAGAAAATGCCCAACATACTGCACTCACATTTTCCAGTGGCAAGTCTTGTGTTATAGTTTCACATTAATCTTCAGATCCTGTTGAGTCATAAAATACTATTTTCTTGTTGTGTATTTAATTTAATTTAATTTTTTTTTTTTTTTTTTTTGTGAAGCTGAGTATTTGGGACTATCAAGGTGGAGTAGATAAATAGAGTTTAAAAGTAAGGCCTACTGCAATCAATCAGGATATCCTGCTTTATGGTCTTTCTTTGCTTTAACTTATAAGTTGGCTTTAGCATAAAGAACATTTTGCAAAATTAAAAATGGGTTTGAAAATCAGTCTACTGGTCCAGATAATAATGTGGACTAGTTCTGGGTTGAATGGAGTGTCCTATCAATGCCCATTTAGAAGATGCCAGATTTCTTTGCTATCCCAAGGAAATTTCAACATTTTTCCAAGTCTTAGAAGAATGTCCAAGTTTTTAATTTTTAGTATGAATACTATTCATGTCTTGTCTCTGTTACTAACCAGGTTGATTTGAGGAAGAAGAGGATTTGGGAATGTCAGACACTATCTTACTTTTCCTTGTTTTTTATGTCAATTTTTTACTCTATGTGAAGAACATTTTAAATTTACAGCCCAAGATGAATGACAGAGTGTGCTCAGGAGTGAACCACATTCTAAGAAATCAGTTTGGCTGAATCAATTTTTTTTAATGGACCAGCGAATGTAGATTATATTGGGCATGAACATGTTTTACACAAATAAGAATTACCTGCTTGTGGAATCTTTTGGGTTTAGTCACTCATTTAATCTTCCCAAGTTCACTTGTTAATTTTAGTGGATGGAATATTAAACAGTAACAAAATATATTTAAATATATCCATCATAATTGTTTACAGATTAAATCCGATGGCAAGAGTTGAGATCGTTGATAATCAAATTTACAACCTGACAAAATAGGCTATGAGAATCTATTAGTTCCCATACACCAGTTCATTGGACTTTTTGCACCCACTAAGAATTCCCGGTCGGAAGAAAACCCTGGCAGTCAGGCATTTTATGTTTGACCCACAGGCAGGTTGTCTTGAATGCTCAAGTTCTAATTTTATTTTCCTTCACAACTTAAATCCAGCCCTCATTAATTCTCTGGGATGACTGAGGTAGCTCCATAGTCTTATATCAGATTTATACCTTTTTTTTTTTTATTATTATACTTTAAATTCTATGGTACATGTGCTCAACGTGCAGGTTTGTCACATAGGTATACATGTGCCATGTTGATTTGCTGTTCCCATCAACTCATCATTTACATTAGGTATTTCTCCTAATGCTATCCCTCTCCCAACACCCCACCCCCTGACAGGCCCTGGTGTGTGATGTTCCCCGCCCTGTGTCCAGGCGTCCTCATTGTTCAATTCCTACCTATGAGTAAGAACATGCGGTGTTTGGTTTTCTGTCCTTGTGACAGTTTGCTGAGAATGATAGTTTCCAGCTTCATCCATGTCCCTGCAAATGACATGAACTCATCCTTTTTTATGGCTGCATAGTATTCCATGGTGTATATGGGCCACATTTTCTTATAGCATTATATACTGCTTGAGGATATCTTTTCTTTTCTTGCCTTCTTTTACCTTCTCTTTCTGTCCCTGCCTTCCTTCCTTTATCCTTTTCCCATTCCTCCATCCTTCTCTTCCTTCTGTCCTTTCATTCTTTTATTTACAGTATGTATCACCATTAGAATAAATGAAAATATATCAATGTCAAAGAGTATACCAATAAACTCATTGCTACATGAAAATATCATGAATTGAAAATGCATTTAATATATCTAACTTGCCAAACATCACAGCTTAGCCTGGCCTACCTTAAATATGCTCAGAAAACTTACATTAGCCTATGGGTGGGCAGAATCATGTAACACAAAGCCTATTTTATATCAAAGTGTTGAATATCCTAAGTAATTTATTGAATACTGTGCTGAAAGTGCAAAATAGAATGGTTGTATGGGTTCTTGAAGTAGTTTTTACTGAATGCATATTATTTCACACCATCTATAAATATATGTTTATTCAGAGTCAGCTTTTACTATAAACTAAATCCATAAGGTGAATGGACAATTTGTGTACAGAAAACATCAATTATACTTCCAAAATGATGAGAGAGATAGAGATAGAGAGAGAGAGAGAGAGAGAGAGAGAGAGAAAGAGACTGAGAGAGAGAAAGAGAGAGAGAGAGGAGCTCCCTTCTGATTTTGTGTATGAAATAGAGTAATAGGCCTCCCATAATTAGGTCTTCAGGGCTTTACTTCTGAAGTTACATAAGTTTTATACACCTTTCATCTTGCAGACAATTTAAAGTTATGCACAGAGGTTTAGAAGAGTCCTTAAGAGCAGAATATTTAAATTGTTTCTTAAATCCTGAGGCAGATCTTTAGGAATTTGTGGGTCTCCACAATGGGATGGTATTTCAGCATGCACTTCAGAGGCAAATTCAATTTGCCCTAGTCCTAAAATTTATTGCCAAATACTAATTTTCTTTCTATTTTTAAACTAGAGGAATCCGATGATACTTTTTCTAAAGTAGAAGAATTTCATGACACTTTATCCTAGTAATCATGTCCATAACACCATGTTTCTGTAAACATCAACTAGTCAATCAATTTCTACGACAAAATGATTACTCACTCTTCTTGCCTCCTTGGAGATTCAGCTACTAATGAGTGGCTATGAAGACTGGCTGCAAGTAGAAAAGTAAGACAAAATTGTCTGTTGCTGTTGCAACCTATAGAGAGAGACAACCTCTCGTTTGGAGGTAAGTTATTGCAAAAACAAGAACAATGTTTCAACTGTAAGCCAGACTTGGACTGATCAGTTAAATCAGTTTGAAAATGAGATTTTTTTTTTCTTCATTTGAGAGTGACTTTGAATACTGGAAATGGAATTTAAGTGTCTATTCGCTGGAATGTAGTAGGAACAAAATAAAAGCCGTGAGACCAAAAGAGCAGTTCTGCGTGCAAAGGCAATTGAACAAAAACTGAATTTGCCCAGCCCTTATGAATTACTTTTTGTCAGTGTGCAGTTTTTTATGACATTACAAAGTACTTGGACACTGTGTCATCTACTTTAGCTAATTAAAGCTCATTACACAGTAAATAGCAGATTGTGTGTTCTTTAGTATAGAATTCTTTTTTTTTTTTTTTTTTTTTTTGAGACGGAGTCTCGCTCTGCCACCCAGGCTGGAGTACAGTGGCCGGATCTCAGCTCACTGCAAGCTCCGCCTCCAGGGTTCACACCATTCTCCTGCCTCAGCCTCCCGAGTAGCTGGGACTACAGGCGCCCGCCACCTCGCCCGGCTAGTTTTTTCGTAATTTTTAGTAGAGACAGGGTTTCACCGTGTTAGCCAGGATGGTCTCGATCTCCTGACCTCGTGATCCGCCCGTCTCGGCCTCCCAAAGTGCTGGGATTACAGGCTTGAGCCACAGCGCCTGGCCCTTTAGTATAGAATTCATATTAAACAAATCCTTGACTGTGGTTCCCTAGTGGTAACTCAGGTCCATTTGGTTCAGTTACCCATGAACAAGTTGGACTGTGTGCTACATACTTGCCAGGGACCCTTTATACAACAATATCATGTGAGGAGAACATTATGACAAATTTGGAAAATTTAAAAAAAGCTACATAATCTCTTGGGATCTGAAACATATAATTTGCTAAAGGAATGCACAGTCAGAAAGAGACCATCTTAGAGAATATCCGTATGTGCTTGCATTAGCTTTGGTGACTATTTTGAATATTTGCTTTTCTGTCATTAGGTCATAGTAACTTTCCTTTTCCTCTTTTATGTTAATAGTCTTGCTCAAGATGTTAAAATAGTTTCAGTCAAGAAGAACTCAGCCATGTTAAGTTTTCAAACTAGGAACACACTGGCACCTTATTAAAATCCTATCTTTTATACCTAATGTAAATGATGAGTTAAGGGGTGCAGCACACCAACATGGCACATGTACACATATGTAACAAACCTGCACGTTGTGCACATGTACCCTAGAACTTAAAGTATAATAATAATAATAAAAAAGACTTCAAAAAAAAAGATAAGGTTTTATATCCAATAAAACTGTCAAGTATAAGAAGACACAATAAACTTATCAACATGAAAAAAAACCCTATCGTTTTTATGAAATAGATTGACTTCAATAAAAGGCGGATCTTTTGGATGATTTTTCTTTTCTGCCACCTAATTTACTGGCATCCAAAGGGTTGGAGTGACCGTGATAAAATGTATCAGAATTTTAAAAAATGAAAATAATGCCATTCATTAGAACATTGTGTGCAATCTAAGTAAGCTACATATCCCTGACCTCATGGAAGGACGATAATGATTAGTTCAGGGATGTAAAAAAACTCTTAACAGAATGAAAAGTCATAAAAGACAAGCATGAAGGAAACCACTAACAATAGGAACCATTCCTGTGCTAAGTGAGTTACACACATCATTTCATTTAATCTTATGCACAAGTACATGGTATAGATGTTGTCCATATCTTCATTCTACTGATGACGATGGCGATCAGAGACATGTCCAGGTCACCTAGTTAACAAGGGGCAGAGATGGCATTTGAACCAAGCCTCCTCCAAAGTCTGTGACCTTGACAATATTATGAAATATGCTTGATAGTGTGTCTTGTAGCACAGAGGTAGCTCATGAAACAATGATATTTGCAGAGAGCAGATTTTTACAGGTGTGCATATAATCTCTTTTTTTTATTTATTTTTCTGTTCAACTTTTATTTTAAATTCAGGGAGGTGTACATGCAGATTTGTCATCTGGGTATACTGTGTGATGCTGAGGTTTGGGGTACGGATGATCCTGTCACCCAGCTACTAAGCATGGTACCTAATGTATATTTCAAAATTGCTAAAATAATAGATTTTAACATTCCCACTATAAAATAATAAATTTGTAAGGCAATGGATAGGTTAATTATCTTGACTGAATATTTCTACAATGTAAATGTAGATCAAAACACACACTGTATCTCATAAATGTACAAAGTTATTATTTGTCCATTAAAAAATAAATTTTGAAAAGGTTAATAGGGCCTCTCTTTTTCTCTCAGTGAATTACAGATATTGAGGCGTCATCTTTCTCTGTCTGACTCAAGTGCATAAGAACATTAAACAGATGAAGATACATACACACACACATTTGGATAAATGTGGTTCAAAACAAAAAGAGTAAGAAACAAATAAACATCAAAGGACATACATAAATTCTCAGCCCCGAAGGAACCTTTGTTCAGCTTATTGTTGCTATTTCATAGAGACAAATGGATCCTCTGGTGCCACCTCCTCAACATACAAATCAATAAATATAGCCTACATGTGTTCCTGAAATCTGTAAATTGGGGTCATAAATCAAATTAACTTTTTCCCCCAAATGTCGGCAGGGAAAGGAAGAAGGGAAACCCTCCATCTTCTAAATATTACTGTGTACACAGTTCTCATTCTTCACACTTCCACTCTAATCTCACTTTCTCCAGTTAAACAGTTTTGACTATTTTAATTTTTACACTATTTATCAGTTAATTACAAAAGTTTTTGTGCTGCTTTACTTCTTATACAACACTGGGCCCAATAAAATTAAAATGTAATTTGTTTATCTGTCAGGGTAGAGATCACTTAAGTAGAACCAAAATGAAACAAATAAAAATCTACACTACAAGATGAACTGAGCCAACTATAGAGACCACTGAGATGGTGGCTGCTTTTTTGATACTAGACAGTTACATATTGCCCAATTCCATTTAATATCAAATCTATGTCGAGAGAACGAATCATTCTCCAAACATTACAAGTTGTTTGATATCAAAGAACAAATATTTTTCTGTCATTGTTTCTTTATGCCTGTCCTAAAAACAAACAAACAAACAAACAAAACACGAATTGCAGCTTATTTGATATTTCTGTTAAACTTTTGGTGACAGGATAATTCACTGGTGAAAATATTAGAGGAATCAAAATCCCCTATGAGAATGACATTGAGAGACTATGATCAATATTTGGTTAACTATGTAATGTACAACAGATATACAGAGACTCTGATTTATGGGGGCAGAGTTTTAAGGCAGAAATATTGTTTATGTTTTTTTTTTTTTAAAGTAACTCTCTTTTTTTACTATTTTTTTAGGTAACTGTAGTACACTTTTTTTTTTAATTTTTTAATTTTTTTAAATTATTATACTTTGAGTTCTAGGGTACATGTGCATAACGTGCAGGTTTGTTACATATGTATACTTGTGCCATGTTGGTGTGCTGCACCCATCAACTCGTCAGCACCCATCAACTCATCATTTACATCAGGTATAACTCCCAATGCAATCTCTCCCCCCTCCCCCCTCCCCATGATAGGCCCCGGTGTGTGATGTTCCCCTTCCCGAGTCCAAGTGATCTCATTGTTCAGTTCCCACCTATGAGTGAGAACATGCGGTGTTTGGTTTTCTGTTCTTGTGATAGTTTGCTGAGAATGATGGTTTCCAGCTGCATCCATGTCCCTACAAAGGACACAAACTCTCCTTTTTTATGGCTGCATAGTATTCCACGGTGTATATGTGCCACATTTTCTTAATCCAGTCTGTGACTGATGGACATTTGGGTTGATTCCAAGTCTTTTGCTATTGTGAATAGTGCCGCAATAAACATACGTGTGCATGTGTCTTTATAGCAGCATGATTTATAATCCTTTGGGTATATACCCAGTAATGGGATGGCTGGGTAAAAGAACTCCACATTGCAATATGCTCTTTGGGGTCTCAAGTAGTTAATATCTTAATCAAGAAAATCTGAAAAAATCTAGAAAATGTAAATTTTATTATAAGCTACAGAATGATAGGAGGAATTAGAATAGGGAAATCAGGTTGGGTTTGAAGTGATCCGGAGGAGACTAATTATGTCTTGAAATTGAGAAGATGGACCTGAGATTCAGAGCAAAGTACCTCATAACGTTAGGTGGAAGAAGTATTCTGAAGATAAAAGGCTCCTTGAACCTGAAAATGGAAAAGAATAATAGCCAACATTTACTGAGCTGTAATTTTATTCCAGGAACTTTCTTAGATCATAAAAACATTAAAACGTTTAGTGGAAAAAAAGTGACATGGCATCGGATGTTAGACCCTAAGCCAGGTCAAAGAATAGCCTAGAGCTTGTTGGTAGGAAATGAGACAGACATAGTACTGCAAGTCCTACTGATACTAAATAAATTATCTTAAGTATTGGGAATGTGACTATAAAGTACCCATTCATCCTCAGCAATTACCATTTAGTGTGTGATATTGAACAAGTTAGAACAATTTTCAAACACATGTGGTTATGTCCTACCGCAATGGATGGCATTCATGTAGTGTGCTATTGGAAAGATGAAAGGAGAAAGGCTAGGAATCCACAAACAAGAACTCTTTAGCTTAAATATTATTTTATTAATAGGAAATATATTCACAAGGTTCAAAATTTTAAAAATGTACTAAAGGGTATACTGTTAACACTACCACCCCAATTAATAAGCTATATATTCCCTTTTGTGGGGATAACAAGCTATTATTTATTTTTCTAGAGCTACTCTATGTATGAGCAAAAATACATGCATGTATATATACACATACATATATACATGTATAATCTTTTTTTACACAAATGATAGTGTGCCATATACACTGTTTGACGATTACTTTTCCATTTAATGTTTCTTGAAGATCTTTCCGCATCAGTGCACAAAACATCCTTACTCCTTTTGACAGCAGTATAGTGTTGGGTTGTTTCTATGTTTTCTTCTTGTGGAAATTTAAATTGTTTGCTACATCTGCTGTTACAAATAATGCTTTAATGAATCCACTTGTACTAAAATCACTTTGACATGTGCCAGTATATTTGTATGAAAATTACTGAGAAGTAAGTCTGTGGTCAAATGTTATACATATGTATTTGTTATTTTGGTACATATTGCCACAGAGTGGGAGGTATTAGGGAATTTCTGTTCGAAAGTTCCCTGGGATTTTGGTGGCTGGTTTCTTATATATTATTTTCAGCTAATAACAAAGTATCAAATAGGTTAAAGATATGTCAATTAATGATAACAGACACAATTTGTGTGTATACTGTATATATAATTATTTGTATATTTATGTTATATATAACATATATTTTCTATATATAAAATATATAACTATGTGTTGCATTTTGTATATAACTATCTTTATTATTTCCTTAAGCTACATCTCAGACACAGAATGTGTAGGTCAAAATTCATAAACTTTTGCCTGCGATGTAAAAGGAAGACATTTGATAATCTATAGGGATTGATCTGAGTATATATTACTCACATTCTCATCTGAGGAAAATTTCTGCAAATATACTATAATCAAACACAAAACAATAAATACAATCCTGAAGAGAGTGAAAAAAAGGAATCAATGATGATCAATGAATAGATGTATAGATAGGTAGACACATTGACTATCCAAGCTTGTATAATCTAAAGGCTGAAAAAGAACTCTCAAAAAGGCAGATTATAAGGACTTTGTAAGTATTCTACCAGCAAAACCTAGGAATTAGGAGATTAGAATAAAAGTGGGGGAGTAAAAGTATTCTGAGTTTTGGCTTCATTTCGATTTCAGGGATAATTAAGGTGATTGGAGCACACCCTACTGGAGAAAACAGTTTATGGCCTTAGACGTTGAATTATGAGACGAGAGAAAAAGAAGGCAATCACTTACTGAATGAAAAAACTAAGTAGTATTCAAGTTAATGAAAACAAATAGTGAGTGACAACTTCATCAATTAGAAAATTAAAAAGTGGGAAAAAGAAAATGCAATAATTCAAATAATAAAAATAAAGCATGATGGAAAGAATAAGATGTAGTACGTTAATAATTAAGTTAAAGTAAATAGAATAGTTTGAATATTCTCATAAATGACTCCAACATTTAAAAAGTAGTTAAAAATACTCAGATATTTGTTATTTAAAAGTAGTATACTTTAAATAAAGTGAAAAAGAGAAGTTAAAAATAAGAAGTTGTACAAAGAGATACCAGACAAAAGCAAACTAAAAGAAAGTGGGAGTGTAATATCAATATCATAAAAGTAGAATTAAGCTTTAAAGTGTCAAATAGAATAAAGATACATCATTAGCGATAAGTTATAATTTATGAAGATGATATATTAACCATAAATCTATCTACACTAAAGAACATAGAAACTAAGCCTATATAACAAAAGAATCCTAGGTATACAAGAATTTGATAACAATATTTACGTAGAATTCATTAAATCTAGGTGGCAGAAAATAGGTTATTTCAAAGATTTTAATAATATATTTAATAAATTTTACATGTATACATGTTTTGTCCACGTATTTAAAACTATGTATCTTCCCAAAGAGAAATCACATTTTTTTGTTAACATTTACAACATACATCATGTAATTGGCTGCACAAAAGTTCATAACTAGAGAATTATAGGTCATGTTTTCTATTAAAATAAAATGGGGACGGGCGTGGTGGCTCATGGCTCTGATCCCAGCACTTCGGGAGGCTGAGGCGGGCGGATCACTTGAGGTCAGGAGTGCAAGACCAGCAAGGGCAACATGGGGAAACCCTGTCTCTACCAAAAACACAAAAATTAGCCAGGCATGGTGGTGCATGCCTATAGTCCCAGCTACTCAGAAGGCTGAGACAGGAGAATCACTTGAACCAGGGAGGTAGAGGGTACAGTGAGCCAAGATGGCGCCACTGCACCCCAGACTGAATGACAGAGGGTGACTTTGTCTCAGAAAAAAATAAAAATAAATAAAATAAAATAAAAAGGGAAATAAATAATAAAAATAGAATGAAAATGCCTAATCACTAAATAATGAAGAAAGATGCTTGGATTTAAGAGGAACTAAACAGAAAAACAAAAATAATTATCTAGAAACCAGTAAAAAAATTCTCATAAAATACTAAGTCTATAATAAAACAAAAAGTGCTCTAAGTGCCTTCATTAGAGCAAGAAATAGAGGAGTAAGGAGGAGGAAATAAGAATTTTTCTTATTTCAAGAAATTAGAAAAATAGTATTAGAATATAGAAAATAGAAATTAGAAATCAGAAAATTAGAAAAATAGATCCAAATAAACAAGAAACTTATGAAGACAGAAACTTTATGAAATACAAAAAGTCAAGAGGATAAATCTATCCTAAAGCTGTTTTTTTTTTTTTTTTTTTTTTTTAAAGACCTGTAATATAGGAAAACCCCTTGGGAGTCGAATAAAGGAAAAAAAGAAAGTCAAACAGGCATCATAATGAAAGTGAGAACTTTTCATGTAAGGGAGGACACAAGAATTATAAAGATCAAATGCAACTCTGTGACAAAGCATTTGTTACAGAAATGAGTACTTTTCTAGCAAAATATAAAGTATCAGAATCAACTGCTATCAAATTACCATATTGAAATCTTCTTTCTGAACAATCACAGTTTTTATCTGATATTTCTTTTGAAATATTAGTACTGTTAATTAGATTACAAGGTATTCTAGTCCGTGAGCCAAATTCTCTTTGCAAAATGAGTATTTGAGCTCGAATTCTGAAGCCATACTGCTTGGGTTTAAGAACTGGCTCTTTCATTTATTTGGCTGTATGAAATTGACCTTAAGAAAATTACTTAACTTTTCTGTGCCTTATTTTCCACTGTACACAGTAGGCTTGGTGATACTAATAGTAACAGTAATTACCTCACAGGCTTGCTATTCAGACTCCATTATGTAATGCACAAAGAAAACAATTAATAGAGGATTGGTGCAGAGTAAGAAATATAGCAATTATTTTGCCTTTGATTTTGTCCGTTCATCCAACAAATGTTTTTGAACATTTGCCTTGGTGTCTGTTCTATTCTACCTACAGAGGCTATGGAAGTAAGCAAGAATAAGTACCAGCCCTAATGAAGTTTACATTTTACTGGGAAAGAGAGACAATATACATGACATAGTATAATTTCAAGGAGTGATAAGAGCATTGATCTATTGTGTGGTGATTTATAGCCAATAAAAATAGTTTAGTGTTCAGTTATACATAACACAATGCTCATTTCTATTATAACCTTCAGCTTACATATGTGATGACAGATATGACAAAATGTTCAGGCTTCAACAAGAAGATTTAGGTTTGAATCTCAGCTCTGCTATATGCTATCTACCTTTGATCAAGTTTACTTAACATACCCACTTTGATTTATTCATCTGTAAATTATGGATACTAATACCCCTCTCCTAGAACTGTGATGAGATTAAATGAATTAAATGGCTGTAGCATGAAACATGTTAGTTTTATCTTCCCTTCCCTCTCTCCATTCACTCATTCATTCATTCCCTTCCTTCTTTCTATTCATAATTCCCTCTTTTCTGTCCACTTTTCTTTATGCTCTCTCTTCTTTCTTTGGTCTTTTCCTTTTTTATTTTTCTTTTTCCTTGGGAATTATGGTACATGTTCATTGATACATGCTTGAAAGCAATCAGAGTAAGATAAATATTTGTCTTAACATGCTCTGTCTTACAGGTTAAAGATAGAGTAAAATGGAATGGGAAAACCACACCATTCTGGTGGAATTTTTTCTGAAGGGACTTTCTGGTTACCCAAGGCTTAAGTTACTCTTGTTTGCGCTAATCTTCATAATGTGTGTCGTCATCCTTCTGGGAAATGGTACTCTCATTTTAATCAACATCTTGGACCCTCACCTTCACACCCCTACATACTTCTTTCTGGGGAACCTCTCCTTCTTGGACATCTACTACACCACCACCTCTATTCCCTCCACCTTGGTGAGCTTCCTTTCAGAAAGAAAGGCCATTTCCCTTTTTGGCTGTGCAGTGCAGACGTTCCTTGGCTTGGCCATGGGGAACACAGAGTGTGTGCTCCTGGGCATGACGGCCTTTGACTGCTATGTGGCTATCTGCAACCCTCTGAGATATCCCATCATCATGAGCAAGGATGCCTATGTGTCCATGGCAGCTGGGTCCTAGATCATAGGAGCCGTCGATTCTGCAGTACAAACAGTGTTTGTGGTACAATTGCCTTTCTGCAGGAATAACATCATCAATCATTTCACCTGTGAAATTCTGGTTGTCATGAAATTGGCCTGTGCTGACATCTCAGGCAATGAGTTCATCATGCTTATGGCCACAACACTGTTCATACTGACACCTTTGTTATTAATCATTCTCTCTTACACGTTAATCATTGTGAGCATCTTCAAAATTAGCTCTTCTGAGGGGAAAAGCAAAGCTTTCTCTACCTGCTCAGCCCATCTGACTGTGGTCATAATATTCTATGGGACCATCCTCTTCATGTACCTGAAGCCCAAGTCTAAAAAGACACTTAATTCAGACGACTTGGAAGCTACCGACAAAATTATATCCATGTTCTATGGAGTGATGACTCCCATGATGAATCCTTTAATCTACAGTCTTAGAAACAAAGATGTGAAGGAGGCAGTGAAACACCTACTGAACAGAAGTTTCTTTAGCAAGTGAGTGCAAAATGTACTGGAGTGCGAACACACTTGATATTGTTGAAACTTCAGAACTATGTTAGAATTTTGAATACTTTTACTGTTTTTCTGCATTTTCATATGTTATGTTAAAATAATGAGATACAGCATTTCAAAATTATTGAATATTCACTCTAGAGAATTTGCAAGATACAGAGCAGTAGGATGAAGAAGAAAGAGGGGTTACCTGTTACTCTAATAGTGGGAAATGGCCCCTTTTCAACATTTTGAACAGTATCTTTCATATTATGTTTTTTTTTTTTAATGCATTGGAATTGGTTGCGATGTGCCTTTTTATGTTCACTTTTTTGCATAACATTATTTCATAGGCAACATTTAATTGAATCTTTCAAAATAAATAAGGCCATCTGTTGAGAAAAAGCAAAATGGAAAAAACCCCAACATAGTGCACTCACATTTTCCAGTGACAAGCCTTGTGTTATAGTTTCACATTAATCTCCAGATCCTGTTAAGTCATTAAATACTATTTTCTTTTTCTGTATTACATTTTTTTCATGTGTGAAGCCGAGTATTTGGGACTATCAAGGGAGTAGATAGAGTTTAAAAGCAGGGCCTATGCAATCAATCAGGATATCCTGCTTTATGGTCTTTCTTTGCTTTAACTTATATGTTGGCTTTTGCATAAAGAACATTTTGTAAAATTAAAAATGGGTTTGAAAATCAGTCTACTGGTCCAGATAATAATGTGGACTAGCTCTGGGTTGAATGGAGTGTCCTATCAATGCCCATTTAGAAGATGCCAGATTTCTTTGCTATCCCGAGGGAATTCCAATATTTTTCCAAGTCTTAGAAGAATGTCCAAGCTCTTGATCTTTAGTATGAATACTGTTCAAGTCTTGTCTCTGTTACTAACCAGGTTGATTTGAGGAAGAAGAGGATTTGGGAATGTCTGACATTATATTGCTTTTCCTTGGTTTTTATGTCAACTTTTTACTCTATGTGAAGAACATTTTAAATTTACAGCCCAAGATGAATGACAGAGTGTGCTCAGGAGTGAACCACATTCTAGGTAATCAGTTTGGCTGAATCAATTTTTATTAATGGACCAGCGAATTTAGAGTATATTGGGCATGAACATATTTTACACAGACAAATAAGAATTACCTGCTTGTGGAATCTTTTGGGTTTAGTCACTCATTTAATCTTCCCAAGTTCACTTGTTAATTTTAGTGGATGGAATATTAAGCAGTCACAAACTATATTTAAATATATCCGTCATAGTTGTTTACAGATTAAATCTGATGGCAAGAGTTGAGATCATTGGTAATTAAATTTACATCCTGACAAAATAGGCTATGAGAATCTATTAGTTCCTATACACCAGTTCATTGGACTTTTTGCATCCACTAGGAATTCCAGGTAGGTAGAAAGCCCTGGAAATCAGGAATTTTATGTTTGACCGACAGGCAGGTTGTCTTGAATGCTCAAATTCTAATATTGTTTTCCTTCACAGCTTAAATCCAGCCAGTTTCATAAATCTCTGGGGTGACTGAGGTAGCTCCATAGTCTTATATCAGATTTATAAATTTTTGATAGAAAATTAGTTAAAGCAAGAAGAAATTTTAAAACACACGTTTCTCCTCGCAGGAGAGTATTAGGAGAGTTTTTCTCTCACAGGGTTGTAGAATCAAGGTCTGAAGAAAATAAAGGCATGTTACCTGTCTTGATATATTTACGTGTTCAAATTTGCTGGGCAAAATACACTATCATTATAACACTGACATAATGCTTTGTTTTAATACTTGGGCCTCTAGAGGAGTTTTCATTCAGAAAATTTATTTTAAAAGCTTAAGGAGGATGATTTTGTTGTTAGCAACTTGTTTTCTCTAATTTGGAGACAAAGTAAGATAAACTTATCTGATATACCAGGTACGTATCTGTGAGTGCGTGTGTGTGTGTGTGTGTGTGTGTGTGTGTGTGTGTTTAGTTTCCATATGGGTAGTGTGTGCATGTTCCTGGTGAAAATTCTACCAGATAGCAAAATCTACAAAGGTAAGTATTTCTCTGTATTCTTACCCTCTTTACTCCCATTGCACTCAATTTAGAACATGACATTTATAATATGATTCCATATATATTTATATCCATGAATAGGAAAATTATATGGAAGGAGGTGCAACAGGAGCGAAGGACATGCTTTTATATCCCACTGAAGTCCCAAGACAGGTTCATGATGGGGATTTAAGAGTAGAGACACAGCAAAAACGGCAAAATTTCATTGCTCTTAATCCAACAAATTATTTCATCATTTTCGTACAGTTTTATGCCTGCCCAATTTCCAAATATTCTAAGCTTGAGATTATATCAACTTTTTAAGGTCCTGGGGACTTCTAAAATAGACACTTAAAAATGTAGCTTGGGAGGCCGAGGCGGGCAGATCACGAGGTCAGGAGATCGAGACCATCCTGGCTAACATAGTGAAACCCCATCTCTACTAAAAATACAAAAAATTAGCCGGCCGTGGTGGTGGATGCCTGTAGTCCCAGCTACTCTGGAGGCTGAGGCAGGAGAATGGTGTGAACCCGGGAAGCAGAGCTTGAAGTGAGCCGAGATCGCACCACTGCACTCCAACCTGGGCAACAGAGCGAGACTCCATCTCAAAAAAAAAAAAAAAAAAAAAGGAGTAATATGTTGGCTATCAGCTAATTCACATACATCATCTCTCTAAAATCCTGTGATCTGGGCTATAGTGTCACTATCTCATAGATGAGGCCACAAAGCTTATGGAAGTTAATACATCTTGCCCAAACCTCAAAGTATGCAAGTTAAAGGCAAGCATACACACCTGGCTATTCTTTCTTGAGTTAGTTATTCTTCATACGACAGCATGTTTACTTTTCCAGGTTGCTTGTCATGACATCTAACACCAGTATTTCTTGGCAGCATATCTGAAATGATCAAAGAAACTATTGCCTGCTTCTCAACTTTCATAGCAAGTATATTACATTTCTGGAAAACAACTTACAAAAGAAAATTAATTTAATTATTTATGAAAGAACCTTGACACCATCACATGCTGTGTCCAAAAATGATGCTTAATCACAATTGATAGGAATTAAATCTTAAATTAGGGGAAGATCTGACATTAATTGAGATATGAGAAGGGGAGGAATTTAATATTAGCACTAATCTTTCAGAAAAGACTATAAAAATAGCTTATTTTGTTTTAGTAAAGATAACACACACTTTACAAAAACGGGGGCTCCTAATTTATGGTGTGTAAGTAGTATTTTATCTTTGAAATTATGAAATGTTTTTTATGCTGTTTTTGGATGACAACTACCTTTATTTATAGATCTAAAATTCCAAAGGAAATATGTGCTTATTGTAAAATAGTCAAATACTACAAAATGTGCAAACTACAGAATTATAAGTCATGTTTTCATATTAAAATAAAATGGGGCTGGGCGCGGTGGCTCATGCCTGTAACCCCAGCACTTTGGGAGGCTGAGGTGGGTGGATCACTTAAGGTCAGATGTTCAAGACCAGCCTGGCCAACATGGTGAAACCCTGTCTCTACCAAAAATTCAAAAATTAGCCAAGCGTGGTGGTGCATGCCTGTAGTCCCAGCTAGTCAGAAGGCTGAGACAGGAGAATCACTTGAACTAGGGAGGTGGAAGCTGCAGTGAGCCGAGATCGCACCACTGCATTCCAGCCTGAATGACAGAGGGAGACTCCGTCTCAGAAAAATAAATAAATAAGTAAATACATACATACATACATACATAAAATAAAATGGGAAATAAATAGTAAAAATAGAATGAAATTGCCTAATCACTAAATAATGAAGAAAGATGCTTGGATTCAAGAGGAACTTAACAGAAAAACAAAAAAATTATCTAGAAACCAGTAAAAAAATTCCCACAAAATACAAAGTCTATAATAAAACAAAAAATGCTCTAAGTGCCTTCATTAGAGAAAGAAATAGAGGAGTAAGAAGAAGGAAATAAGAATTTTCTTCTTATTTCAAGAAATTGGAAAAATAGAATTAGAAAATAGAAATTAGAAATCAGAAAATTAGAAAAATAGATCTGAATAAACAAGAAATTTATGAAGACAGAAACTTTATGAAATGCAAAAAGTCAAGAGAATAAATCTATCCTAAAGCTGCATTTTTTTTTAAGACCTGTAATATAGGAAAACCCCTTGTGAGTAGAATAAAGGGAAAAAAAGTCAAACTGGCATCATAATGAAAGTGAGAACTTTTCATGTAAGGGAGGAAACAAGAATTATAAAGATCAAATGCAACTCTGTGACAACATTTGTTATGAGTACTTTTCTAGCAAAATATGAAGCATCAAAATCAATGCTATCACATTACCATATTGAAATCCCCTTTCTGACCAATCACATTTTTTATCTGATATTTCTTTCGAAATATTAATACTGTTAATTGGATTACAAGGTATTCTAGCCCATGAGCCAAATTCTCTTTGCAAGTTCTCTTTAAGTATTAAGTTTTAAGTTTTGAGTATTAAGTTTTGAGTATTAAGAGTTCGAATTCTGAAGCCATACTGCTTGGGTTTAAGTCCTTGCTCTTTCATTTATTTGGCTGTATGAAATTGACCTTAAGAAAATTACTTAACTTTTCTGTGCTTTATTTTCTCCTCTACACAGTAGGCTCGGTGATACTAATAGTAACAGTAATTACCTCATAGGCTTGCTATTCAGACTCCATTATGTAATGCACAAAGAAAACAATTAATAGAGGATTGGCACAGAATAAGAAATATAGCAATTATTTTGCCTTTGATTTTGTCCGTTCATCCAACAAATGTTTTTGAACATTTGCCTTGGTGTCTGTTCTATTCTACCTACAGAGGCTGTGGAAGTAAGCAAGAATAAGTACCAGCCCTAATGAAGTTTACATTTTACTGGGAAAGAGAGACAATATACATGACATAGTATAATTTCAAGGAGTGATAAGAGCATTGATCTATTGTGTGGTGATTTATAGCCAATAAAAATAGTTTAGTGTTCAGTTATACATAACACAATGCTCATTTCTATTATAGCCTTCAGCTTACATATGTGATGACAAATATGACAAAATGTTCAGGCTTCAACAAGAAGATTTAGGTTTGAATCTCAGCTCTGCTATATGCTATTTACCTTTGATCAAGTTTACTTAACATACCCACTTTGATTTATTCATCTGTAAAATATGGATACTAATACCCATCTCCTCGAACTGTGATGAGATTAAATGAATTAAATGGCTGTAGGATGAAATATGTTAGTTTTGTCTTCCCTTCCTTCTCTCCATTCACTCATTCATTCATTCCCTTCCCTCTTTCCATTCATAATTCCCTCTTTTCTGTCCACTTTTCTTTATGCTCTCTCTTCTTTCTTTGGTCTTTTCCTTTTTTATTTTTCTTTTTCCTTGGGAATTATGGTACATACTTATTTATACATGCTTGAAAGTAATCAGAGTAAGATAAATATTTGTCTTAACATGCTCTGTCTTACAGGTTAAAGATAGAGTAAAATGGAATGGGAAAACCACACCATTCTGGTGGAATTTTTTCTGAAGGAACTTTCTGGTTACCCAAGGCTTAAGTTACTCTTGTTTGTGCTAACCTTCATAATGTATGTGGTCATCTTCTGGGAAATGGTACTTTCATTTTAATCAACATCTTGGACCCTCACCTTCACACCCCTATGTACTTCTTTCTGGGGAACCTCTCCTTCTTGGACATCTACTACACCACCACCTCTATTCCCTCCACCTTGGTGAGCTTCCTTTCAGAAAGAAAGGCCATTTCCTTTTCTGGCTGTGCAGTGCAGATGTTCCTTGGATTGGCCATAGGGACAACAGAGTGTGTGCTCCTGGGCATGACGGCCTTTGACTGCTATGTGGCTATCTGCAACCCTCTGAAGTATCCCATCATCATGAGCAAGGATGCCTGTGTGTCCACGGTAGCTGGGTCCTGGATCATAGGAGCTGTCAATTCTGCAGTACAAACAGTGTTTGTGGTCCAATTGCCTTTCTGCAGGAATAACATCATCAATCATTTCACCTGTGAAATTCTGGTTGTCATGAAATTGGCCTGTGCTGACATCTCAGGCAATGAATTCATCATGCTTATGGCCACAACATTGTTCGTACTGACACCTTTGTTATTAATCATTGTCTCTTACACGTTAATCATTGTGAGCATCTTCCAAATTAGCTCTTCTGAGGAGAGAAGCAAAGCTTTCTCTACCTGCTCAGCCCATCTGACTGTGGTCATAATATTCTATGGGACCATCCTCTTCACGTACATGAAGCCCAAGTCTAAGGAGACACTTAATTCAGATGACTTGGATGCCACTGACAAACTTATATTCATATGCTACAGGGTGATGACTCCCATGATGAATCCTTTAATCTAGTCTTAGAAACAAGGATGTGAAGGAGGCAGTAAAACACCTACTGAGAAGAAAAGTTTTTAACAAGTAAATGAGAAAAGTAGGAGTAATTTTATAATCACAATGTGGAAATCAATGAGAAAAACCAGGGTTAAACAGATGGGTTCTTGTTGCTGTTTCACATTCATCTCTCAAAGTTCTAAAGCTCCAAAATACACTTCTCTGATTGTAATGCCTAATGAAAAGAAGTAAATAAATAAATTTCAGTGTTTGGAAATAAGTTTCCATTCTATTCCATTGGTTGATATGAGTATTTTTATCTGAGTACCATGCTCTTTTGATTACAATAACTTTATAACATATTTTAATATTGCAGCATTTGATGCTGTCCGCTTTGTTTTTGCTCCAGGTTTCTTTCCCAGGCAGGGTCTTTTCTAGTTCCATGTAAATTTTAGGATTGTTGTTTCAATTTTTATGAAAAATGACATTGGAATTTTGATAGGGATTTTACATTGAATCTGTAGATTGCTTTAGGTAATATGGACATTTCACAATATTAATTCTTCCAATCCACGAACATGTAATATCTTTCAGTTTACTTATGTCTTCTTCAATTTTTTAAATCAATGTTTTACAGTTTTCAGCGTACAGTTCTTTTACATCTTTGGTTGTCTTTTCTTTTTTATTTTGGAGAGATTGGCAACCAACTCATCTAAAATGATATATGATCATTAAATAACAAGTAAAAGAATGAGGGTTCAAAACAAAACAACTCTACATTTTTTACTGGAACATGTTAGCTGTCTTATTAGAAAATTATGCTTATTGGCTTGTATTTTATTAGATGAGGGGCATATAATGACGAGTCTATTTTGAGCTTCTACACCTTGGCCTATAACTTATCCTTAACATCAGAATGTAATGGGATAATATCTACAGACAAATAGAAAATTTCAAATACTCCCTTGTTCCCTATCATTGCTAGGGATTCGGCAGTTCTCTTAAAGTTGCTTCATAGCTATACATTTGCACATACACTTCTTTTTGTTCTATCGATTTGTGTATGCCATTGCTTTATAAGACATCCTTGATATTCTTCTTGCAATTACCCTTTTCAGGCTCTTATAGACAGCCTCTATTATACTAAAAGAAATGTAAAATGAAATCTTTAAAAATGAGATGTTATTCTTGGTCCCTAAATTCTGGGGTAGTTTGAAGACGTTGGGATGTGTTGTCTGCCATGACTCTGAAAAGACTAACATTAAAAGCCATAGTTTTCATTCTCCACTGGCCTGGGGAAACTGATGTTCTATTATCTATAAAAACCTGGGGGAAATATATTACTTAATATTATCTTGAGTTATCATAGCCATGAACTACCTTGAGTTCTAAAAATCAAGTCTCCAGGGTTTTCATATATAGTTCATTAAGTGTCTTCTTTATGTGAAGACACTTCTTTGTTGCTCAGACCAATGTCAAGGAAATTTGGAGGTTCTGGGGAAATTCTGGAGGCCATGCCCTGCATACAGAATGAATACTGATGTAAGGTTAACAAAAGCTATAAGGAACTAAAGTCATGTGCCATTTAACAACGTTTTGATCAATGACAGATAACATATGATGGTGGTCTCATGAGATTATATATTTTTACTGTAACTTTTCTGTGTTTAGTTATTTTAGATACACAAATATCATTGTTACACAATTGCCTATAGTGTTCAGTACAGTAGAATGCTGTACAGCTTTGCAACCTAGGAGCAATATACTGTGCTATGTAGCTTAAGTGTATAGTAGGCTATACCATCTAGGTTTGTGTAAATATTCCCTATGATGTTTACAACATAATAACATTTGCCAATTATGCATTTCTCAGACCGTACCCCTATTTTTATGACTGTAATATTTTTTCATGCTGAAATCTCCATGAGTCTAAAGAACATTACTCTCTGTAATACTCTTTAAATTTGCAGACATGTAGATTTGTGTCTAGTTTCCCCAGACCCCATGGAAAATGTTGGTCAGAAACACACAATTTTTAAAGTATTTAACTGCTGTTACATTTTGGCAGAATATTTAATAAATAGATCCATACTTATTGAAAAAAAGAGATATGCTCCGTTTTTAATATTTGGATCCAGTTAGAAGGGATGTCAGCTTATTGTTAATAACACTGACTCAATTAGTGTAGATAACCTTTTCATCTTCTCAAAAAAAAAAAGCTTTATCCTCAAGTATATTTTTTCACCTTAAATTTTCAAATGCTCAGTGATATGAGTTCCAATTACTGGGTTCCAGGCAGAATGTAAGTTGGAACATAAAATATTCAGGACAATTGACCTTGGTCTGTGATAAAATAGGTGAAGCTTTCCACTGAGGTTTGGGCCTCCGTCTCCTTGTCTCCAAGGCACAAGAAATCCTGTCTCAGAATCTACTCATAGTGCAGTTACTTTGGCCACATCAAAATTTACCAAGAGACTCTGTTATAATGATGTTTTCCACAATTTACTTTGAAATTTGTAATTTCCTTTATTATATACCAGATAGTGGCCAGGTATTTTTTTTTTTTTTTACTTATTTCCATCTCTTCTGTGCTGCCTTACTCATATCATTAGAAAAATGTTTTATAGGATTCCTGGGAGCTCATTTATACCTCATAGTATGAAATTGACTTTATGTTTGCTATAATATTTTGGTGCTAAAATATTTTATGTTTTCTGCAATTTGCTGAAAAGAGAATTTTAATTTTTAAAGAACTCAAAACCTAGTTTTAAATAGCCCATAGCCAACGTCAGGCAACAGTAAATTTTGTAAATAAAATTTTCTCATTCTACCTTATTTTTCTCAGCTCCTAAATACTCCACTGTGATAATAAATATTGCTTGTGTTTGTGACAGCTATATCCAGGGCTAAAATGTTTTTTGATCCAGAATATCTATTATAAGAAGAATAGGATAGCCCAAGGCAGCCAGCACTGATACACTCTAAAGTGCTAAACATATGCACAGCAATAACCAGAAGCAATCTTCCTTCCACCGCAGATCCAATATCAGGTCCCCAAAACACAGTTGTTTTGTAGTCTTTTATGAAATCGTTAGTCAGGTGCAGCGACATGAGGAGACACAGAAGAGGGTCAGGAAAGCAAAGTTTATTATACTCACAAGTCTTAGAGATAAGGGGCATGATATACATCACACAGGGCCACATGGGGAAGCCACCAGGATGGTCAGGAGGTAAAAAACAGGTGTGCTGGGAAGGTTTAGGCCACTGCCTTTATTGAAGTTTCCACAGGAAAGGCAAGTCAAGGCACAGTGAACAGTTTAGGATTGGAAGGTTTGAATAATTTCTGCAGGCTTTGAGCTAAAGGAGTGATCTCTGGTTGTCTGGCAATTGTCACTGGGAACTGGGGTTTAAGGACCAGATAAAGAAGGTATGGCTCTGGATTAGTTAGTTTCCATGACAGAGGCATGCTCCTGGCTGAGCTTTTTGCTATCTCTAAGAATTCACTAGCCCATGGAGGGTAGTCTCTTCCCAGCCAGAAATGTTTTTTTAAAGTAAATGGACTTTATTATTTCTGTAGAAGTCAGAATATAAAGAGCTAAGATTCTGAAGAAAAGAGAAGTCTATTTAAATGAGCCAAACCTTCTGTACTCCTCTTTTACTCTCTTGGGACATTTGCTGATTCTTAATTATTGCTTGATAGGCTGAGAAACTGAGCAGAGGGCTGCTATTAAGAGACAGAAAAAGTGAAAATAGACTTTGGCATTGTCACGGGTCTAGGAAGACAAAACAAAACATGAACTTTGGACCAGCTAAGACACCCTGTTCTTGAGAGGCCAAGGTCTCAAACTGAAGGGATGTACAGATGAGTGCTCCCCACTGTCGTCATTGGTTTTCCACATGAGGCATTTGCTGACTCTAGGCTAGTCAGAACAAGAAGCCAGGATTGTACAAAAAATAACTAAGAATGTTAGGTGAGATTGTGGCTGCCTCCTGTGGTTATGAGATCAAAATTGGAGTCTGGGACCTAAAGAAAAAAAAGCTTTTTAATGAAATCTCTAGAATCTCAGTTGGGACTCTGAAGACTCCAGAGAAGACAATCTAAGAAAAGGAGGTGAATTAGATTTTGGCTTATATTTACAAAGTCTGAAATCCAACTCTAAGTTATTTCAACCTGTCTTTGACCTAAGACAATCTCCCTTACTCTGGGTTTCTACTGAAGGATAAAGTAAATCCTCTTTAGATAAATAAAACATCACCCAGAGATTCTATAATTTTTTTCATCTGTGGTATCTGGCATTTAATAAAAAATTACAAAGAATAAGAAAACAGGACCAGGAGACAAAAACAGACAATTGAAAGACCCTCAGGTGATCTAAATATAGAAGTAATCAGAGACAGACTTTAAAATAACTAACGTTAACCTGCCATGAGCATAGATAACAAGATGAAGACTTCAACAGACAATAATATATTTTAAAAATTGAAATTATGGACTTCCAAACCACAATAACTAGTATTAAGAACTAAATACATAGATTTAATAGCAGAATAGACAAGGTTGAAGAAGGGCTTAAGTAGCTGGAAGATAGATCAGTAGAAGATAACCAGACAGGACACATGGAGAAGACAAAGGAAGTAAAATGCAGAAAGGACTGTGAGAGCTACATGGAATATAATGGAAAAATCTAACATATATCTAACTAGATGCTCAGAGGGACAGGAGAAAGAGAAATGGAATAGAAGAAAAAATGGCAAATGTCGAATGAAATTGTTAAACTTATAAAAGACATCAAGCCACAGATTTAAAGAGATCTACAACATCAAGGAGGATGAGTTAAAAAAAGCCACCTATAAGAACCTCGTTATAAAATATCAGAGACAAACTCTAAAGAGAAAATATAAAAACAACCAAAAGAAAAAAGAAGACACATTTTTTCAAAGAAACAGCAACAAAACAGAGGCAACTTCTCAGCAGATACAATGGATACCAAATATAAAGAACAGCATTTTTTAAATGTTGAAAAAAAATTGCGAACCAACAAGTGTATACTCAGTGTATAAATATAAATATATAAAATTGAGAACAAAATGAAAACATTTCCAGACTCTTCCCCCTAACTTCCCTCCATCTACACAAATAATTCTTCTTTAGTAGTCTTACCTTGAAAGAAATCCTGGCTTGGCATGGTGGCTTATGCCTGTAATCCCAGCACTTTGAGAGGCCAAGGCAGGCTGATCACTTGAGCCCAGGAGTTTGAGACCAGCCTGGGCAACATGGCAAAATCCCATTTTTACAAAAAATTACAAAAATTAGCTGGGTGTGGTGGCATGTGCCTGTAGCCCCAGCTATTCAGGAGGCTGAGGTGAGAGTATCACCTGAGCCAGTGAAGGTCGAGGCTGCAGTGAGCTGTGATTGCTGACATTCTTCTCAACTGGCTTGGGTTCCAACACTTCAGACAAGGCTGTTTCCTTCAAAAACGCCCACTTCACCCTAATCGGTTTCTCACACACCTTGACTCTTCTCCCCTCCTCAGGTGAGCTCTTTTCACTCCATTTAGGTCTTTCTTCAGGAATTCTCTCTTCACCCCTTTCAGATTTGGATACCCATATTCTGAACCTCCCCATCCCACCATGGATGCTTTTCTCACCCCATGAGGACTCTGACAACTCACTCCAGACCACCTGCCTATGGTGTACAGGTGTTTCCCTTATCCCATTTGTGTTCTAATATCTTCTGCCAGTCAGCTTTTCTTTGCAGGTGTGGTCCTCAATCAGGTGCTACACCTTCCTCTTGTGTGTATGCCCCTTTCATGCCGCTTGGATTTTGACGCCCTGAACTGAGCCTCTCTTCCATGTTGACATCTCCCTTATTCTGGACAGGCTCCAAAACATGCTGGGCAGAACAAGTAAGGATGCCTTTCTCAATGCCATTGGGTTATAAAAATCTTTACTGGTTTTACTGAACAAGTAAGTTCATAGCCTCAGCTCATAGCCTGAGCTGAGTTCCTCACCCAGCTCAGGCTATGACAGTGTACCAGGCAGCTCAACTATATATTATGCAAATATATATTTTATAAAAAATACAACTATATGTTATTCACTAGCCAGTCCAAGGTTTTTTCTAATGAAAGGAAAATATTTTAATTGAGACTATAATGAAAGGAAAATATTTTAAATGAGACTATCAATTGCTTTTGAAAGAAATTGAAATTGTCAGTGTTCTATAAGAGTTTATACAATTGATATATTTTTCTCAGCAATTGCTTATTTGATAATAATATACTTTAGGATTTTTTGTCTTACCTGGCCAAAATGATCTCTTCAGAATATTTTATTCAGACTTTATCTTCCCTTATTTTTCTCCACATTTAAAAATTAGGTGTTATTTTACCAAAATCTTTTAGAATTGTAGTTTGGTAAAGGAAATAATGTATAAATTTCAGTTATCTCTCTGTATTAAATCAGGTACTTAAACTGTATTTTACCATCCTTTAAAATTTTTAATTAATTCAACAGCTAATTACTGCCAACTGTTTTTAATTAACTTGACATTAGATTTTATGCAGAGAACAGTGAGCCATAGTTCTGCCATTGGGAAGAATTTTGGAAGGTAATAAATGATTAGAGTACAAAAGAAAAATCGCTTAGTGGAGATAAGGTCCAGGGCAGCACGGAGGAGGGAATAGCTAACTCTGGGAAAGCTTTGGATTGTGTTGCAGAGAATATGACACTTGACCTGTCCTTTATAAGATTATTAGGATTTCACCTGAGAAGGAGAAATGTGAAAATGCAGATGGAATAGCATGTGCTATTGTCATTAGGTGTGAAACAAAATGATAATTTGGTAATTACATAGTAAATAGAATACAGCTTGTGCAAAGAGGTGGGGGAGGGAAAGGACAGGGAAAGAGGTTGAAATATGTAGCTGGAAGAGAGAGTTGGGACCAGATCCAGTCCCTGGATAAAATAAAAAGTAAGAATAAAAGAGCAAAAATACAAAATAGTTTTTTTTTTTTTTTTAACAAGAGGGCTGACAAATGTGTTTTAATTGTTAAAATTAATAAGCTAGATTTTCTTAGACGTACTTAAAATATTTTTCTTGTTTCCAGAAGTCTGCTCTCACAGAGCACTTGTTTCTATATTTTAATGCAATCAGTCATTTTCATAAAGCAATATAGTTAAACTCTTAATCTTCAGATTTTTTCTAACTCTGAAATTCTGACTCAACATGACCTTAATTGCTTTCCTTCTATCTTTAAAAGTCTTCTCTCAAACTTGTGAGTGTATTTTGTGCATAAACTCAAAGGTGTCAGTGTGTCATCATTTCCTCCAGAACCAATGTCTACTCATTAATTTCCTCATAGCTCCATGCACCTCTGTATTCCTCAGGCTATAGATGACAGGATTGAGCATAGGGGTGACTATGCCATAGAACAGGGCAATCAGCTTGTCAAAAGCAGAGTCTTTGGACTTCGGCTTCATGTACATGAAGAGGATTGTTCCATAAAACACAATCACCACTGTCATGTGGGCTGAACAGGTAGAAAAGGCCTTTTTCCTTCCTTCAGCTGAATTGATTCTTAGTACAGTAGAAAGGATAAAGATGTAGGAGATAAAAATCAGCAGTAATGGAGAAAACAAAAATATTACATTGCCCAACATTATAATAATCTCATTCAAGGAAATGTCTGTGCAAGCCAGCTTGACAAAGGCCAATATTTCACAAACAAAATGATTAATGACATTTTTTCCACAGAAGGGCAACCGTATTGCAAGAACAGTTTCTGTCAATGAGTTGAGAAAGCCTAGTCCCCAAGACAGAGCTGCCATCTGAATACAAAGGGCCTTGCCCATGATGATGGGGTATCTCAGAGGGTTGCAGATGGCCACATAACGGTCATATGCCATCACTGCTAGAAGCACACACTCGGTGGATCCCATAGTGTAAGAGACAGACATTTGAACCACACATCTAGTGAAGGAGATGGTTTTCTTCTCTGATAGGAAGTGTATCAGCATTGAGGGGATGAAGGAGGATGTGTACCAAATGTCTAAGAAGGAAAGATTCCCAAGGAAGAAGTACATGGGTGTATGGAGACGAGGATCCAGGAGTATCAGAACGATCAAGGTGCCGTTCCCCAGGAGAATCACCAGGTACATCACCAAGCACATCACGAAAAGGAATTTTTCAGCTCTCGGGTACTCTGAAAGTCCCTGCAGAATGAACTCAATCTCTATCCAATTGGTCCTTCCCATGTTATTGTTTTATACCTAGAATTTAACAAGTCTGTATAGCATTAACATATGAAGTGAGAGGTAATTGGTGTGGGAGGGGCAAGTGTATCTCTGCTGGCTAGAGTGGTGGTAACAGCTTTGAGGTTAGCTTCTGGGATTCCTCTTCTAGATCATAAAACAGTGAATTGAAGACACGTGTTAATTATACGGGTAGTTTGTTAAAAAGTGCAGGCCTCCGTATTCGATTTCTTGAGATTTTGTTGCAAGAGGTGTGAGGCAGGGAAGAACCATTTGCATTTTTAGCAAGCATCTGTTACTTCTCATGCAGTTGATCCACAGATCCCACTTTGAAAATCAGTATTTTGAAGAGAGCATGCTTTAATCTGTTTGACAAAGATTTATAGTTTGATTTTATGCCATGAAAATAATTAATGCCATTGGCTTAGTTTTTTGTAGTTTACAAATACGTTCACGTGTTATTCATCTTATTACACTATAATTCCCCGAAGAAAATGAAGGCTAGTGAGAAACTTACATACAATTATAGTAAGTGAGGGAGTTGTTATGCAAAGCTTCACTTTTTTGTCTTTAAATCCCATTTTTTAAAACTATACCTTATAACCCTCCCAAAATGATGTAAGTTCTATCGAAGGGGTGGGAATCAGGCATCTTTTCTTTTTTTATAAAACTCTTCAGGTGATTTTAATGTACAACTGAGGAAGAGATCCAGCTATCTTGTCGAGTGCTTTCAAACTTTAGTCTTCATACAAGTCACATGAAGAATTTTGTAAAATATTCTGATTCAAGAAATCTGTGGTGGGTTATGAGCGCTGCATTTATTAACATGATCCCGGGTGATGCTGATATTGCTTGTCTACAGAACACACCTGAGTAGCAAGGTCTTTCAGACCATCTGACTCCAATACCACTGCGGTGCTATTGCTACTTCAATTGTGTATAAAATAGCAACTGGACAATAGACAATGCTAAACTGAACACTGGTGAAACATGAAGTTACTTCTGTGTAGTTTATTGCAATCAATTCTGGCTATATATGCAAGCAACCAAACTGCACAGAGAAGAACCTGCCTTTTACCTCTGTCCATATGAAATTCATTCCTCTTCTTGTTGAATTTGCTGTTAGGGCCAGTGTTTTCCTAAAGAAGGAATATTGGTCCAGTTCAGGCACCTGAGTAGTGCACCAAAGAACATGGAACAAATGACTTTAATCTGAAAAAACTTAAAGGGTAGATATTAGCAGATTACCACCTTCTTTGTAGCAAATAAGTCACAGAATATCATTTTGAAAACATCTCAACATCCTCATGGTATTCTATCTAGCTTTAAAATATATCCCTAGTGGAGGCCGGGCGCGGTGGCTCAAGCCTGTAATCCCAGCACTTTGGGAGGCCGAGACGGGCGGATCACGAGGTCAGGAGATCGAGACCATCCTGGCTAACACAGTGAAACCCCGTCTCTACTAAAAACACAAAAAACTAGCCGGGCGAGGTGGCGGGCGCCTGTAGTCCCCGCTACTCGGGAGGCTGAGGCAGGAGAATGGCGTAAACCCGGGAGGCGGAGCTTGCAGTGAGCTGAGATCCGGCCACTGCACTCCAGCCCGGGCGACAGAGCAAGACTCTGTCTCAAAAAAAAAAAAAAAAAAAAAAAAAAAAAAAATATATATATATATATATATATATATATATATATCCCTAGTGGAAAAAAATTGATGCAATGAATGAATTTTGACTTAATATTTTAAACAAATGACTGTGTTTCTGGTACAGGATTTGCCATTTCTGTGCTAATCATTTGCCCACAGGTTGTGCTGCTTTCTATGAAAACTCTGGTTTACAATGGTCAGGCAAGATAATCGGCATAAAAGGATGCTTATATTTCTTTTCCTTTTTTTTTTGAGACAGAGTCTCACTCTGCTGCCCAGTCTGGAGTGCAGTGGCATGATCTCAGTTCACTGCAACCTCCGCCTTCGGAGTTGAAGCAATTCTCCTGCCTCAGCCTCGTGAGTAGCTGGGATTATAGGTGCATGCCACCACTCCCGACTAATTTTTGTATTTTTAGCAGAGACGGGGTTTCACCGTGTTGGCCAGCCTGGTCTGGAACTCCTGACCTCAAGTGATCCACTCACTTTGGCGTCCCAAAGTGCTGGGATTACAGGCATGAACCACCACCCCTGGCTGGATGTTTTTATACTTCTGTTGGCTATGGAAATGAGGGCTTTCAACTAATTCAAGCTACATCCTACTTTTTAGGCATGAATTACAAAGAAGGTAGAAAGTGTTAGGTAGGCCAGCATACACTTTTTTTTAGTAGTAAGATAGGAATTTGAATGACTGTAGCTGCATATATTAACCTACTCTGAATCTGCCAATGAAATTTACATAGAGGCCTTGAAAATCTGCATTGAAGTTTTTTCAGGCAAGATATGAATCAGATAGACTGCCCTCTCTTTTCTTTTCCTGGAACATCTAAACATTGATTCCTATTTGAAAATAAATTTTGGAAAATAATTATGGTATAAATACTATCCAAACAGCCCTAAGATGGTAGCTGCAATCATAATTTCACTTGCAAATATTTATAAAAGAAATCACCAATCTACTTTGATGCTTTCAAATGGGAAAAAAGGGATAATGAACAATATAGAATAAATTATTCGAATTACTCTTGCAATGCTGGTGTAATTTAAGAAGCGAGTAACAAACACTCTGTAGGCATTATGCCTTCATTTTTTCTGCACTTAGGTTTAATTTCCTAACATGGATTCCCAGAATCTTCTTGGGAACAGGAAATGAAGATTGTTAAGATGCTGAATAGTTTCTAATAAATCACTTTCCATGGGACTTCTAGTATCGAATAATTTTATTCTTTCCAGATCTTTGCTATTATTGGATATTATCTTTTAAAAGAGTTTTATTCTTGTCTAATGTTAGTGGAATTGTCAAATAATCATAGTACACTCATGTAATGGGCCATTATGCGCCTATTAATATGATGTTTGTGGGGAATTTGTATGAACACAAAAGTCATGTTTAAATTATTTTAAGATGATTAAGTTAAAACAGAAACAAAAGTATATGTTATAACATTGTGTGCAAAACCAAAACCTAAACCAAGATAACCCAGATAGAAAATAAAGGCTGGAAAGAAATATCCAAAATGTGAATGGTTATTTTAGATAACTTTTTTCTACTTTTCTGAGTATCCACATTTCTAAATAAATATATATAAAAGTAAAATGTAAACAAAAGTGGAAAACGCTGAAGCAGTTGTCTATAATTATATTAGGAAGACTAACTCAGAGTAAACAATGTTAAAACAATTGAAATAGTACAGCAATTTTGTCTAGAGATTGAACAATGTGACTAAATTGTACTGGTGTGTCCTTTCCAGTTATCCACAGGATCTCACTAGTTTTTCTATTGCATCTAGAGCATTTATATCCCTACACTTAAAATCTTCTAGGTAACAGTCTTTATTGTTTTCTGAAGGTAACCAAGATAAAGAACTTGATACTTAATCAAATGATCTCAAAGGAGATTGCAGACCATTAATGCCTGGAACAGAATTGTTACTAGAAGATGAAGTTTGTATTTGCAACAGGCTCTAAACTAGCTGGAATCCTGCCACCCTCAAATACCCCTCTCCCAGCCCCTGTAAGAAATAACCAGTCTATGATTCAATGCTCTGGGGCTGCTTTAGTGTTGCGATAGACCTAAGCAAAGTTTATGACTTTTCAATTCAAGCCAGAAGTCAAACTCTCTAACTTTCTAGAAAAACATCTAACCTTGTTTTGCTTTGCTTTATTAACTTAGCTACTTGAAGGTCTAACATTTAAAATACTAATTTTTTTTCCGCAAAACCATGTCACATTTGTACCCTAAATACTCCCTAGAAGAAACAATCTTGTAATCTCCAGCTTTTCTAAAGAGAGCAGTTAAGATCATTGATATTACACACAGTTTAATGGACATGTCAACCATCAATTTATAGATATACTCTAACCCTCAATTAATAAACCATGAGGAAAGACATATTATTTTAGCTCACAAAGGGAAGGGCAATTTATAACATGTGAAGTATTAGTATGTATTTGACATTTCATATAATTTTTATCACTTAATTGTCAAAATAACCCAAATACTACTATGACTTTTTTTTTTTTTTTTTTTAACAAAGAAATTAATTTGAAATTTCAAAGAATGGCCGAATAGGAACAGCTCCGGTCTGCAGCTCCCAGTGAGATCAGTGCAGAAAATGTTCAATATCTGATAGTAGTAAAGATTACCACTGTTCTGTTCTGCAGTGTTCACTTATTTTTACAGTACAAAAATTTTATAAAACCACAGTTTAATTAGATGAACTGAACTTTGAAAAAGGGTCTATATGATAATTGTGCACATAGAGAATAAATTTAGCCCTTTTGAAAACCATGTATAAAGACATTATCCACAATAATGACTTCAGATGAAAGCCTACCCCAAATTCCTTTCGGGTCTATTGTGGGAAATTAAGGCCTAGTATAGTGGAATTTGACTTACTATGTAAATAAGAACTCAAAAAAATTTAATATTTTTTCTTTTACCCTGGCTGCCTGGGGTTTGAACTAACACTCAGTTATAATTATTTCTCACCTCTCTTTCATATTACTTGTTGTTAATTCTATTTTTACTGCAAATACCTTTAATTATATGCTTTCTCAAACCCTTATTGGCCATAGTTTATATATGAATAATATACAAATCGCCGTGTGTTCTTTCTCCTTGTTACTGTTACTTAAGACTTTAGTGGACCAGATATTTAAATACAATAACCATTAGCCTATTATTTATGAGTCTGTTGCATTGTAATCAACTTCCTTTTCCTCACATGAATTAATTCTATGATCTCAAAAGAGACTGCACACCACTGGATTATTTTGGAGTTAAAGAGAAAAATTTAAGTAAAATCTCCTGGTCTGGTAGGTGATGACTGGGTTTTTGCATATTCTTCCTTGACATGTATATTAAATATTTATATTCTTGAAATACCATAAGCAACAACCATGTCAACTCAAAAATCTTTATATTTGTTGATAAGATGTTTTTCTTTTGAAATAATCGCAATAAAATCTTCTCTGTTTATCTTACCTCCTGACTGGGTTTGAAAATCATCCATACCATTCCATGCTATTAAGTAATGGAAAAAATTCCCAGGAATTTGAATTTCACTTATATTTTTCAGATGATACCAGAAGATTCTCAATTTGGATACAGTACCTCCTCTTTCTAAAAAGAAATGTGAGGAAGGGTAGGCATAATCAGGCAATTTGGCTGTACGTGAATATTCTTAAGAGGATATCAAGGAAATAAAACATATTAAGCATAATGATCAATGACGTAACTCTAGTTTTCCCATAATTTGTTCTTAAGTTGATGCTTACTCAAGAGAGACTCACCTCTTTTGGAGGGGAGTTCAGCACTTACTTCTACAAACTTCTTCAGTCCCTAAGGTTGTAAGTCAAAAAATCACAGGATTCTCTAGGGATACAGTCCCTGATTTCTGCATATTCCAAAGGCCCCGTTATTCTGATCTAAACAAAAACTTCCCTAGTCATACATTTCTTGGAGTATTCATTGAATATGTATGTATTTGATGGCATGATAATAAGTTAGGGATCCAGTTAGAATGTCCAAAAGTTATCAGAAAAGTTAAAATTTTCTCACAAATTTGTTTTTCTTTTTGTACTGTGTAAATAATTCTAAGTTAACTCTATAGAATCCTACATTTCAACTGTTTAAATTCTTTCTGTTTTTCATATTTTTGTTAATTCCAGGCAACATGCAAACATTTTTCTTTATACCAGTAGAATTATAGCATAAATAAATTTTAATTAGCATTTGCCACTTTACATCAATAATTTTCTGATTTATGATTTTTTATAGTATATGTAACATTCTTTTTTAATATTTAAAGAATATTTTATTAAGTGGAATTATTATAGCCTATAATTTTCATATTATTGGACATATTTTTAATTTTTTGAGATTTTTATGTAATTACCATTGATATCTATGAACTTGGCTATCTAATCTGCTGTTGCTTCAACTAGAGATAAGATAAATTTCTAGAGATAGAACTAAAGAATACAAAGATATGAATTATGAAAGAATTCTTAGTACACAGGCAGAATTGTTTCCCCCACTTACACTTCATATTTTTCCGGAAATATTTGCACAGAACATTCTTTGTACATTTTCTAGAACCAGAAAATATATTTATTCTCTTCTATTTGTATAAAATGTTACTTTGTTTTACATTTTATTTCTATGATTGGTAGTTAGATTGAATATTTTCTTTGTGTTTATTACTTATATTTTCTCTCCTCTTCATTTGTATGAACTATTAATTAGATTATGTGATTAACACTTTGCTCTTCAAATTTTCTGCAAATATCTTTCAAACTGTGTCTTTTCTTCTTATTTTTAACATGTTTTTTAAAAAATTGAGGTAAGATTTTAATATGATCCTGAAAAAGCCTCAATGAAATATTTTTCTATGACTTATTTTTTTGTTCCATCTGTATGATAACTATGTTGGTTTATGTCTCAGACATAGACCAGATTTACATTGTAAAAATATTAACTGATTTTTCCAAAATGGATTATTAAAGCTATGTCTCACAGTTCCCCCCATATTCATTCACAAAATATTTATTTAATACCTGTTATGGGCTAGACTCTGTGATTAGCCTTGATATAAACTTGGATATGGTAGAAAAATGTAGGGTCATAAATTTTAAAGATAAACATCAGTAACATTATATTACAGGTTATAATATTTCTTCTACCTTTACTTTTAATTTGCACCCTTTTATACTTAACACTATATCACAAGTAATTTTTTATATATTATCAAATACTCAGGGAACACACAACTTATAAAGGCCACATAGCATTCGTTCTATTTATATCTCAAGTTTTATTTGATCTATTTTCAATTAATGGGGATTTATCTTCCTTTCATTTCTTTACTATTATACATAATTCTGTAATAATTATAACATTCTTTAAGGGGGTGCTTCTATTTTTTTTTGCATAACCTTAATCACCTCAATAATGAATTATGAAAGTAGAGGTAAAGATAATTACATACATACTGAAATACTATCATACCAGTGAAATTGTCAAGTTCTACATGATTGGATCTTAGAGGTGGAAATTATCTTAAACCTAGTCCTAAACCTTATGAGATGACAGAAACACATCTACAGTATGACTGATAACTACCTTACTTCTGCCTGTAGACCCAGTGATGATTAGAACACTTTATGAGGCCACACAAGTTATTTTTCTACAATTCTAATTATCAGTTATTTACAGTCAACTATATATATTATATATCAATAGATAAAGATATATAGATGTATTGATATATAACTCTCTGTATGCAACTCTTTTTCCCTGTAGAACAACAACAAAAAACATACAGACTTTTCTCATGACAGCTATTTTTTCTTTTTTTTTTGAGACAGAGTCCCGCTCTGTTGCCCAAGCTGGAGTGCAGTGTTGTGATCTCAGCTCACTGCAACCTCCACCTCCCAGGTTCAAGCAGTTCTCCTGCCTCAGCCTCCCAAGTAGCTGGGATTACAGATGCCCACGACTGTGCCCAGCTAATTTTTTTGTATTTTTAGTAAAGACGAGGTTTCACCATGTTGGCCAGGCTGGTTTTGAGCTTCTGACCTCGTGATCCACCCACCTTGACCTTCCAAAGTGCTAGGATTACAGGAGTGAGGACAGTTTTTTTTTTTTTTTTTTAAAAAGTATTTACAGATGGCTGTCTCTGTCCTTGCTCTGGTCTATGGTTCTATGTTCCTTCAGCCATTCTCCATGTATTTTTAAAAATATAATTAAGAACATCTATTACTGAAGAAACTACTTAGGAATGTGAGGTTCCCTATGATAAATAAGGACCTCTCCTATGCATACTGCTTCTGGTTACTGGTTTTGCAGGACTCTGCGGGGCAAAGCACTCTCTGTCATGTAAGAATTAAGAATGAACTCATTAAGAGCATAAATTCTGGAATCAGCTCTGCTTTGTCAAACTCCACCTCTGTGATCTTAGGGAGGTTACTGCACCTCCATAAGCCTCAATTTCCTTATATGTAAAATTAGAAACTTAAAAATGCCTACCTGATGTTATTCTGAGAATTAATGAGGTTATGCATATGAAGAATTTAACATCACTATGGAGGCATAGTAGATACTAAGCAAAAGTTCTTGCTACTCTTCTAATTATATTGATTAGAAGAGTATTGATGATTGTAAATATGCACGTTGCTTTTATAGAAAGAGAATGACTTTGCAGTTGGAAATACATGGGTTGCGACCTCAGTTTCCTGATTTGTAGCTTAATGACCTTGAATAAGCTATAAAATTAGTGTTATAATTATCTTGTAGGACTGTTACGTGGTAAAGTTTAAAGGGTGATTATCATGTTAGGAATTCCATAAAAGACAGTTAACAATGTTATATTTGATTATAAATTAGTGAATCTGAGTATCGTTTGCCTAATGTCGATGCCAAAAATAATCACTTTGAATTGATTTTGGTAAATAAAACAGACATGAAATCATTTTATTTCAGTATGAAGCTATATAAATCAATGGACAGAATATCAAAATGAATCACTGTTTCCAAAGAATGAAATCTATTCCTGATGAGTTAAGAAAAATATATATTGCTTCCAATAGACAAAATTATAAACATATTGAATTTGATTAAACAAAGTATTAGCAAGTTGTGTAAGATAATTTCATCTAAATTAGAAGAGGCTCTTTTTTTGATAAGTGTATTTGAGTCAGTAAGCACATTAGTAGGCACAAAGATGAGTAGGGCGCAGCTCTCCCAAGTCCTGAGTTCCTGCTTGTCATGGCATTACTGTCAAACTCATAGGAGCAGAGAGTAGAATGGTGGTTGCTAGGGGTTGGGAGTGGGGAAAATGGGGAGGTGTTGGTCAAATGGTACAAACTTTCAGTAACTAGGTGAACAAGATCCAGCCTGGGCAACATGGTGAAATCCTGTCTCTACAAAAAATTAGCTGGGCAGGGGGGTGCGTGACTTTAGTCCCAGCTATGGGGATGCTGTGGTGGGAGGATCACTTGAGCCCAGGAGATCAATGTTGCAGTGACCCGTGGCTGGGTGACAGAGTGAGACCCTGTCTCGGAAAAAATAAAATAAAAAGATGAACAAGATATCTGATGTACAGCATAGATGGTGATGGATGTGATAATTAATTTGATTTTTATAATCATTACCCAATGTATACATATATACCTTGGATATATTCAATCTTTGACAACTATAAATAAGATAAAATGGCATTTTGCAACTGCTTCCTAACTGATCTCTCAACTTCCACTGTTCCTTTCCTTCAGTATATTTTCCAGGTAGTTGCATGGCAGATATTCTTAAAATGTGATACATTTCAAACCACTACTCTGCTTATCAGCATATCATACCAGCTGAGATTTGTTAAATGATTGATTGTTGCCTATGTTTTACTTCTTAATTAGAAAAAAATCCTTGTCAGGGCCTAGTTTCACAATCATAGCAAACTGGGAAATGGTCACAACTTGGTGTCTTGTGAGAATTGTCTTCTGGACTGTGAAATTTGTCTCAAAATGAGAGAAAATGCTACAGTCTGACTACATGTTCTTCATTTTCATGTGCAGCACAGGTGCCTATAAAATAAAGCAGAAAATGTTTGAGAGAAGCATGGCTCATACTTCCAAAGGTCAGTACTGTCATTCTAGCAACATTCACTAGTATGTCCTAGAACTTCAGCTCCCTAAAATACATGAGCTCTTTCAAACCAACCCAGTATTCATCTTTGGATGTTTCATCAGTAGCCAGGGCTCAGCTAGAGCATCATGCTTCTGCTGGAGCTCTATGTGAAGTCAGGGTGGGTGAAGACCGTAGTATGGCAGAAACACTGGAGGTGGCAGGTCAGCATGGTCTGATTCCCTTCTCATGGCAGATGCCTGTGTCAAATGCTACCAGATGTCAAAGGGACAGATATGGATACATTTTTAGTTGAAATTGGTGCTAAATAATGTTAATAATGATATAATTATTTGAGACATTCAAATTTAAGTTCTCAAATTTCATCACAAATTTGAGCAATCATGACAAAAAGTTAAGCAGCGTGATGGACCTTTGAACACTTGCTCACATTTGTGTTATATTCAATATAATATACTCTCAATGAAGCATCTCATGGATGCTTATGATACAGCCTCTGCTAGAAAGCTTGAGTATCCTCACTTAACAGAATATCACCTATGTAGATTCAGATGAACAAACAGTTTGTTGTTTGGGTGTGGTCATAGCTTCCACAGTGATTCTGAATCAACAGGATAGATAGTCAGATTACAAAGGCATGTGGATTAGTATGGTCATTTACTTCCCATTCTTTATTTGCCAGTCATCTTAGTGGCCCTGTGCTCTTACTTTGTGCCATCTTTAAGGGTCTTTTTAGATTATGTAAATCAGAGTTGGGAAAAAGTCTTAATGAATCCTATCCTTGGTGCTATAGGATTGTCCTTTATATTGTCCCATCCCATGACTGTCCTGGATATGTGAACAGTACAGGAGAAAAACCTCTCCACTCCAAAAGTTGGATCCATTCTATTTCCTTACAACTCCAATTTTTTTTTAATCACAACATTAATTATGTAGGCCCCGAATTAATTTCCTAGGATGAAATTGAAATACCTGAATAATTTAATGTATTCTGGGGTCACAAACTCAAATATCTTCACTGTGATGCAATTGATGTATTTGAATGAAACAGACTGGATGTGAAGCAATATAGAAGGGTGAGGACTGTGGCAAATCTCATTAATTCCATGTGACCAAACAAAATGCATGTGTTATCATATTCCCTTTCTTACCAGTTTATCTCTGTGACTCTATGTCTTTATTGGAATAAGTCTTCTTTAGCCTAATTACATTTTCTAAATGACTTGGTGATGGCAGTTCATAGAGGACTGCTCTCTTTACCAAGAATAAAGTGATTATTCATTTCAAAATTTCCACGCGAGGATCTCATACGCTCCTTTTTTTACTGTTTAGTTACAACTAAAGAGGAAAAATCAATCTCCTAGGAACAGCCCCAGATTCCCTTCTGGAAACTTGTGGAGGGAAGAGTGTTGTTAAAAAGTTACAGGTTCACTTTAACAAGCTTGACTTTAGACTGTTAGCAGGCACGTGGGATATCATCCCTATGTAACCTATTTGTACCAGAGAGAAGTAGGTCAGTCAACTTTTAATGATGTCCTCTGAGATGTAGTTGCCTGCTCAGGTGTAAATATTAGACTGTGTTTTATATTCCTGTGGGAGAAAGTTACCAGACTAGAGAGAACAGAAAAGAAATGGTCTTCCTGAGTTGGTTGGCCTGTTTGGAAGCACTCTGTTTAAGGTTAAAGGTTACACAGTTAAAGGTCATATAGAGATGTACATTGTCATTATCTATTTGCTGCAGAGGTGGATAGAGAGGTCTTGGCAGGTCTTTTAGCAATCAGAAAAAATGGAGCTCTACAGTATGGTAATAAGAAGTGTATGAATTTTGGAATCTTTTTAGTTGAACTCCACCCTCCACGGTGTGGCTTCCTAGCTGTGTGACCTAGGGCAATTCATATAACTTTTTTGGACTACATGTTCTTCATTGTGTAAATTATGCATGTCTTCAGGTTTTTATGAGGATTAAGTGTATTTGTGACATAAATGGTGTTTACTGTGTTCCCTTAACTGAGCTACAGAAAACATAAGTCACTGAAGTGGTTGTTTCATTTTTAATTAATTTGCAACGAGGAAAAGTTGCTTTCTTCATTTTCTCATTTCTCTAGAAACCTCATGGATGTTGGTCCAGAGACAGTCAAAATAACTTCCTTTCTGGGCTCAGCAAAATAATTGCTCTATCATCTTTGTTTAGAGTCCTAGTGATCCTGACAACTTTGAACTTTTCACTGGCATAGAGTTTCCTCTCCAATATGCCCAAGAGGAACCATTTCTGAACTCACTTTCTACATGGGTATCTCTGATATTTTTGATGTTAGTATCTCCAATTCCCATTCTCAGAGTTAGGATAGTCGCTTTGGCTTTGAAGGCTCTTCATTTTGTGATCTCTGAGACTACATCGCCATGCCTCTTCTTCCAGCCATTGGACAGCCTGCTTGCCTCTCTTTTAGTGCTTGGATTTCTTTCTTCTTTAGAAAGTGGGTTGAAGTTAGTAATGGTTGCTCTACTTTTCTCATATTCTGTATTACCTACAATATTTGCATCAAGAATTATACCATCTATAGCATCAAATGGAATGTCCATTATTAGTGTTTTAATGTGCATCTCCACATACCAGCTGAATTCCATCTACCTGGTGATTCACTATCACCTCAGGTAAACCTGTTTATAATTAAACTCCCCTATTTCTCCATCTCCTTGGTTTGTTGAACTAAGCATCTTTTCTCTAAAGTGAGAGAAGTGCTGTACATGTGGATGAGTGAGCTGGTACATTTAACCTTCACAGTACATCAGAAAACTGAGCTTCAAAGACATTAAATCACTTGCATAGGCTAGCAAGATAGATGTGGAGGTGAGATTCCAATCTAAACAGTTTGACAGCATATTTAGCCTCTTTACCACTAAGCTTTTCTGTCTCTCTTAATTAACAAAAAATTATTGCACCCTCTCATCTTCCCTAAAGTACATCGCTCTGAAAACCCATGACCCTAGGTTTATTCAGCAGCTTTCTGGTTAAAGCCCTTGGTCTTAGCACGTACTGACCTTTACCTGTGAGTACAGGGATATCCATAAGTTTCTCAAGAGGATGATGCAATACTGGGATCAAGAAAAGGTCAAACTGTTATCCACTCTAAATCACAGCCACAGTCATTGCAGGACTTGGTCATCATAGTCCCCCAAATTAATCTAATTATCCAGCTTAACAGTGTTAGAGAAATGCCAAGGTAAAATCCAGTAACATCTATTAACTCTTTTGCCTTCTAATACCTTTGGCTTATTTTTCATGACTCAGAAGCAACTGGACTTTCAGATGTTTCCCTCCTGATTAGTAGGCATAAAGAAACATAGCTTTTCCACTTAGAACCTCTAGGAGTCTTAGTGTCTTTGGCTGTAAATGAAGAACAAGAAAATATACTTTTCACTATTATTATGAAGATTTAATTAGAAATAGTATGATATGAATAAACAGCAAAATGCTTGGCATATCCACTCTGCATTCAAATTACTTAGATTATTTCATTATCTTTCTTTGCTTTCATTTCATTCTTTTTTCTTCCTTATGAAGTCAAGTTTTCTACAAGAATTTAAGTATAAACATTTTCTAGAAAAAGTTACTTTTTCTGTGTCTAGTAAAGTTTAATGTACATTTTTCAATTATACTTTATTTTAGCGGGATTAATGGTGAATGTATTTAACAAAGATTATGGCATAGCTGCCACCCAATCAGAATGGACACTAGCTAAAAACAGCTGATACAGCTGTACTACTGGTTGCAGTCTTAAGCATGGTTTTATGAGATTTTAATTTGGGGGTTGTAATTTAAATTTTTTTGTTTTTAATTTTTTTCTCTTACCTGTAAGCAAGGGCTGACATTTTGTTGGCACACATTAATTACTACAGTCACACTGGTTGTTTATGACAAATATTCATTCTAATTTACTAGAACACTTGCCATAGAAGTGAAATATTTTGATCATCACTGCTACTTAATCATTTAGAAGTGTGTTTTAATTGTCTCCAGGTTATGGAGCTTTTAAATTAATTAATTACCTTTAACTTAATTGTATGTAGGAAAGAGAATATGACTGTTTAATATTGCTTCCTTAAAATCTACTGATTCTTGCTCTCAGCCTAACATAATGTCAATTTTTGCAAATGTCTCAAATGTGTTTTAGAAGAATCTATATTCCATAATAGTTGGGCTGATAAGCTTGCTAATGTTTTTGTTCAAATCTGTTGATCCTTATATTTGTCTGTTTATACTTTCAGTGCTTAAGATGATATATAGTTATATTAAGTTTTCTTTTATATATTAAGGCTGTTTTATTAGGAGAATAAAGCTTAGAATACACATTTTACTGATTAAATAAACATTTATCGTAACGTAACTTCCTCTTTCACTTCTAGTAATGCTTTTTGATCTTCAATCAATTTTGTCACATTAATATAGTAACATCAGCTTTTGGTTATTACTTGCCTAGTATACTTTTTCCTTCTTTTTACTTCAACCCCTATTTTTCCTATGTAGTAGAAAATATACACATTAAAATAATATGAAAGTTATGTATTCCCTTAAAATAAAAAATTCTCTCTCTATTATACTAATACTACTTTAAAAATTATGAGTTTAGTTCATTTACAATGACTGTGGTTATTGTGAGTGTGGACTCTCACTAATGGCGGTTTGCTTCTGTTGTGTTTAGTGATTTGTGAGTGTAAATTCAATTTTTCTTTGGATATCCTGCAGAACTAAATTGAAGATTATTTCCTCCAGAGAGCATTTGATCTGCGTTTGCTGGGAATAACGAAGTGGTACTAACGTGAAACCATTAAGTGCTGCTGCTAGCTTATATGTTACATGTGTGAGCACTAGAAAATACGACTCATCTTAGGTCGTTTGATCTCCAGCTTTTAAGAAATTATGCTGTTGGTACTGTTAAAACAAAGTACTTTACTTCTATCTCCCTGAAAATTGCTATGATAAATTTTCAAGTCTATGCTTTCTAGGTTTTGAATAGCTTATTATTGAGTGTTGTGAAATTGTGTAAGTACATCTGGTAAAATCATCCACAGTGACCCTGAAAAGCCCCTTTTGCCCTATTAGAGAGTTCAGGTCTAATGGAGGAGTCCCAGATTCAAATCTTCAAATTTTTACTTAAAATCCATCTGCACAGTTGATACTGGCATTTACCAACAATCTAATCTTATTGCTGCTTTTTTTGCAGGTCTTCTCACTTTGTTTCATCTCATAGCTTTTTCCTTTATTTGTATGTTTGGGTTTGTGTGTCAGGAATGGCTGTAGGATGGTTAGGATGTATTAACAAATTGCCTTTCAACCTTTGTGGCTTATTGCAATAATTGTTTACTTATTGATGCTGCCGCATGTATAATGTGTCATGAATGACAGGAAGGTTCTGACAAAGTCACTCAGGGACTTAGACTAATGGAGGCTTTATTTTGAAATGTACTTTTCCACGTGGCAAGGGGAAGAGGGAGCAGCAGGGTCTCTCATTGGCAAGTAAATCTTTCTATCTGGAAACAATAAATGCCACTTCCACTAGAACTTCATTGATCATAGCAAAGAAAATTTGGGCCCAGTTTCAAGGGAATAGCAATTTTTCTGTATTCCTAAAAGGAAAACCAGAATGTTCAGTGAATAGCACTAATGACTATCATAGGGCATGAAATAAGAGGTTCCTTAGGGAAAATATCCACTTTTTATAATGCCAAGTGTATATCAATGTCAGTTTTATTTGATATCCAGTTGTATTACAGTTAGAGGGATTTTTTAGGAAAAAAATGTATTGTTTCATAGCAACAGATGCAATAAGCAAAGAGTATGCCTTAAGCTGGAGATTGAATGTAGTCCAGATTTCATTTTGGTACTATGAATTAGAAAGACCTATTTAATTTACTATCCTATAGGAATAGCAGAAATGAAGAAGGATTTTTAAAATTTTCTTTCATGACTGTGAGTTCTTATTCTTTTGAACATTCTGCTTTATTTCATTTGGGTGGGAGACGAAGGAGAATTCTAGGCAGGTACCTGAAGAAAATCAAAAGGATTACATATATCAGTAAAGTGCTGGAGTTCCCTGTTTAAATCTGTTGTTTGGCTTCAGTCATCTTTTGATCCGTCTTTATGAGATCTTCTGTAATTAGTTAAAAATTTTAAACATCTTTTAGGAAACTAAAAAATGGCCATGTGTATTAGTTTGTTTTCACACTGCTATAAAGAACCACCTGATACTGGGTAATTTATGAAGGAAAGAGGTTTAACTGAGGTTCCAGAGGCTTGATAGGAAGTGTGGTTGGAAGGCCTCAGGAAACTTACAATCATGGCAGAAGGCAAAGGGGAAGCAAACACATCTTCCCATGGTGGAGAGAAAGAGAGCGCAATGGGGGAAGTGCCACACACTTTAAAACCATCAGGTCTCGTGAGAACTCACTCACTATCACAAGAACAGCAAGGGGGAAACTTGCCCCCGTGACCCAACCACTTCCCATTAGGCACCTCCTCCAATTTGACATGAGATTTGGGCGGGGACACAAATCCAAACCATATCACCATGTAACCAGTCATAAAATTAATGGCGTGTGGGAAAAATGGGCAAGGACAATGGGCAGTGTCATATTCAGGCTTGGTTAGGGAATTCTTTTTTTCTGTAGGGCTGACTTGAACAGTTGTGGTTATGATATAGATATACTTTTATATTTGGTATTTCATTTAGCATTATATCATGTTGTGTCAGATGCTCTAACAACACAGAGCAATATAATAGGTACTCTATGTGCCACATTTTCTTAATCCAATCTGTCACTGATGGACATTTGGGTTGATTCCAAGTCTTTGCTATTGTGAGTAGTGCCGCAATGAACATACGTGTGCATGTGTCTTTATAGCAGCATGATTTATAATCCTTTGGGTATATACCCAGTAATGGGATGGCTGGGTCATATGGTACTTCTAGTTCTAGATCCTTGAAGAATCACCATACTGTTTTCCATAATGGTTGAATTAGTTTACAATCCCACCAACAGTGTGCAACCATAAAAAAGGATGAGTTTGTGTCCTTTGTAGGGACATGGATGCAGCTGGAAATCATTATTCTCAGCAAACTATCACAAGAACAGAAAACCAAACACCGCATGTTCTCACTCATAGGTGGGAACTGAACAATGAGATCACCTGGACTCGGGAAGGGGAACATCACACACCGGGGCCTATTATGGGAAGGGAGGTGGGAGGTGGGATTGCACTGGGAGTTATACCTGATGTAAAGGACGAGTTGATGGGTGCAGCACACCAACATGGCACAAGTATACATATGTAACAAACCTGCACATTATGCACATGTATCCTAGAACTTAAAGTATAATAATAATAAAAAAGATAGGTACTCTAAATTTTATGTACTAAAGTGAGTTTATGGACTACTGTTTAGAACATGCTAAAAAATTGTGAAACCAGTTCTCTTCACACATTACTTTGTCACACACTCGCAGTATCTGTGAGAGAAAGTGAAGAATGTAGTTGTGTGAATTTTGTAGGGGCAAACATCAGTTGTGTGAATTTTTTAGGGGCAAAGATGGTTATGATGTACATTCTACATCACCATAATCTCTTCTTTCTCTACCCCAAACCCTACAACCACCTACAAGGGAAGGTAATCTTTCAAGAGAGCCATTTATAAAGCACCTTAAAATTCAAGGGACTGACATTTCCTACTGAAGAATATTGACTTTGGCTGAAGCTGCCCATGCTTAGCAGCAGAGCATGGAGAAATAACAATGTAGGGAAAGGAACTGTATTTTCAGAGTTTAGTGGAACAAAAAAGTCTGTGCCTTTCCCAAGGGCCAGATGTTGACAGTATTGTAATGAGTTGAGTGGAATAGTTTTGTAAAGAAGTTCCTTTAAAACAAGTGAATAAATGTCCTTTCTTCTCCCTCCAAAATAAACCAACAGGAACGTGCATGTTTACAAGAAAATTAGGCAACCAAACCAGACAAGCTAACATAGCATTTTAATTCATTTACTTAATTTTTAAACTGTATTTTTGAGTTACTTTCTGTGTATGTGTGTGTATTGAATTGCTGTTTGGTATTACTTTTTTTTAAATCCTGAATAACTTCCTTTAGTATTTTCATAAAGCAAGTATAAGTCTGCTTGCAAAGAATCATCTCAGTTTGTTTATCAGGTAACATATTTATTTCACCTTTATTTTTGAAATATGGTTTTGCTGAACATGGGCTTCTTGGTTGACATTTATTTTTGTGTTTTATTTCTTCTTCCAGGCGTTTGAATATGTTATCCAATTGCCATATAGCCTCAATTGTTTCTGATGGGAAGTTTGCTGTTAATCTTATAGTGGCTCCCTTACACATGATGAACCAGTTTTCTCTTGAAGTTTATGAGGTGTTTTTTTTTTTCTTCTTTATCTTACAATATTTTGACTATGGTGTATCTGAGTGTAGATCTCTTTTTAGTTTACCTTACTTAAAGTTCATTGATCTTCTTGGATGTATAGACTAGTGTTTCATCAAATTTGTGATGTTTTTAGCAATTACTTAAATAAGTATTTTTTTCTGCCCTCTTCCTTCTGTTATTTCCATTATGTGTATGTTGGTACACTTCGTATTATCTCACATTTCCATGAGGCTCTGATTATTATATAATGATTATATAATTATTATGATTATGCCATTTGAGAGTATACTAAAGAGACTTAATAGTCTACAGTTTAGAAACAACAAAGCAACTGCAGAAGTAAAAGCAAATGTCTTACATATACATTTTGTTATATAGTTCTGTATGGAAATGGTAGCTTGACCCAGTCTATTGCTTATTATCCATCTGATTTGCTACATTTCTCAAGCAGATAATTGCATATTTCATTACTTTTAAAGATACCTCATGAGAGACTAAAAACTTGACAGGCCTTATTAATTTACCAGAAGTAAGAGCCGAGTGACAGACTCAAGACTTTGAGGATATGGTGCTGGTAGATTATCAGTTCTGGATTATGGAGAAAAATAGATGGAACTAAAACCAATATTGGAAGCAGCTAATTGTCATAGTGAAGAACCAAAGCTGGAGTGATGCTGACAGGAATGGGAAGAAAATAGGGAGGGGCAAATCTCTTATTTTCATCCAAGCTTTCATTCACCCTCTAGCACTTCTTCTGGTGGAGTCTAACAGAAGCTCATTAACAAAGGAGAAATGTGATTTTCAGTGTGCCAACCCTAACTAACAAGCCAGAACATAGAAAAGTAGATTTGAAGCTGAGAGATGAGAGAGTTAATAGCATCAGTTATTCCCTAAAAAAAAAAGGATAAAAATCTTGTGCCAATTCAAAGGTTTCTGACTTACTAAAGAATACCTAACACTAAAAATAATAAAATAGCTGATGTTTATTGGGCATTTAGGATATTCCGGGCACTGTTAAATGCTGTGCATGAATTAACTGATTATATTATGAAATTACAATAATTATCTTTTAACAAAACAGGAAAGTATTGTGGTCTTACTCTCACAACTTAGAAGTAGCTCTAGTCTTTTACTTTGGATTTCTGTTTTATATTTCAACTACCATAGACTCCTCAGAGATCTGGAGGTAAAGGGAATGCTTTCTTCTATTGACCATGACTGACTCAGTTCCCTCAATGGAAGTAGGACTTCCTCACATGGGTGCTGCCCCACAGGGAGCATAAATAGAGATGATCTCAATTTTGAGCCATTTCTGTCTTACCCCTCAGTGCCCAAAACCCTGTGCTTCTCGGTACACTGGATGACTTGACTTAAATTTCTTCTGCCACTTCTTATTCTCATATCACAATTTTTGTCAGTCATTCATTCTGCCTAGTTTTTCTACTATTTAGATTCTGTGTGATCTAATGCAGAGTAGATCAAAAGTCCTTGTTTCAGCCTTGTCTCTTTTCAAAGTCCAAGAGTAGCACTATGCTACCAGCCTACCTATATTTTATTAAATTAAAACTTAGGATGCATTACCAGGGAACTCTTTCATTTATCTTAGTCTCATTATGAATCAAATTCAAGAAAAGTTATGGAAAATAAAAGGTAATGCCTTCGCTATTAAGGAATGTATATGACTAATGCCAATACAGTTTATTTAGAAGTATTTAATCAATTTCTGGTTTGAATAACCTTTGCTACCTCAGATATGACAAACATACATTTCTCGTTTTATATATGAGGTGGCTCACCTATTTGTTCAAAAATATTTATTGAGCACCCATTATATGTCAGGCTGTATTACAGGATTTTTTAGATGTTGTAGGGTAAGATCCTATCCTCAGGGAGCTTATATGTGTTGTGGACATTGTACAGTAAATAAATGAACAATTAAAAATGAATATATAATACATCATGTGCTGATTAATATTTACTTTGCATACTGATAAATAATGAACTTAATATAGGTCGTAAATTGCTTTTTCAAATGCCTTTTGCCTTGATTATTTTCTGAAGATTGGAGAGTGATTATTTTTTGCTCAGGCTTCCAAAGAGATTTTCAATATTTATCCGTGATAGTATGTTTTAACACCAGGAACATGTTTTATTTCTATAGTTATATGTTTTTAAACAAAAATCTGATAGTAAAAAGAAAATATTTCTTTTTCAAGATGAAGTCTCACTCTGTCACCCAGGCTGGAGTTCAGTGGCACGATCTCGGCTCGCTGCAACCTCCACTTTTCTCATTTAAGCAATTCTCCTGCCTCAGCCTCCCAAATAGCTGGGACTACAGGCCCATGCCACCATACCCGTCTAATTCTTGTATTTTTAGTACAGACAGGGTTTTGCCATATTGGCCAGGCTGGTCTCGAACTCCTGACCTAGGTAACCCACCTGCCTCGGCCTCCCAAAGTGCTTGGATTACAAGCGTGAGCCACTGTGTTTGGCCCAAAACTATTTGTACCATATGGTTTTGAATGCCACATGGCAAATTTGTTTTCACGTGGTAATTTTATCTTTCTGAATTTTATGTCTGCAGCAGCATTGAATATTAAGTCATGTAGTATAAATCAAGTATTCATTTTCCATCAGAAAAATGTTTCCTACACAGTATGTTTTTGACAGCAGCCTTTACATCCTTGTTTCGCAGACTATAGATGAGAGGATTGAGCATGGGAATTATCACTCCATAGAAAAGGGAGATGAGGGCATCAATTATGTCTTCACTACCGGAATCAGCAGAGACTTTAGACTCAGGCTTTGCATACATGAAGAAGATGGTTCCATAGAATATAATCACCACTGTCAGGTGGGCTGAGCAGGTGGAGAAGGCCTTATGTTTTCCTTCAGTGGAAGGAATCCTCAGAATAGTGGCAACAATAAATATGTAAGAGATGGAAATTACTAACAGTGGAATAACCAAAACAATCAGATTTGACCCTGTCATACTAATTACATTGATTGAAATATCATCACAGGCCAGTTTCAAGATAGCCAGAATTTCACAGACAAAATGGTTAAGGACATTATTAGCACAAAATGGTAACTGCATTGCAAGAGCTGTCTGCACTACTGAGTCCACAAGTCCAGTGACCCAGGACACAGCTGTCATGGCCACGTAGGCACCCTTGCTCATGATGACAGGGTATCTCAGTGGGTAGCAGATGGCCACATAGCGGTCAAGTGCCATTATGCCTAAGAGCATGCACTCCGTGGCCCCCATGGCAAAAGAAATACACATTTGCACCATACACCCAGAGAAGGAAACCGTTTTCTTTACTGCCAGAAAGCTGGCGAGAATTAGTGGGACAGAGGAACTTGTGTAGCAAACATCGAGGAAGGAAAGGTTACAGAGGAAGAAATACATGGGAATGTGCAGGTGAGAATCACAGATGATAACTGAGATAAGGACTCCATTTCCAAGCAGAATCATCAGGTACGTCCACAAAATTAGAACGAAGAAAACTGTCTGGAGCTTTGGGTGGGCAGAAAGCCCCACCAGGACAAATTCTGTCAACGTGGAGTCATTGGTCCTTTCCATATTACATACACTGTTCTCCAACAGAACTCTGTGAATGATGGAACAGGAATATGTTAATACAGTGTCTGTGAGAGCTACTTTTAAGAATCATATTCTGTATTATTGCAGTTCTGTATTTGGATGCAACAATATAAGTTTGGGGAAAATTTCTTCCTGTAAAACCCAGGCCACTAGAGCAGGAATCCTAACTTAACTGTCTCAGAGTTAAGAGAGAACACATATGATTATAGGATCTTTGGATCCCAATCCACTTTATTGCTATTTCCTCAAGTTCTGCCTCTTAACCCATTGGCTGCAAATCGGTGTCCTACAGCCTGGATTCAGCAGACAGGTGTGCTTTGTTTGGCAGTGATTGTCTGTACTGTGTTTAAATTTGAAGTAGAGATCAACATTCTAATCAACAGATACGGTATAAAAATCTGTGCCTTCAGCTTGTCTTTGAATAAATTAGAATATTTGAAAACAGACCTGTCTCTGTCATGGAGCTTAGTTATATTAATAACTGACCCATTGGATCCAACGCATGTCTCTCCATTCTACCAGACTACTCTCCTCACTCTCTCTTGTCACTGGAGGTGAATATAAGTTATTAATTAACATGTTATTCTCATGTTATTCTCAATTGTTGGTTTCAATTGTTTATATTACCTGGCAGGATCTTATATGGATTTGGAATCTTGACCCATGGCGGCAGGGCCAACTTATCTATTAGGCACAGTACGCCCACCATATTGTGAGAAACCTAGGAAAATGTTTTGATTTCTTTTAAAATATGAAGAAAAAAGTGAACTTTAAATTTTAATAAATACTATATTTGTTTGTATAACGATGCAGAAATAAAATATAACTTTTAAATCTTTATGGAAATAAGGCCCCACAAAGGCAAAAAAAAAAAAAAAAGTGCCTAGGGCCCATCAAAATCATCATGTGGCCCTGTGTAGGTGAGCATCTTTTGAAAACTCAGTCTGGACTACTGGTGGTATAGTAGTGGTTATGTATCTGCATATAACCTCTTTGAGGAGAGTAACCTTATTGGGAAAGGGAACATACCTTCATAGTCCTCCAATATCTTTTTTCAATATAATGAGGAAGTATGCATTCAAAGAAATGATTTTTAAAAAACTGAATACATTAAAAATATTTACAACACCCATTTTATCACGGGCTTTGATTAAAATATGTAATGGTGTTTATCGTAGCCTCTACCTAATTTTTTTTCACACATGCAACAACTAAAGAATCAATTGTGATAATAGTGCTTTTATTCAAAACATATACATTGAACTAAACCAATGATGTCTAACCATTAATTATTGAAAAATAAAATTTATAACTAATATATATAAAACAAATAAAAAGAAAAATTTCTCCAGCTGAAGTTACACTAGTGTACAGGGGAGAAGAAAACACCATTCCTTACTTGTTTATTCACTCTTACTCCCTCAGTTAAGTTTAAGAGGATTCCAGGGAGCATAGTTTTAAAATCGTCAATGCACTTCGTAAAACATTAATAATCTGCATTTTAATCCTTTAATCAAAAACAATAATAATAAAATAGTAATTTATGTATTGATTATGCCAGATACATTTCTAATTTTTTTTATTCATAAGAACCCAAGGAAATGGGACTAATATTGTAGGAGATAAGAATTATCCTTTCTTAAACATTTGGTAAACATCATCAGTAAATTATGGATGAACAGACTTAAGGAAAAAAGTAGTAATTATTTCAAAAGATGCAGAAAACACATTTAGTAAAGTTCAATTTATAATTTTTATAGAAACTGTCTGAAATCCTCAAGCAGAAGGTAATGTTCTGAACTTCAAAGGAAAGTACCAAAAAAACTATATTAAGTTACTATTCACTAATACTTAATGGAGACAGTTTATACATTCTTAAAGTTTTTTTGTTTTGTTTTGTTTTGTTTTGTTTTTTTTTGAGATGGAGTCTTGCTCTGTCACCCAGGCTGGAGTGCAGTGGCACAGTCTCAGCTAACTGCAACCTCCACCTCCTGGGTTCAAGTGATTCTCCTGCCTCAGCCTTCTGAGTAGCTGGGATTACAGGCGTGCACCACCACGCCCAGCTAATTTTTGTATTTTTAGTAGAGATAGGATTTTACCATGTTGGTCAGTCTGGTCTTGAACTCTTGACCTCAGATAATCCACCTACCTCAGCCTCCCAAAGTGCTGGGATTACAGGTGTGAGCCTCCGCACCCGGCCATTTTATGCATTCTTATTCAGATCTGGAATAAGATAAGGATGCCCACTTTTATAGTTACTCTTTAATATAAAATTGGTAGTCTTGGTTAAAATCATAAGACAAGGAAATGAATCAAGTATAGATTAAAAAAGACGAAAATTTATAAGACCAGATGAGAAAAATTGGTAAGACTTCTGGAAGCGAGCTTAACAGAAAAATCAATAGCTTTCTGTATATGAACAACAAATGATAAAATAGTAGAAACAAATATAACAAAAAATAAAGATCTATGTTTATCTCAACAAGGCATACATAAGACCTTTACAGAAATTCTTCAAAAATTATAATGAAGGGTGTAGTAGAATATAAGTAATTGAAAAGGTATGACATGTTAATAGGTAGGATAAAAATATAAGAATGCTGTCATTTCCCTCTCAAATTAGTCTATACATTCAATTGAATCCATTAAAGATTTAGCTGTTTTTTTTTTTTTTTTTAGGGATACGAGTACTTATCCTAAATTCATGTGAAAGAATAAAAGTATACAACTTGCATAGTCAGTTTTATAAAAGAAAAATATGAGGGAGCATTCTGTCCCAGCCAGAAAAAGAAACATAGTTTTAATAGAAGGGACTATCACAGATTTAAAAAAAAAAGGATAAAAGAAAAAGAGCAATCGACTTCTGACGCCATAAAAACAACATAATATGGATTAAGTGAATAAAAAATTGAGGTACTTACAAAATATTATGAGTGTAGTTAGACCAAACATTTTTTAAAATAAAGTTTTTCATCTAGGTAAAGAAAAAAGTCAGTTATAGAGTAGATGGTCAGCAGTGGAGAACAAAAGGAAGTTTCCAAGGTCTGGTGAAGGCAGGGTTTACCCAAGGAATTTCAGTCTTGTGGTCCCACTGGAAAGGTTATCCTTAGTGTGGAGGAAAATGAATCTGGCATTTGTATTAGCCCAATGCCATGAACTATGCCATTCACGTAAGTAATCCTCTTGATCTGACTGTGTGTTCCCTTCCAATGACAAGCCTGCATTCAGGTAACTTGCATATAAAGAACGAATGAGCAGAGAAATTTGGTGGCTGCTCCCCCTAGGCCTTTGTTTCTCATTGTAAAGCTTGGCACTATACTTTCTAGTCATATCTGTGAGCTCATGTGAATCTACACCTGTGAATGAGATCCAGCCTCTTCTTACTTACCAAATCAATTTTAAGTCTGCGGGACTAAGGGACAGAATGTGGACCTTGGTAAAATCACCACAGCATTGCTATGTAGTGAGGTGTGTTGGTAGGAAATCAGTCACCTTTCCCCGGGGAAGCCTCTGAATCACTACACGTTTTATATTAAACACCCAGATTAAGTACAGATGCACTTCAAAGAAGGAGAAATCTTCTGAGAGAGGGGCAGCACAAGATTTCATCACATTAATTGAATTTGGTCCTGATGAGCTGAGGGGGAAATGCCTCAGGTAATAGATTGAGGCTAAAAGGCATCAGTGGGAATTCTGAAGAAAAAAACAATTACAGGAGGATAGCACGAAAAGGAAAAAAAAAGAGGAGAGCTGCTTTGCCAATTTGTGATGAATATCAGATGTAGAGTTAAGGAATTATAATGTATTATCTAGGCAATTGGGAGCCACTGGAGTTTTGATCAGGGGATATTAAAGCTGAAAACACACACAAACACGCAAGATTGTTATGGGAATATTCTTCAGGGTCATGTACTTTTCTCCCCAATATTTGACTGTGACCTATGCTTTAAAGATTTAGCTGTTTTTTTTTTTTTTTTTTTTAGGGATACGAGTACTTATCCTAAATTCATGTGAAAGAATAAAAGTATACAACTTGCATAGTCAGTTTTATAAAAGAAAAATATGAGGGAGCATTCTGTCCCAGCCAGAAAAAGAAACATAGTTTTAATAGAAGGGACTATCACAGTAGTTCTGTAAGTGTTTTTCATGGCAATTGTTGACACCTTCCTTGGCTTGTAGAGAAGCTGACTCAAAATTCATCTTCTTTGGAAATGGACACATAGTAGTTCTTTTTAGGTTAAATCGATAATAAAACATTTTATTTTAATAATTTATTTTGTTTTTTAATTTTTTGGCTTTTTTATTTTACATGCTTTAAGAATTATTTTTTTAAACATTCTTTCAGTTATTTTATTTTATTTTATTTTTTAAAATTATACTTTAAGTTCTAGGGTACATGTGCACAATGTGCAGGTTTGTTACATATGTATACATGTGCCATGATGGTGTGCTGTACCCATTAACTTGTCATTTACCTAATTTATTTTATTTCCTAAAAAGAGATAATCCTGTTTCCTCTGAGCTTTTAGCCAAGTTTTAGAATAATCAGTGGAAACTAAAGTGTTTGTAGTTTCAGTTTGAAGGAAAGTCCAAAGTTTTGTTGGGTCATTCACAGCTAGATCTTAACTGATTGCTTTAGCTATTAAACTAATGAAACTCATCAGGCTAACTGCCCCATTCTGCCTTGGTTTTCCAGTTTGTTTCACTTCTGTGAAAGTGACTTCATTGAAACCCAGAGAAAAAGAAAAACATCCCAGTTAATAAGATAAAGGACTTATGCCCTGGAGGTTATAGGAACCAAACCCTTCTTCTATTCATATCTCCAGCCCCCCCTTTTTAAAGAAAGCTTTTGTCTCTTCCGTCTCCCCCACAGTTTTTCTTCTAGAAGTAGTAAGTACATTAAGGCATTGCTCATTATGTGAAAAAGCACACATTCCTTTTTTCTTCAGTTTTCGCATAGAGGCCCTAGGGTGTATTGAACATTATTAGCAATAGTAGTCAAATGCACACGAGCTGTAAAGAATCTTGGCTGCACCTCTTATGAGCTTTGTAGCATCGTGCTGCATTTCTAGCTTCTCTCAGCTCAGTACAATAAACTTAGCATATATGATAACAGTTAAACTCAGATCAAGCTAATGAGCCTCTGTTAGCCCCACTATATACGTTTATGGTAGAGAGTAGGAACTTAAAACACATTCGATTATTTTTTGGGTCATAATTAGTTACAATTAAAAGTGTATGTGAACAAAAGCTACATTCTTAGGCAAAGAATAAACAGACACTGGTCACTGGTAATTCTGGTCCAAAGAGCTTCCAGAAAAGGTTAGTGGAAGAGGTAATTTACATTCCTTCATATTTACAGAAAATTATATGCAATTTGAATTGCATTCATATTCAGTTATAGAAAATGTATTTTTTGTCTTACATAATTTGAACCCAACAATTCTTTTGAATATAACCACACAGGTGATATGATGTCTCAGCTATTTTAAAAATACTTTCAAACATAGTGGGCACCGCAGCTGCTGAAAATGGTCCAATTATAGCATTGCAGTTCTACACATTTGGAACAGAGAATTAATTTTTTTTAGCAGATTATAGGTCCAGTAATAGTGTTCAAATTGCTTGGCTCTTGAAGAAAATGGGAGAGAATGCATCTGTCTTGCAATGATGTTTCTAGGTTAGAGCACCAGACAGCAGAATCTGATGTTCTCATTCTGTCTTCTGGGGGGAAAGCAGAGAAGAGGCAGAATAAATGTTTTTGAAGAGGCAGGTGACACTGGAAAAGAACACTGAACTTCATTTTAGAGTGTCTAGATTTGAAACTCAAAGACTTGGAAACTCCTTCATTTCTCTTCTTTAAATGGGGCCGATTCCTACCTAAGAGTTCTGTTGTGAATGTTACCCAGATAAGGATAACATATAATGCAAATCTCTGGGATGCTCAATGATGAAAACATGACAGATGAAAAATTAGATATGTCCAGTTAAAGCACATAAAATTAAAATCTATAATTGAAAAACAATATTTACAAAACAAGAAGATGGAATATGCCATCATTTATGTACCTCTGAGCCTGAGGAATGGTTTCCTTTCCTTGGTTTGAGACCAGTCTTCTCAACAGCTGTCTTACTTGACCACCTCAAAAAATGTTCTCCATTTTATGTAATAATTTTCATCATAAAGTGAGGGGATATAAGTGAGAATTAGCTAGCAAGCAGCATGCTGTAATTATTTTCTTTAAGTTTCCACTTACCTGTAGTTTATTTCTCAGGTAAAACTCATAGATGAAGCTATATAAAATTCTGAAACTCAGGTGTAGAGTTTCCAGTTTAATCTTGGAGAAAAAAGATACAGGTCCATGGGTTCTAGGGGCTTTTGTGGTGACTTACGTGTTTTGCTACATTTTGAGCATCAGAAACATCTTCCAAAGGACCGGCCATTACAACAACGAGGCAATTTAAATTCTTTTTGGGGTGACTCAGGGAAGGGTCCAATATTTACAACAAGTTAAAGGTAAGAAGGTAAACATGGAGCATTAAAAACTTTCTAAAACTCCAGGGATAATGTCATCAGACCCAATTATATCATATAATTGGTATATTCTTGTTCTAATGCAATTCAAATAGTAAATATATTGCTGTCTGCATTATCACAGTATGTGAAGATTTTGAGACCCCAATAAACAGAAAAAGTCTTTAATAAGTATTGTTTTTTATTTTTAAGATATCTGAAAACTTTCCATAATCGAATGAATAAATCACTCTCATTTGCCTAATGCTTTCAAATATCTGATGGAGTTCTTAGAATACTACCATGAGTTAATATAATTATTCCTATTAGACAGATCTAAGCCTGAGATAAGAAGTTCACCTGTTTTGCTGAAGGTTGTCCAGCCAGCATATAAGAGAATAAAAAATATCTTAAATCTACCATTTGTGACTCTAGCTCCTGTAATCAATCTGTGACACTGCCCTGTCTCTCACTCATAAGAACCCAGAATGAGCTTTTAGAATATTGCATCTACATTCTGCAATGAGTACAGAAAAGCTAGGCTAGAAATAGGTAAACAATTTAAGCTGACAGATATCATCAAAATTGTTTAAATGAGCTTTACTTTTTCTCTAGACCCATGTCAGAATTGAAGTATGTGGAACAGAATATAACCTCTGATTAAAAACAATTCCTCTTTGATTTTATTAATTTTTAAATTTTATTTCACTTTTTAGTGATATATAATATTTGCATATATATGGGGTATATGTGATATTTTATTATTTGTGTAGAATGTGCAACAATGAAGTCAGAGTATTTAAGTTAAGATATCCATCACCTTGAACATTTATTATTTCTGTGTATTGGGAACATTTCAAATCCTCTCTTCTAGCTGTTTTGAAATATATACTATTGTTGTTAACTATAATCATTGTACTCTCTGCTATTGAACATTAGAACTTATTCCTTCTAACTGTGCATCTGTACTCATTACTCATTAACCAACCTGTCCTTTGTTTTTTTTTTTGAGACAAAGTCTCACTCTGTTGCCCAGGCTGGAGTGCACTGGTGCGATCTCAGCTCACTGAAACTTCCGCTTCCCGGGTTCAAGCAGTTGTCTGCCTCAGCCTCCCGAGTAGCTGGGATTACAGGTGCCCGCCACCATGCCTAGTTAATTTTTGTGTTTTTAGTAAAGACGGGATTTCATCATCTTGGCCAGGCTGGTCTTGAACTTCTGACCTTGTGATCCACCTGCTTTGGCCTCTCAAAGTACTGGGGTTACAGGCGTGAGCCACTGTGCCCGGCCTAGCCAACCTCTCTTTAACATTGCCCTCCCACCTCCAAATACCCTTCTAAACCTCTGATAACTATCATTCTATTCTTTTTACCCCCAAATTCTCTGTGATGTATTTCCTGTAATTTTTTTTTTAAATTTCAATAGATTTTTGTGGAACAGGAAGTGTTTGGCTACATGAGTAGTTCTTTAGTGGGGATTTCTGAAGTTTTAGTTCACCTGTCACCTGAGTAGTTTACATTATACCCAATGTGTAGTCTTTTATCTCTTACCCCCTCTCAAACTGTTCCCAAATCCTTAAAGTCCATTATATCATTTTTATGCCTTTGCATCCTCATAGCTTAGCTCCCACTTATAAGTGAGAATGTACGTTTGATTTTCCATTCCTGAGTTACTTCACAGAATGTAATGTGAATATTGCTCTCCAGTTCTATCCAGGTCACTGTGAATGCCATTATTTCGTTCCTTTTTATGGTTGAGTAGTATTCTATGAGGTATATATATACCACAGTTTCTTTATCTACTTGTTGATTGAAGGACATTTGGGCTGGTTCCATATTTTTGCAATTGTAAATTGTGCTGCTGTAAATATGCGTGTGCAGGTATCTTTTTCGTATGATGACTTCTTTTCTTCTGGGTAGATACCCAGTAGTGGGATTGTGATTTTGTTTTGCATTTCCCTGATTATTAGTGATGTTGAGCATTTTTTCATGTTTTTTGGCCATTTGTATATATTCTTTTATTTTTATTTTTATTATTATTTTTTGAGATGGAGTCTTGCTGTGTCTTTCAGGCTGGCATGCAGTGGCATGATCTCAGCTCACTGCAATCTCCGCCTTCCAGGTTCAAGTGATTCTCTTGCCTCAGTCTCTGAGTAGCTGGGATTACAGACGTGCACCAGTATGCCCAGCTAATTTTTGTATTTTTAGTAGAGACAGGGTTTCACTATGTTCGTCAGGCTGGTGTCGAACTCCTGACCTCAAGTGATCTGCCCGCCTAGGCCTCCCAAAGTGCTGGGATTACATGCGTGAGCCGCCACAACCAGTTCATTTGCTTATATTCTTTTGAGAATTGTCTAGTCATGTCCTTTGCCCAATTTTTGATGGGATTGCTTGTTTTTTTCTTGCTAATTCATCTGAATTCCTTGTAGGTTCTGGATATTAGTCATTTGTCAGATGTATAGATTGTGAAGATTTTCTCCCACTCTGTGGGTTTTCTGTTTACTCTGCTGATTGTTTCTTTTTTTTTTTTTTTTTTTTTTTTTTGAGACGGAGTCTTGCTCTGTCGCCCAGGCTGGAGTGCAGTGGCCAGATCTCGGCTCACTGCAAGCTCCGCCTCCCGGGTTCACGCCATTCTCCTGCCTCAGCCTCCCGAGTAGCTGGGACTACAGGCACCCGCCACCTCGCCCGGCTAGTTTTTTGTAATATTTAGTAGAGACGGGGTTTCACCATGTTAGCCAGGATGGTCTCGATCTCCTGACCTCGTGATCCACCCGTCTCCGCCTCCCAAAGTGCTGGGATTACAGGCTTGAGCCACCGCGCCCGGCCTGATTGTTTCTTTTGCTGTGAAGAAGCGTTTTAGTTTAATTGAGTCCTATCTATTTATCTTTGTTTTTGTTGCATTTGCTTTTGGGTTCTTATTCATGAAGTTTTTGCCTAAGCCAATGTCTAGATTTAAATCCTTGATCCATCTTGAGTTGATTTTTATATAAGTTGAGAGATGAGGATCAAGTTTCATTCTTCTACAAGTGGCTTGCCAATTAATTAGCCTCCTCCCAGCACTATTTGTTGAATAGGTTGCCTTTTCCCCACTTTATGTTTTTGTTTGCTTTCTTAAAGATCAGTTGGCTATAAGTGTTTGGCTTTATTTTTTGGTTCTCTGTTCTGTTCCATTGATCTAAGTACCTATTTTTATACCAGTATCATGCTGTTTTGATGACTATGGCCTTAGAGTATAGTTTGAGGTCAGGTAATATGGTGAATCCAGATTTGTTCTTTTTGCTTAGTCTTGCTTTGACTGTATGGGCTCTTTTGTCGTTCCATATGAATTTTAGAATTGTGTTTTCTCATCCTTTTAAGAATGATGGTGGTATTTTCATGGGAATAGCATTGAATTTGTAGATTGCTTTTGGCAGTATGGCAATTTTCACAACATTGATTCTACTCATCCATGAACATGGGATGTGTTTCGTTTTGTTTGTGTTGTCTATGACTTCTTTCAACAGTGTTTTCCTTGTAGAGGTCTTTCACCTCCTTGGTTAGGTATATTCCTAAGTATTTTAATTTTTTTGCAGCTATTGTCAAAGGGGTTGCGTTTTTGATTTGATTCTTAGCTTGGCCACTGTTGGTGTGTAGGAGAGCTACTGATTTATATACATTAATTTTGTATCCTGAAACTTTGCTGAATTCATTCATTGGATCTAGGAGCTTTTTGGAAGAATCTTTAGGGTTTTCTAGGCATACAATCATATCATCAGCCAAGAGTGACAGTGTGACTTCCTCTTTTTCTTTTTCTTTTTTTTTTTTTTTTGAGATGGAGTCTCACTCTTGTCACCTAGGCTGGAGTGCAATGGCGCAATATTGGCTCACTGCAATCTCCTCCACCTGGGTTCAAGTGATTCTTCTGACTCAGCCTTCCCAGTAGCTGGGATTATGGGTGCCTGCCACCATGCCTGGCTAATTTTTTGTATTTTTGGTAGAGATGGGGTTTCACCATGTTGGCCAGGCTGGTCTTGAACTCCTGACCTCAGGTGATCCACCCACCTCGGCCTCCCAAAATACTGGGATTATAGGCATGAACCACTGTGCCTGACTGTGACTTCCTCTTTACCGATTTGGATGCCCTTTCTTTGTTTGTTTCTTTTTTTAAAATTTTACTTTAAGTTCTGGGATATTTGTGCAGAATGCACAGATTTGCTACATAGGCATACATGTGCCACAGTAGTTTGCTGCACCTATCAACCCATCATCTAGGTTTCAAACCCTGCATATATTAGGTATTTGTCCTAATGCTCTCCCTCCTCTTGGCCCCACCCACCACCAGGCACCAGTGTGTGATGTTCCCCTTCCTGTGTCCATGTATTCTCATTGTTTAACTCCAATTTATAAGTGAGAACATGTGGTGTTTGGTTTTCTGTTCCTGTGTTAGTTTGCTGAGAATGATGGTTTCCAGCTTCATTCATGTCCCTGTAAAGGACACGAACTCATTCTTTTTTATGGGTGCATAGTATTCCATGGTATATATGTACCACATTTTCTTTATCCAATCTATCATTGATGGGATGCCTTTTATTTCTTTCTCTTGCCTGATCGCTCTGGCCAGGATTTCCAGTACTATGTTGAATAGAATTAGTGAGAATGGTCATCCTTGTCTTGTTCCAGTTCTCAGGGGGAATGCTTTCAACTTTTCCCATTCAGTATTATGTTGGCTGTGGGTTTGTCACAGATGGGTTTTATTATCTTAAGGTATGTCCTCGATTTTACTGAGGATTTTAATCATAAAGGGATGCTGGACTTTGTTAAATGCTTTTAATCATAAAGGGATGCTGAACTTTGTCAAATGCTTTGTCAAACTTTGTCAAATGCTTTTTTTGAGGTGATCACGTAATTTTTGTTTTTAATTCTTTTTATGTGGTGTATCACATTTGTTGACTTGCATGTATTAAACCTTCCCCGCATCCCTGTGATACAGCAAAGGCAGTGCTAAGAGGAAAGTTCATAGCCTTAAATGTGTACTCCAAAAAGGTTTATGTGTTAGGCGAGTCTCTTGAAGACAGCAGATACTTGGTTGGTGAATTCTGTTTTTCTGTATTCCTTAAGTAGAGCAATTAGGTCATTTACATTCAACATTAATATTGAGATGTGAGGTACTATTTATTCATTGTGCTATTTGTTGCCTGAATACCTTGTCTCTTTTCATTTTGTTCTTGCTATGTAGGTCCTGTGAGATTCATGCTTTAATGAGGTTCTCCTTTGGTGTATTTCAAGAATTCCAAGAATTCCAAGAATTAGAGCTCCTTTAGCAGTTCTTGTGGTGCTGGCTTGGTAGTGGTAAATTCTCTCAGCATTTGTTCATCTGAAAAAGAATGTATCTTTCCTTCATTTGTGAAGTTTATTTTCACTAGATGAAAAATTCTTGGCTGATAATTATTTTGTTTAAGGAGGCTAAACATACGGCCCTGATCCCTTCTAACTTGTAGGGTTTCTGATGAAAAATCTGCCATTGATCTGATAGGTTTTTCTTTATAGGTTAGCTGATGCTTTTGCCTCACCATTCTTAAGATTCTTTTCTTCATCTTGACTTTGGATAACCTGATGATTATGTGCCTAGGTGATGATATTTTTGTGACAAATTTCCCAGGTGTTCTTTGAGCTTGTTGTATTTAGATGTCTAGATCTCTAGCAAGGCCATGGAAATTTTCCTTGATTATTCCCTCAAATATGTTTTCCAATTTTTTTTTTTTTGAGACAGAGTCTTACTCTGTCACCCAGGCTGGAGTGCAGTGGCATGATCTTGGCTCACTGTAACCTCTGCCTCCTGGGTTCAAGCGATTCTCCTGCCTCAGTCTTCTGAGTAGCTGGGATTACAAGCATGTACCACCATGCCCAGATAATTTTTGTATTTTTAGTAGAGATGGGGTTTCACCATGTTGGTCAGGCTGGTCTCAAACTCCTCACCTCGTGATCCGCCCACCTCAGCCTCCTGAAGTGCTGGCATTACAGGTGTGAGCCACGGTGCCTGGCCTGTTTTCCAAACTTTTAGATTTCTCTTCTTCCTCAGGAGCACCAATTATTCTTAAGTTTGGTCATTTAACATAATCCCAAACTTCTTGGAGGCTTTTTCATTTTTAAAAATTCTTTTTAGTTTGTCTTTGTTGGATTGAGTTAATTTGAAAGCCTTGTCTTTGAGCTTTGAAGTTCTTTCTTCTACTTGTTCAATTTTATTGCTGAGACTTTCCAGTATATTTTGCATTTCTCTAAGTCTATTCCTCATGGCCAGAAGTTGTGGTTGTTTTTTATTTATGCTGTTTTGGTGAAGATAATTACCTTCATATCTTATTATTATTATTATTATTATTTAATTTCATTAAGTTGGATTTCATCTTTCTCTGGTGCCTCATTTATTAACTTAATAATCGACCTTCTGAATTCTTTTTCTGACAATTCAGAGATTTCATCTTGTTTGGATCCATTGCCGGTGAACTAGTGTGATCTTTTGGAGGTGTTAAAGAGCTTTGTTTTGTCATATTACCAGAATTGTTCTTCTGGTTCTTTCTCATTTGGGTAGACTAAATCAGGGGGAAAATTTGTTGCTGGAGGGCTGTAGTTCAGATTCTTTTGTCCTATGAGGTGCCCCTTTGATGTGGTGCTCTCCGCCTTCTTCTAGGGATGTTGCTTCCTGAGAGCCAAACTGCAGTGATTGTTAATTTTTTTCTGAATCTAGCCACCCAGTGCAGCCACTGGACTCTGGGCTGGTACTGAGGGGTGTCTGCACAGAGTCCTGTGATGTGAACCATCTTCAGGTCTCTCAGTCAAGGATGCCAGCGTTTTCGAACCAAACTGGGGCCAGACTGCTGTTTCTTTTTGCCCAATAACAAGATGAAGATGAACTGGGGAGAAAGAGAGTTTTTATTTCTGTAACCAGCTACAGGGAGAAGGCCTGGAAATTATTGCCTGACCAATTCAAAATTACAGAGTTTTCCAGAGCTTATATATCTTTTAAGCTGTATGTCTATGTGTATGTGTGCATTCATCTAAAGACATGAGTGATTAACTTCTTTTAATTTATAACTAAGATATGAGTCCTGAAGACCTTCTTTTGGAGCCTTAGTAAGTTTACTTAATCTAAATAGGTCCAGGTGCTGAGATGATTACTTTATCTTGTCTCCTGCTAGATCATGAAGGTTTGGGGAGTTCCTTCAGACCTCTAATAAACTTGTTTGTGGAGTCCTGGGAGTTTCTTCAAATCCCCAATAAAACTTGTTTATTCCTAAATGGGTCCTGTTAAGAATTACTTTATGATTTTGTCATGCTTTAAGGCCCAGGAAAGCCTAGGCAAAACTCTTGATGGGCTTTTGTTACACTCCAGCCTTTGGACTGGCATTTTTAGCTTTTAATATTGAACTTTACCACTCAGTCGGTACTGAAACTGTTGTGGAGGCCCGTGTTAGTGAAACCTGGCCTGCCACACCAGCACCTGCTCCGGTGGAGATGTCAGGGGAGTGAAGTGGGCTCTGGGAGAGTCCTTGGTTGTGGTTTTGTTTATTGCACTAGTTTTTTGTTAGTTGGCCTCCAGCCAGGAGGTGGCACTTTTAAGAGAGCATCTGCTGCAGCAGTATAGAGAGGATCAGGTGGTAGGCGGGACCCTAGAGCTCCTAAGAGATTTTGTCCTTTGGCTTCAGCTACCAGAGCAGGTAGAGAAAGACCATCAGGTAGAGGCAGGGTTAGGCATTTTTGAGCTCAAACTCTCATTGGGCGGGGTTTGCTGTGGCTGCTGTAGGTGTTAGGGGTGCAGTTACCAGGCTAATGGAGTTATGTTCCCAGTGGATTATGGCTGCTTCTGCTGTGTCATGCAGGTTACCAGGGATGTAGGGGAAAGCCAGCAGTTACAGGCCTCACCTAGCCCCTTTGCAGCCCAAAAGTCTGCTCTCACTTCCACAGTGCCCCCACCAACAGCACTGAATTAATTTCCAGGCAGTGGGTGAGAAGGACTGAGAACTTGCCCCAGGCTACCAGCCTCCCGGGGAGAAAGTAAGAAAGGCTTTCAGGTTTTGCACCTCCCTGCCTGCTGCAGCTTCTGTGCTATGTCTGCACTTCAATTCACCTCCTCCCTCAAGTTCTGTCCAGGAAACTTAGCGTCTTGTTGAAATTGTTACAAAGATCAGCTGGAAGTTTCCTTCTCCCTCTGATATCTTCCTAGTTCCTCTGCAGCCCTCCTCAAGAACCTCTGTGAGCCAAAGTCAGAAATGGCTTTCCAGGGACCAAGAGCGCCCACAAGGCTCTTCCCACTGTTTCTTTTACCCTTGTATTTTGCTCAGCTCTCTAAATTTGTCTCAGCTCCAGGTAAGGCCAAATCCTTCTGTGATATGGACCTTCAGGTTCCCTAGTGAGGGTGTGTGTTGGGGGTGGATGATCCCCCTTTGACACTTTCACACTTTGGACACTCAGTTTTTTTTGGCTATTTCCAGGGGCGTACAGCAGCAATCTGCTTCCTTCAAAGGGTGTGTGGATTCTCTCGGCTTTCCTGGTATGTTCCTGTGATAGTTCCTGGAGCACACGTTCACGATGTGAGTCTCCACACACTGGCCTGTCCACTGGAGTGGGAGCTGCAAGTTTGTCCTGCCTCCAATCTGCCATTTTCCCCCACCCCATCCATCATTCTATTCTCTTTGTCTGTAAGTAAAACTTTTTATTTTGACTCCCATATATGAGTAAGAACATGCAACAGTTGTCTCTCTGTGTCTGGCTTAATTTACTTAACATAATGACTTTCAGTTCTATCATGTTGCTGCAAGTGACTTAATTTTATTTTTTTCCCTATGGCCAAGTAGTATGGCATTGTGTATATTTAGCAAATCTTTTTTGTTCACTCATCCATTGATGGACACTTAGGTTGATTTCATATCATTGCTATTGTAAATAGTGCTGCAATAACATGGGGGTACATGTATTCTTTTAATATACTGATTTCCTTTCCTTTGGATAAATACCTAGTTGTAAGATTGCTGGATCACAGGGTAGTTCTATTTTTAGTTTTACTGAGAAAACTTTATACTGTTTTCCATAATGGCTATAGTAATTTACATTCCCACCAAAAGTATATAAGAGTTCTCTTTTCTCTGCATCCTCATCAGCATCTGCTTTTTTTTCTTTTTTTTTTTTTTGGCAGAGGGTCTTTTTGACAACAACCATTCAACCATTCTAGCTGGGTAAGCTAATATCTCATTGTGGTTTTGATTTGCATTCCCTGATGATTAATGATGTTGAACATATTTTACATACCTGTTGGCCATTTGTACGTCTTCTTTTGAAAAACATCTATTAAGATTCTTTGCCTACTTTTTAATGGGACTGTTTACTTTTGCTCTTGAGTTCGTCGTGTATTCTGGATGTTAGTCCTTTGTTGGATAAATAGTTTGCAAATATTTTCTCTCATTCTGTGGGCTGTCTCTTCACTCTTGATTGTTTCCTTTGCTGTGCAGAAACTTTTTTCTTTAACATAGCCCCATTTGTCTATTTCTTATTTTTGTTACTTGTGCTTTTGGGATTTAACCATGAAGTCATTGCTTAGATCAATGTCATGGAGTGTCTCCCCTATGTTTAGTTCTAATAATTTTATAGTTTTGGGTTTTACATTTAAATATTTAATCACTTTGAGTTGATTTTTTTTATGCGGTGAGACTTAGGGATCTAGTTTTATTTTTCTGCATATGGATATTCAGTTTTCCCAGCACTATTTATTAAAGAGAGTCTCTTTCCCAATATATATTTTTGATACCTTTGTTAAAAATCAGTTGGCTGTAAATAACGTGGATTTATTTCTGATTCTCTATTCTGTCAGTCTATGTGTCTATTTTAATACCAGCACCACGATATTTTGTTGGCTATAGCCTTGGAATATATTTTGAAGTCAGATAGTGTGATGTCTCCAGTTTTGTTCTTTCCATTCAGGATTACTTTGGCTATTTGGGCCCTTTTTTGGTTCCATATGAATTTTGGAATTTCTTTTTCTGTTTCTGTGAAAAATGACTTTGGCATTCCAATAGGGTTTGCATTGAATCTGTAGGTGCTGTGGGTTGTGTGGTCATTTTAATGGTATTAATTCTTTTAATTCATGAGTGTGGATAAAGTCTTTCCATTTCTGTCCTCCTCAATTTCTTTCACCACTGTTTTGAGGTTTTCCTTATGGAAATCTTTTACCTCCTTGGTTACATTTATTTCTAAGTATTTTCTTTTAGCTATTATAAATGGGATTTACTTAATTGATTTCCTTTTCAGCTACTTTGTTTACGGTTTCTAGAAGTGTTATTGATTTTTTTTTTTTTTTTTTTTTTTTTTTTTTTTTTTTTTTTGAGACGGAGTCTCGCTCTGTCGCCCAGGCTGGAGTGCAGTGGCGCAATCTCGGCTCACTGCAAGCTCCGCCTCCCGGGTTCACGCCATTCTCCTGCCTCAGCCTCCCGAGTAGCTGGGACTACAGGCGCCCGCCACTGCGCCCAGCTAATTTTTTCTATTTTTAGTAGAGACGGGGTTTCACCGTGTTAGCCAGGATGGTCTCGATCTCCTGACCTTGTGATCCACCCGCCTCGGCCTCCCAAAGTGCTGGGATTACAGGCGTGAGCCACCGCGCCCGGCCTGTGTTATTGATTTTTGTATAATGATTTTGTATCCTATAACTTCACTGAATTTGTTTATTGGATCTAAGAGTTTTTGGTGGAGTCTTTTGATTTTTCTAAATAAAAGAACATGTCATCTGCAAATAAGGACAATTTGACTTCCTCTTTTCTAATTTACTTATTTTCTCATTTATTTATATATTTGCCTAATTGCTCTGGGTTGGACATCCAGTACTATGTTGAATAGGAGTGGTGAAAGTGCGTATTCTTATCTAGTTCCAATTCTTGGAGGAAAGGCTTTCAGATTTTCCCCATTCTGTATTATGTTTTCTGTGGGTTTGTCATATGTGGCCTTTGTTATGCTGAGATATGTTCCTTCTATGCCTAGTTTGTTGAGAGTTTTTATCATGAAGGGATGTTGAATTTTATCAAAACCACAATGACTTTTGCACCAACCTAATTTTATTTGTATTGGGTACTCCCAGTTTGGGATATATATATATTAATAGTTATTCTATTCTCTTGCTAAATTTATCTTTTTGTAATTACATCAAAGATGTTATTTGCATTAATGACTTATTGCTTGTTACCCTGATCTAACAATGGTTTCAATTTGCTAATAGTCTGAGTACACATTTTGAACCCCAAATGTTGATTTGCCAAGGACACTATCATAACCTTGTTAGTAACCTACAAATATACCTTAGTTTGAGGAAGCTAAAGAGATTCCCATAGGCTTCCTTAGCAAACATTGGGCTTGTCAGTGGTGGGTGTGTAAGCCCAACAAGTTACCCAGACCTAACAATGGTTTCAATTTGTCAAATATTTGTTACTTTGCTTACTGTCCTCCACCATTAGAGCACATGATACTTTGAATATGTTTTAAACAAAGGTTTTAAAGAAGGAAGGTTTCTGCAGGAAAATAGCTTTGTCTTTGTGGATGGCATTTTAAAATACATCCGAGAGGTAATAGTCTCTTGCTATCAACATCTCCTGAGATAACCAGTTCATGTTAGCCTTTTCTTTTTGTGTAATTGTTTTTTGTTGTTGTTGTTGTTGCTTCCCTCTATATCAGTAAATACTTACCCTTCTTTTATTTTTATAATTTTTACCCAGATTATCCTCCTTGAGGTTAGATTGTTAAGTGCATTAAGATGACTGATCCAAAAAACTGGCAGCAACAAAAGTCTAGCCAATGATTTTCCCCTTCATCAGTTCATTATTATATGGAGTAGGGTTAGACAAACACAAACAGATAGGCCTGCCTCATGCACTGAGGAGGGAAGAGACAAAGCCCACGAATCCCACATTTTAAAAAATGACAAGAAGGAATGACTTATTCTGAAGGAATGGTAGACAGTTATATTTAGAGATACTGTCACAGCATCATATTCAGCAACTGATCCTTCCTCCAAAACTCAAAAATGCAGTCTGTGTTTCACCAATATTATCAAGCAAAGAAAAAAATTGGAAACAGGGGAGTTTCTATAAGTGCTTATATCTTTCCTGTCACTTTTCCATATCTTTCCAAAAATATCTCAATAATGTATTCATCAATCCCTCTTTTCTTTAGCATACATATATTTTGACACAAATGCATTCAGTTGTGAAAGTTATCCTACCAGTCTCCTGTCACCCTCCCCACATTTAATAAGCAGATTTCAGTCCACTTTGTACATCCATGTATATGATAAATCTATTGTATATGATGCTTCATAACTTGTTATATTTCACTTGGAGTAAAATAGATTCCTTAATGAGATAATGAACATTCAAATTAGTGTACTAAGCTTGTTATAAGCCTTTAATAGTGGTAGTGGTATTTGCTTTGTTTTCTAAGGATGCAAATCCAAATCCCAAACGAGTGTCTCTCTTATTCAAGAGTCATTTTTATCCACCTGGAACTAAGGGTAATGGCCAATATAATCCACTTGCTAGCTTTAAGTCTTCCTGGATTCTTTCAGTAAATATTGTATTTTGGGTTGAACTGTGTGCTTCCAAAAGATATGTTGAAGTCCTAACCTCAGAATCCTCAGAAGGTGACCTTATTTGGAAATAGGGTCATTGCAGTTGTAATTGGTTAAGATGAGATCATACTGGAGCACGGTGAATTCTTGATTCAAGATGACTAGCGTCCTTGTAAGAACAGCAGAGACAAAGAGACACAAGACACATGACGGGAAAATGCCATGTGACAATGGAGGCAGAGACTGAAGCACCTTGCAAGCTGAGGAATGCCAAGGATTCCTGACAAATCACCCAAAGTTAAGAAGAGGCAAGGGAAGATTTCCACCTACCAATTTCAGGGAAGTTTGACCCTGCTGACACCTTGAGTTCAGACTTGAGCTTCCAGAACTGTAGATAATACATTGCTGGTGTTTTGAGCAATCGAGTTTGTGGTACTTTGTCATGGCAGCCCTAGGAAATTAATGCATAGTCCATAACTGGTTTTTTGTTTCTAATTTCTTTATGTTGATAAGCATAACAATTATTGGTACATCTTCAGCTTCGAGACAGTGGGATACATATTTTTTACACACATTGTTGCATTGCTTGAATGCCTCCATGCCTTTTCGTTTCATGTCCCCAAGAGACCACTTTCAAAGAGCTAATGAAGGCTTCCATTTGTTTATTCTAATCCTTTTCTGAATTCAGAATGAAATTTTGTGACAGGCGTAGACCTATCCCACTTTAATTATCCCTCTTCAGGTTATTAAAATGTTCTGTAACTTACCATCTCATACATGGATTCCCTTGTTATCTTTCAGTTTTTATAAGGCTCATTTTGCAGACCAAATTGCCAATTCCTACTCTTAGCTGCCTAAGAATTGTATATACTGTATTATTGTTTTTATTCTATAGTTTCTCTGATGATGAGATACAGTGTTAATTCTGCCACTGGGCAGATTTATCTTTTTCTTTTTTAAAGTGCAGTTATTGACCAGTCACAATGTTGCTACCTTTGAAGTTGAGTGTCAGCTTTCTGTGCTTGACATGGTGGAGAATAGACATGGTGCTGCTTGTCTGGCATCCTCTGATAACTGGTAACAGGGAGGGGTCCATTTGTCGATGGGGTAAAAAACTCCTCAAGGAGATTAATATGTGGCCAAAGACATAGCAGGCCTTTTCAGGTATGCGATGGATACCTCCAGTCCCCCTTTCTCATATTCTTGAATATCCCATTTCCATTTAACTGGGAACACTTACGTGCATTTATCTTTCTGTTGGAATGCTCTTCCCATATGACCCTTAATATTATGCCTATTTCAGGTGTCAAAATAATTTTACATACTTTCCTAACAGAAGAAGCCTAAATCAATGCTTGACATGCCAATGACTGACTTTCAAAAGGCATGAACCTGGAGGCCTCCTACGGTAATTGTCTATGCTAAAATCCCCATGGTTGCCCCTGTGTAGCAGTAGTAGTGGAATTTGGCCAAAAGCTCTCATCATTATGATTGCATGTTGACACTTCTAGTAATATATGAGAATTGTGGTTTTAGGATTTCAAAGGTTTTGACAGGGCAATGGCTCTTAGAAGCTCCAAGAGCATCTGCTGTTGTTCAGAGCCCCTGCTGTTAACAGTTCAAAGCTCCATTCAAATTCAGCATTTCCTTATCTCCTGCCAGTTTTGTGAATGGAGAATAATAACATTTCCAGATATGATATATGATTTATTCATAAATCAATCACTCAATCAATTGTTTTAGTCTCTTGTTTTGATTTTAGAGCTCACAGAATAATAAGTTATTTTTGATTGTTTGAGGAATGTTTCCTAGTGATTTCAGCCCAAATAATTTCTAAAACTCCTCGGAAATAAATACTGCATGTGTTTGACCCTGTATTTTAGAAAGTTTAATCAATCATTCTCTGGTGGTTATATTATTTACCATCATTTGTAATTCAGTTTGACATTCAGATTGAAACAGAATTACATCATCAAAATAATTAATAACAGTAATTTTCAATTGAATATAATGTCTCCTCACTATAATGTGGCAATAAACAAGACAATTTAAAAGTCCTCTGGGAACATAGTAATTATGCATTGGTATCCATCTTTACTGGCTTTGAATTTGTTCTGAAATAGAAATAGAAGAAGATAATATACCAGTTAAATAGATCACAAAATACCGATCTCCCTAGCTTGATGCACATTTTGAATTGTTAACACAACTTTAGGTATGGCTGAGGTTATTGTAATGATCACATTGTTTAGTCCCAATAGTTAACAGTTAACCTCCAGGATCCATTGACTGCAGGCCATTCTGGATGATTATATGAGACAATTGTACTAACACACATATCCTTAATTAAAGCCAAAATTTCTTGATGAACCCTAGTATCCTACATTAGCCACTTGAGTATGTTCACATAATTCCAAAGGCACTCGTGTAGCATATGCTATTAAAACAGAACGAAGATTTGCATAATCTGATTATTTGCATAAGGGAAATAGCTTCCATTCAGATATAAGATACATTTCAGAAATACTTTCTGGTAGAGGTGATACAACAAACATATGTAACTTTCATTCTAAAATATTTACCTTAAGCATAATTTTAAATTTTAATCTTTCTACAATTGCACCACTTTATCCCCCTAATTATATTACACTTTGTCAGCATGTTTCATTTTAGCACATTGTGCACTAGTGTCCAAAAATTCCATTAAAGTTTGCACACTACCTCCAGGCAATTTTATGCACCAATTCAAAATGCTTTAGGTCCCTTGATGGGGTTGCAACAAATAAACCTGGCCATACCCTGACTCAGAATCATAATTTCATGCTTTACCTCATACCATTTTAATTGGCACTGGTTCTGGAGGAATTTAGATTTTTCTATGAATCATTATGTTTTAAATACATCAGGTCTGAAATAAATTGAGGCAATCTTTTGCAGTCATTACAGACTGAGGAGATGATGTGGCAGATGGATCATCTCTTTCTCTCATATTGACCTATTAAAATTTTAGTAGATTTACTCTCTGTTTTAATTCAATTTCTACTGCTCTCACAGAGTATCACAGACTAAGTAATTTATAAAAGACAGAACTCTATTTGGCTGAGAGTTCTGGAGGCTGAGAAGTCCAAGAGCATGGTGCTGGCATCTGATGAGGGTCACTCCATGGCGGAGGGGAAGAAGGGCAGAAAGGCGGAAGAGCAGAAGGGCAAGTGAGCTTGCAAGATGGACAGAGAATAGGGCTAAGCTCATCCATTTGATCAGAAACCTGTTTCTGCATTAATCAACTCACTCCTGAAATAATAATAACGTTAAGCCATTCATGAGGGCAGTGACCTCATGACCTAATCACATTTCAAAGGCTCCACTTCTGAATATCATCTCACTGGCAATCAAATTTCAGCATGAGTTTTGGAAGACATATTCAAACTAGAGTACCATCTTTCTGCTCATTTTTATTGCATTTTCACAGCTTTATTGAGGTATAATTGACAAGTAAAAATTATATATGTTAAATGTATGCAGTGTGTATTAGCCTGTTTTCACACTGCTGTAAAGAACTACCTGAAACTGCATAATGTATAGAGAAAAGAGTTAATTAAACTGTGAGTTACTTAATTAACTCACAGTTTCACATGGCTGGGGAGGCCTCAGGAAACTTACAATCATGGCAGAAGGTGAAGGGGAAACAAGGCATGTCTTACCTGGTGGCAGGAGAGAGAGAAAGAGAGAGAGAGTGAGAGAAAGAGAGAGCGAGGGGTAGTGCCACACAGTTTTATATCATCGGATCTCATGAGAACTCACTCACTATCATGAGAACAACAAGAGGGATGTCAGCCCCCATAATCCAGTCACCTCCTACTAGTCCCCTCCTTTGACATGTGGGAATTAAATTCGAGATGAGATTTGGGTGGGGACACAGAGCCAAATCATATCACAATGCAACTTTTTGATATACATATATATAGATAGATTATCAAATGATTAAAACAATCAAGGTAATTAACATATTTATAACCCTCAAAGTTATCCTTTTTTGTGTGTCAAGAACATTTAAGACAAAATCTCGGCAAATTTTAAGCATACAATACAGCATTACAAACTATAGTTACTATGATGTAGATTAGATCTCTGGAACCTATTCATCCTGCAAAATTGAAACTTTTTACACATTGACAAACACCTCATTTTCCCCTCCCCACAGCCCCCGGTCACCACCATTCTACTCTGTTTCTGTGAGTTCAACTTTTTAGGATTTTATGTATAAGTGAGATCATGCAGTATTTGTCTTTTTCCACCTGGCTTATTTCACTTAGCATAATGTTCTCCAGAATTATCCATGTTGTTGCAGATGAAAAGATTTTCTTTTTTATAAAGCTTAATAAAATTTCATTTTATATGTATGTGTATCAATATCAATATTAATGCTCTTACATTCATCTTTCAGTGAAAACTTACATTGATTTTATATCTTGGCTATTGTAAACAATGCTACAGTGAACATGAGAGAGAGAATGCTGATAGCTCTTTGAGATACTGATTTCATTTCCTTTGGATATTACTCAGAAGTGGGATTGCTGGATCACCTAGTAGTTCTATTTTCAATTTTTGAGAAAGCTTCATACCATAATGGGTGTACCAATTTACATTCTCCCCAACAGTTTACAAGAGCTTCTTTTTCTCCACATTCTCGCCAATACTTATTATCTTTTGTCTATTTTATCTTTATAATAGACATTATAACAGGTGTGAGGTGATATTTTATTGTTGTTTTAATTTGTATTCTTCTGATGATTAGTGATGATGAGCATTTTGTATATACCTGTTAGCCATTTGTATGACTTATTTTGGAAGTGTGTATTCTGGTCCTTTGCAAATTTTTAAAGTGAGGGTTATTATTCTTATTTGTTTTTGGATTGTTTGAGTTCCTAATATATTTAAAATATCAACCCCTTATTTGATGTATGGTGGTTTGGTTTGAATGTTTGTTCCCTCTGTAACTTACATTGAAACTTAATCTTCAATGTGGCAGTAATGAGAAGTGGGGCCTTTAAGAGATGCTTGGGCATTAAAGTAATCCATTCATGGATTAATGAATTAATAGATTAATGGATTAATGAATTAATAGGCTTATCATAGGATGACTCTGGTGGCTTTATAAGAAGAGGAAGAGAGAACTGAGCTGGCATGCTCAGTCCCCTCACCATGTAATGCCCTATGCCACCTTGGGACTCTGCAGTGTCCCCACTAGTAAGAAGGTCTTCACCAGTTGTGGCACATTGTTACTGGACTTCTCAGTCTCCATAACTATAAAACATAAATTTCTTTCCTTTAGAAATTTATCAGTTTCAGGTATTCTAAGTAACAGAAAATGAATTAAGACGTATGGTTTGCGAAGTTTCTCCCATTCCATGAATTGTCTCTTCACTCTGTTGATTGTTTCTTTCTCTATACAGAGCTTTTAAGTTTGTTGCAATCCCATTAGTCTATTTTTGCTTTTGTTCCATGTGCTTTTGGGTTCATTAAAAAAATCGTTGCCCAAACCAATGTCAAGAAGCTTTTCCCTTATGTTTTCTTCTAGTAGTTTTATAGTTTCAGGTCTTACATTTAAATCTTTAATGCATTTTGAATTAATTTTTATATGTTGTTTGAGATAAGGTTCCAATTTTATTCTTCTGCTTGTAGCTATCAAGCCTTCCCAGCACAATTTATTTAAGAGATGGTCCTTTCCCTATTATGTGTTCTTGGCACTCTTGTCAAAGATCAATTGACTGTAAATGCATAGATTTATTTCTGGGCTCTCTATTGTATTCCATTGATATATATTTCAGTTTTTTTATGCCAGTACCATGCTTTTTTGATTACTATTGCTTTGTAGCATATTTTGAAATCAGATGGTGTAATATACCCAGTTTTCTTCTTCTTGCTGTAGATTGCTTTGGCTATTTTTGAGACCATTTGTGATTCCATAAGAATTTAGAATTGTTTTTTGATTTCTGTGAATTTCTTTGAATCTTTTCATTTATTTGTTTCTTCTCCAAAAATCTTTCTTCAATGTCTTATATTAGGTTGATGCAAACGTAATTGTGTGTTTTTCTATTATTTTTAATAGTAACAACTGCAATTACTTGTGCACCAATAGTTTCAGTGTATAGATCTTTCACCTTCTTGGCTAAATATATCCTATGTATTTTTTTATGGTATTGTAAATGAGACTGTTTTCTTAATTTCTTTTTCTCATAGTTTATTATTAGTGTATAACAACACAAATAAATTTTACATGTTATTTTGTATCTTGCCACTTTACTAAATTCATTTATTAGTCCTAACAAGAATTTGGTAGAGCCTTCAGGGTTTTCTATATATAAGAATATGTCATCTGCAAGCAAAGATTATTTTACTTTTTTCTTCCTCATTTAGATGCCTATACCTTTTGTTTCTCTCTCTCCTTTTTTGCCTAAATGCCCTGGCTAGGACTTCCAGGATGATATTAGAAAGAAGTGATGAGAGTAAGCATACTTGTCTTGTTCCTCATTTTAGAGAAAAAGCTTTCAACTTTATACCATTGAGTATAATATTAGCTAGAGGCTTGTCATATATGATCTTTATTATGTTGAAGTACATTCCTTCTACACCTAATTTGTTGAGTTATTTTTAAATCATATATTGAATTTTGTTAAATGCCTTTTTGCACTTGTTGAGATGCTTCTTATGATTTGTATTGCTTATCCTGTTAATATGATGCATCCTATTTATTGATTTGCATATGTTGAACCATACTTGCATCCCAAGGATAAATGCACTTGGTCATGATGTATGATTCTTTTAATGTAGTGTTAAACTTAGTTTGATAGTATTTTATTGAGGACTTTTGTATCTGTGTTCATCAGTGATATTGGTTTGTAGTTTTCTTGTAACAATAAAAATCAGAGCAGAAATATATGAAATAGAAATTATAAAATAATAGAACAAATTAATAAAACTAGAAATTAACCTTTTGCTAGATTAAAAAAGAGAGAGAGTAAATAAATAAAGTTATGAATTAAAAAGAAGAAAGTACAACTCATACCACAGAAATACAAAGGATTACATGAGACTACTGTGAACAATGATATACCACAAATCGAATAACCTAAAAGAAGTGGATAAGTTTCTGGAAACATTCAACCTATTAAGACAATTATGAAATGCAAATCAAAACCACAATGAGATACCATCTCACATCAGTTACAATGGCGATCATTAAAAAGTCAAGAAACAACAGGTGCTGGAGAGGATGTAGAGAAATAGGAACACTTTTACACTGTTGGTGGGATTGTAAACTAGTTCAACCATTATGGAAAACAGTACGGAAATTCCTCAAGGATCTAGAACTAGATGTACCATATGACCCAGCCATCCCATTACTGGCTATATACCCGAAGGATTATAAATCATGCTGCTATAAAGACACATGCACACGTATGTTTATTGCGGCACTATTCACAATAGCAAAGACTTGGAATCAACCCAAATGTCCATCAGTGACAGACTGGATGAAGAAAATGTGGCACATATACACCATGGAATACTATGCAGCCATAAAAAAGGATGAGTTTGTGTCCTTTGTAGAGACATAGATGCAGCTGGAAACCATCATTCTCAGCAAACTATCGCAAGAACAGAAAACCAAACACGGCATGTTCTCACTCATAGGTGGGAACTGAACAATGAGATCACTTGGACTCGGGAAGGGGAACATCACACACTGGGGCCTATTATGGGGAGGGGGGAGGGGGGAGGGATTGCACTGGGAGTTATACTTGATGTAAATGACGAGTTGATGGGTGCTGACGAGTTGATGGGTGCAGCACGTCAACATGGCACAAGTATACATATGTAACAAACCTGCACGTTATGCACATGTACCCTAGAACTTAAAGTATAATAATAATAAAAAAAAAAGGAAAAAAAAAGACAATTATGAAGAAATAAAAAATCAGAATAGACCAATACCAAGTAAGGAGAATGAATCAGTAATAAAAATCTCACCCTAAAGCAAACCCATGTCTTGATTGCTTCCCTGGTCAATTCTATCAAATATTTAAAGACAAATTATTACCAATCATTTTGGAAATTTTCCAAAAAATTGAAGAGAAAACTGATTTTTTGAAGCCATACTTTATCTTTCAATTATGAAACACCAAGATATATGTATCAACATACCTTGGTCTCAGTAGAGCCAATGCTCAAGTTTGAGGTCTTTTTATAGAGGTCTTTTTTTTAGAGGTCTTTTATACCCCACTGACCAGAAACTAAAATCTGGCATGTAAAAAAGTAAGCCACATACAAAGCATTGTTGTAAACAAATTAGTACAGGATGCCTCTAGGGGAGTTTTGGACTTCAAATAGCACATTATTAATGACAAGCCAGGACATTGCATCCTTCTCTTGACCAAGTGCCAGTCCTCAATTTCCAGGCGATCATGGAGATAAATATACAGCTAGCACACTTATTTAGTTCATCTTTATACAGTCAAAGTTGGATTTCTTTACCAGGCTCCAATAGCTACTCTACAACTAAGAGAATATAATCTAAGCAACTGCATATTTTCATTAGTTTTCTATACGATAAATTGAACTAGGCTGGAAGTTCAAATTTTTTTGCCATGCATGATTGATTATTTTACCAATGGAGAGTAGAAATAACAACAAATTGGTTTGGTGAACTTCCATGTAGTAGTACAACTTTGTCTTTGAAACCACTTGAATGAGTTTTGAGTACTACTTTTACTTTCTTTCTTTTTGTATTCTCTACTCCCCTCTTTACCCACTCCCCGCCCACACACCGCATGTTTTATTCTATATCTTCCTCTGTTTACAATTTTTTAATTTATTTTTTGACACAGGGTCTCGCTCTGTCACCCAGGCTGGAGTGCAGTAGCACCATCTCGGCTCACTGCAACTTCCATCTCCCAGGCTCAAGCGATTCTTGTGCCTCAGCCTCCCTGAGTAGCTGGGACTATAGGTGCCTGCCACCACACCTGGTTAATTTTTTTGTGTGTTTTTGGTAGAGATGGGGTTTCACATTGTTGCTTGTCTTGAATTCCTGAGCTCAGACGATCTACTCACCTTGGCCTCCCAAAGTGCTGGGATCATAGGCCTGAGCCACCACGCCCAGCCATGCTATATCTTCCTCTTTTTAAAAATAACTCACCACTACTCGTAGTGTTTGAGTTGGTGATCAAGATGTGAAAGGAATAATCTAGCTCCTTAATAATACTCAATTTAGCTGATACCATCAGAGAAACACATTGCCTAGATTATTTACTTCAAATTAAAACATCAGTCAGATAGCTTTTTAACCTCCCCTCCAGTTAATCTATCTTTGACTAAGAAATAAGGCAGAAAAAGACTCAAATTAAGATGAGAACACCAAAATTATTCCAGTGTCTGAATTGAGATAGTGGAGCATTCTGGAGAAAATTAAGCTAGTAATGTTTTAGGAAATTAATCAGGAGATGAACTGAAGAGATATAGATAGCAATATAGTGGGTCTTCAGCTACCATACTCTGGTATAAGTATATGCAGTTTTGCTCTTAAGCTGTTTATTGATGTGGCTTATAAAGCATTACATTCTAATTAACTTTTTTGTGACCTTTTAGAATTACTAGGCACATTAAAATAGGGGAGAGGAAATTACTATAGAAACATAATAACATTGTACTTATATATCATTTTCTACTAGTCATCAAATTATATTATATTCACTACTTTATAGATCTGTTTATCTTACTGTGTTCAGATTTCCTTGAGAGGGACTGTAGCAATTTCATTCTCTTCAAGATAATAGATACTCAAAAATGTTTCTTATATGCCATAATGGATATGAACATATTTTATGAACTTCAAGATGCTGCTAGGTATTACTATTAAGAAGCGAAGCGTAAGAAATGAAGATAAAAGTAATGTTTCGCTAAAATTATCTCTTGGGGCTCATATAAATTTGTCAAAATATAACTCAATAAAATAGCGTGGATATTTCTAAAAAGAAAGCACTCTATTCTCTGGGGAGGAAAAAGAAAAACTATACAACCCACTTTTATTTTATTTTTATTATTTTATTGATAGAGATGTTTAGGTTTATATTTCATGTGTCAGTTTTTACTCCAAAATGTTGATGTAAATATATTATTCCTCATTAAAGTAATGGAATTTTCTAACTAAATTAATAAATTATCTAAAGTAATAAATTTTCTTAATTTATTAAGCCAGCTGTTATTTTTCAGAACCCAAATATATTTATTGGAAAAAAAGTTGTTACTTTAATAGTTTTGTAAGAAGTATTGGTTATTTTCTCATATAGATAATGTGGCCATTATATATCATGTGTACTTAATACAGCTCTTTTTCTAGCCCTCAGTTCTTTACAAAATGCTAAATCAGACACTGGATCTCTAGTACTTAAAAAACGCCTGGCACATATTAGTTTCCAGTACGTATTTTTTGACAAAACTAATATAAAAAGTAGGACACTAGAAAAAACTTCTTAAAATTTCAAATATAATAAATAAACACAGGTTTTTAAATACAAAAAAGTTTTAAAATAATTTTTAAAATATTAAAAGTCTTTTATTGATCATCATATTTCTTGACAACAAAAAATTGAGATAAATTAGCTTAAAGAAAAATGTATTTACCATGACCATATGGTTAAGTGTTAGAAAATTCCTGCTAAAGGATTGTTTTAATTACTAGTTATATGTAATCTATGAAAACATTATAAATATATTTCAAATTTTCATAATTATTAAACATGAAAGTAAATTTTTTTGAAGGGTATCTTTGAAGGGTATATTTTTGTGATTGTCAGCCTATTTTATTTTATTTTGTTTTATTTTATTTTATTTTTTGAGAGGGAGTTTTGCTCTTGTTGCCCAGGCTGGAGTGCAACAGCTGATCTCGGCTCACTACAACCTCCACCTCTTAGGTTCAAGTGATTCTCCCACCTCAGCTTCCTGAATAGCTGTGATTACAGGTGCCCACCACCACGCATGGCTATTTTTGTATTTTTAGTAGAGATGTGGTTTCACCATATGGGCCAGGCTGGTCTTGAACTCCTGACCTCAGGTGATCCACCTGCCTCGGTCTCCCAAAGTACTGGGATTACAGGCGTGAACCACCGTGCCAGGCCAAGCCTCTTTTTAGTGTGTAATCAGATGTGGTAAAATAGCAGAGTGTCATGGCAATATAGTTTGTTTTCTTTTTTAAAAATAATTTTTTTTTTTATTTTTTTGGCTGGGCATGGTGGCTTGAGGTCGAGAGTTTGAGACCAGCCTGGCCAACATGGCGAGACCCCCGTCTCTACTTAAAATACAGATATTAGCCAGACATGGTGGTAGGCACCTGTATTCCCAGCTAGTATGGAAGCTGAGGCAAGAGAATCGCTTGAACCTGGGAAGCAGAGGTTGCAGTGGGCTGAGATCTCGCCACTATACTTCAGCTTGGGCGACAGAGTGAGACTTCATCTCAAACAAACAAAAAAATTAAATTGACGAATAATAATTGTACGTATTTGTAGGGTAATAATGATGTTTCACTACACAGAATGTTTAGTGACCAGATCAGGGTATTTAGAATATTACTTATCTCAAACATTTATCATTTCTTTATTTTGGAAATTTGTCACCTAGAGTGTTAGACTTTGTAGTTATTACTAATTGAAATATTAATAGTGATTTTCTGACTTTGAACATTATTTTATCACTATATTTCACTTATAGAAAGTGGAATCTTAGCTGACTTCTATGACTTCTATGATCTCAAAAATTCTATGATACTGCAATGAAAAAACATAAGAATCCTGGATATATTTTAACTTCTATTTATTTAAATGTTATTTTGGAATAATTTTAGATTTATAGACAAATTGCAAACATAGTACAGAGAGTTCCTGTGCTTATTTTCTTGATTATTAGACTTGTAATTGTTACTTACGTAAATACTACTGTGTGACTTTGAAACATTTATTTACTTCATACCTCAGTTTACTAATCTATAAAAAGGTAAATCTTACTGTATGACTTCTGCAGAAGTTTTAAGCTCTAAGATTTTATGATTTTAAATATACATCTCTCACATGTTTCCATTTGTATTTTAATGCACCTATACGATGTTTTGTGGGGTGTGTATGTGCATGAATAAATTATTCCCCTGCTTTATTAAGCCAACTGTTATTTTTCAGAACCCAAATATTTTACAGTGAACCTCAGTGTTAATATCTACAATGTAGCTTAATAGGCTTTGCTAAAGCATGTTAATTCAATAATACGCCTATCTGAATTCATACCCCAAACTATTCATTTCGGACTTTTTACTTTTGTGGCTTAAAACTTATGAATTTGCTTTTGTCCTATGGATTTACTTATTGCTTATCTGTATTACTTTTCATTTCAAAAAAATTTAGTGAAGACATCCTATATGAATTTAACTTATCAAAAAGAATTAAGGTAAAATAAGCAAAAAGGTTGAATCATAATGCACTTAATTCATAGCTAGTATCCATTTTATTTCATTCATAATATCTACATCTTTTTTACTTCTAGCGTTACATTTTAGTAATCATGATTTGAATTATTAATCTTTTACTTTGAACAAACTTTGCTCTGGTAGATATATTTTAAACCAGGGAGCTCCCACATTTCATAAAGTGTGTTTCATGAACCTCGGCCCCTGTTTCTAAAAGTTATGTGGGCAGGAGAGTGCTACTCCATTTGTGAGCTTTAGTTCACCCACAATCTGTTCCCAGCACCCCTCTTAATTGGGTCTGTGGGACACTGTCCCTAATGCATCGGAAGTTTCTCCATTCCACAGATCTCTCACTCCAACTTTAAATTGCTCTGGGAATTGGGGAACAATTCCAATAACTGCTGCATAACAAATATTTACTCTTCTACATCTATAGAATGTGGCCTCTCTTGCTGAGCCTGACCTTAATTCAGAATGCTGACATAAACACTAAGAAAAAGTACTTGGTTCTTCTAGGAGGTGGACATAATTTATCACTATAAAGTAAGTCCTGAATCATATGAAACTTATAATTAAACTCTATAAGTAAAGGTGCTATTCAATATGCATTTTAATTTGAATAATTTGAAGCAATATAGGTACCAATTCATTATCACCAAAATACAGCTGTGAATTATTAGTAGTATTTAATTATTACTTGTATTATGTTAATTAATCCTTAAAGCAATTTTGATACTCTCTATATTTTTTAGAATATTCTACAAGTAAAGTAATGCAGGTATGCAAATAAGAAAACCGAGGCTATAAATTGCAGGCAAAGAACTTCAAACCAAAGGCTTTGATTCTAGTGTTAGGCACTTTTCCACTATGCCGCCGATGTCATATATATTGAAATAAGTATTAGGTGATCCCTCTATGCTTATAGTGCATAAACTGCTTGTTATTTGTATAAGAGAGCAGATTATCAGTACTGAATGAAAGGTATATATTTTATAATTAAAGCCTGCTATGAAAGAATAAATGTGGCATACCAATGTTGTCCTGCTCGTGAATCCACAAACACTGCACAGGGAGGGAAATTACATGAGTCCAGAAAGTAACCTTTCACCTGTTTCAAAACCCATGTATTATGTGCAGTCCCTGTGTTAGACTTAGGTGTGGAAGAATGAGCAGAACAGACAAGCTCTTTCCTTAAGTCTCCTTTATCTCACAATATACAAGATAACCAATTTAAAGTGTCAGGAGCAGAAGACAGTGGATTTGAATTAATGTTTTGCTGTTCACTTCCTTTTGCATTTGTGACTGTCCCTTACCCAGTGTTTCCTATGGCTATTTCTGTACCTCACTTGAGGCATCTGAAGTAATATAAATAATTGCCCCTTTCTCTGGGTACTGTTGAAAGTATATTCAATTTGTTTTTGTGATCTCAATTTTTCTGTAGTTCTCACTGACCATTTACTGCTTTTGACATTTGATTTCTATACAGATTTTAATGCCACTTTTCAGGCAGCATAGTAATATGAAGACAGTAGACTTTGGATCTCTGCCTGTTATTAGACATGTGACCTTGGCACAAAACATGGCACATAGGAAGCTACAATAAAAGTTGTCTAAATAAATGCAGAGATTTTCCTTCCTTCCTTCCTTCCTTCCTTCCTTCCTTCCTTCCTTCCTTCCTTCCTTCCTTCCTTCCTTCCTTCTCCTTCCTTCCTTCCTCCCTCCCGACTTTACCCTTTCTTCCTTTTCTTATCTCCCTTCCTCCCTCCATCCCTTCCCTTCCACCCTTCCTCTCTTCCTCCCATCTTCCCTGCTTTCTTTCCTCCCTGACTCCTTTCCCTCCTTCTGTCTCTCCTTCTTAAAGCTGAATAATAAAAAACAATCTATTGCGGGCTCAGTTTTTTTGGCTTTAAGATTGAGATTGTATATTCTCTTCTTTGTCTTTCTCTTCAAAGTTTAAATATTTCTATTGTGTATCCTTAACTAAGTTTTTCCTGTAGTAAAGATTCTGTGAGTTGGATTTCTGACTCCTGATAATATCTGCTCTACACAAAACTTCCCAGTGACTATCATGTGACCAACAGTCAGTGTGGGGAAGAGTGGGTGTGCTACCATTCTCAAAACTGTTAGCCCATGCAAAACCTACACTTGTGATTTTCACCAAAATTACATCTAGTAGTGATGATGGAAAGATCAATTTTCAGGCCTAGTCTGTAATTAGTGACAACTCCACTAATCTAAGTGCTTTAATTCCCTGAATTACATTTCTACTAAAAAATCTTGTAACATCATCTTCTATGAGGTCAAATTTAGAGAACCGCTGAAGTCTAATGGGACAGGTGCTTACCCCACGCTCTGTGCTTTCTAGTGAGGGACCTCTTTTCCACCAAAAGAAATGCCAATTTTTCTGCCTGAGTTTAGAACCTTTCTATATGCACCTGTCAGACTTTCTTTCTCAGATGTGTTTCCCACCACTCTTTCCCAAAAACTCCCTTGTTCTGCCAGTTGGCTTACTCCTAACTTTGGTCTAAATTCTCACTTTTGAGATATCCCTTTTCCCTTTTAACCCTGTCTCATTCTTTTCTATACTCCCAGGGTCAGCTGAAGACTGAAACTCCGGACTTCTCCTTAGCCTAATTTAGTTCTCATAAAATTCTTCCTTCTGGGAAAAACTGTAATTTTCATGTAAGCTATAGAAAGTGACTATAAATTATTTTGATATGTTCTTTTCTTATATCCCTACCTAAATTGTGAACATTGTAATGACAGGCACTTTAAAAATGCTGCTTTTTAAAAATATGTGTTTCAATAATATTTTAAAAGAGTATTTAAAAATATGGTGTCAATCTGGAGTTTCTGTAAAACATCAAAGAATTATGCTCTTGAAATTTTCCAGGCTCTTATTGCCAATCTATATAATAAGGCAAAAGAAAATTGGCTTGAATTAGAAACATCTAGATAATTGGCCAACTCAGTATAGACTAAGCCTTGCTACTCAAGTACTTTTGGGACCAGTGGTGTAAGTGTTACCTGGGCACCTGCAAGAAATGCAGAATCTCAGGACCTGCCCTGAACACTAAAAGACAATCTGAAGGTTTTTAGGTTTCCCAGATGCTCAGTGGGTGCAGTGGCTCACGCCTGTAATCCCAGCACTTTGGGAGGCTGAGGTGGGCAGATCAAGAGATGGAGGCCATCCTGGCCAACACAGTGAAACCCTGTCTCTACTAAAAATACAAAAGTTAGCTGGGCATGGTGGCACACGCCTGTAGGTGGAGGTTGCAGTCAGCCCAGATTGCGCCACTGCACTCCAGCCTGGTGATGGAGTGAGACTCTGTCTCAGAAAAAAAATAAAATTTCTAGATGGTTTACATGTATATGAAAATTAGTGAAGCCAGAACTAGTCTTGGTGTCAAAAATATTAGCTTTACATTCCATTTTATTATTTACTACCTAGTTGATCTTGGCCAAGTTCCATATTTTATAGTTGAAAAATGGGGTTAATATAAAGAATATTATAATTTGTAAATTGTAAAGTGGTATACATACACATATATACATATTTATATAAAATAGTTAAACATTATTACTATTTTTATCAGTTGACTTAAATGAGTAAATTATCAAGACAGACTCTTAAACTACAGAGTAAAATATGTAAAGAGACCATGTAGCATTCTCCAAAGACTATCATGTTGATGTGGAGCTGTTCTGTGCAATGGTCTTGTCATAGGAACAGTCATACAAGATACTATGAGATCAACAACTAACTATGCCTTTAAACAGTTGTCAAATTTCAGGGTATGCGATTCAATGTATTGTTATTAAATGTCTATAAAATACACAATTAAACTAACTATAAGGTGTTAGCATCAGACCTATAAAAAATATAAACACACAAAAATTGCTGTGAAATTTTAACCACGTTGTAAATTGCTGAATTAAAATTCCAGTCTTGTTGAGTAGTCTTTTGCCCTCTTTACTGCTTGTTTGCTGGGGTTGATGAAATGAAGATGTTAGGCTTAGGGTTGTTGATTGGCCAGGGGTTTCAGAAACCTCAGCTCGGGAGAGTGTCCTCAACTCAGGAACACATCCTCGACAGCGGGAAAGGTTCTGTCTACATGTGTGTCTGATCGTAGGTAGATCTTCACATATCAGCGATGAGGTATAGGTACTTCCATCATTCCCAGATTCATTGTATTCTAGTCACACACATTACTGGAGATAACTGGATGTCAGAACTTCAAGCAAGCACTCCTTCTAATATGTGCCAAAAGAATGATTGTTCAGGTAATTTGTACTGTTTGTTTCTTGGCAGTAAATACATTGTATGTTAGATCTTTTGATTTCCTGAAAGCAGATGACATGGGTGAGATTAACCAGACACTTGTGTCAGAATTTCTTCTTCTGGGTCTTTCTGGATACCCAAAGATTGAGATCATTTACTTTGCTCTCATTCTAGTTATGTACCTAGTGATTCTAATTGGCAATGGTGTTCTAATCATAGCAAGCATCTTGGATTCTCATCTTCACACACCCATGTACTTCTTCCTGGGCAACCTCTCTTTCCTGGATATCTGCTATACATCCTCCTCTGTTCCCTCAACATTGGTGAGCTTAATCTCAAAGAAAAGAAACATTTCCTTCTCTGGATGTACAGTGCAGATGTTCTTTGGGTTTGCGATGGGGTCAACAGAATGTTTACTTCTTGGCATGATGGCATTTGATCGTTACATGGCCATCTGTAACCCGCTGAGATACCCCATCATCATGAGCAAGGTGGCATATGTCCTGATGGCTTCTGTGTCCTGGCTCTCTGGTGGAATCAATTCAGTTGTACAAACATTACTTGCCATGAGGCTGCCTTTCTGTGGGAATAATATTATCAATCATTTTGCATGTGAAATATTAGCTGTCCTCAAGCTAGCTTGTGCTGATATATCCCTCAATATTATCACCATGGTGATATCAAATATGGCCTTCCTGGTTCTTCCACTGATGGTCATTTTTTTCTCCTATATGTTCATCCTGTACACCATCTTACAAATGAATTCAGCCACAGGAAGACGCAAGGCATTTTCTACGTGCTCAGCTCACCTGACTGTGGTGATCATATTTTATGGTACCATCTTATTTCTGTATGCAAAACCGAAGTCTCAGGACCGGACTGGGGAAGAAAAATTGCTAGCATCAGACAAGCTCATTTCTCTGTTTTATGGGGTAGTGACCCCCATGCTGAATCCTATAATCTATAGCTTGAGAAATAATGATGTAAAAGCTGCTATAAAATATCTGCTGAACAAAAAACCAGTTCACTAAGGAAACCGGGACATGTAGGTCTTTGTTTAACAGTCACAAAGATGGACTCATAGGTAAATCAGCGTAAACCTTTTTTGGAGAAACCATGGTGAGAGAGAGAGATTTTTATCCTTTGCCTTTCCTAGCCCTGCTCAGCTAGAATCACCGAGAGCTATAGTTTGCTACAAATTCCAACATGCCCTGATCCAGATTTCACAAACATAGTTAATTCTCTTAGAATCTCTTCCCTTATGATGTCTGAAATGAGTGTTTTTGTGTAGAAACATAGTGGAAAACAATCACACTGTAAGTGTTGGAAATAGAGAGGTAATAGTAGAAAATCTGCAGTTCCATAAACTACCTAGGTGATATTGGATAGATTATTCTTTCTTTCTAAGACATAGTTACCTTACTTGTAATAAGGAAATAAAATAATAAAAAAATCCAGGTCCCAGTATCATTTAATGTTTCAATAAGTTGGAGGAAGCACCTAGCGTAATACTGGCTTCACAGTGTCCTAGCATTTCAGAATTGAAGCTAAGACTCCATAGTGAGGACTAAAAGTTGCTATTTATTCCCTCTTTTACTCTCAGCTAATAATTACTAGAGCCAGATGTCTCACTGAAAGTCACCTCATTAAGGTAATATTTTCTAAAATTTTAAAATCCTAAAATTCTAAAAAAAAAATCAAAAAATTTAAAAAAAGAAAAATTATTGTCATTATGGCCACCTCCCAAAGATAACATTCTAATGTTTCTCTTAGTAAGTAGGAGTCATACATTCATCATGTTTTTATTTTGATTTGTTAGATCTACTATGAGCACTTGGGGTTAAATTTTTTGTGATGTCCAACACATGTTTCACAGGATAAATTCTAAGGCATGAAATTAATAGGCCGGGTGGTATAAACTTTTAAAGTTTCTGGCTAAATTACCATTAGAAAGGTCATATTACTACCCTAAATACCATTATATGTTTCCCCCATTATGTTTGCAGCTCTGTTTAAATACATATGCATATACACATATATCTCCATTTATACACACACACATTTGTGTATCTATATGAATTTTTTTCTTTAAAACTTTTTTTGAAAATTTTCGTTTTCAAATATTTAACAAAAGAATGAGAACAATTTAATAAAACTCAATGTACTAATTGTACAGCTTAAATAATTACACATGGTCAGCCTTCTTTCATCATTATCCATACCCGCTTATATTCTTCCTTTGGATCACTTTAAAGCAAGTTCTGGAGATAACTACATCATGTTATGTATTATGTAATTATGTCCAGGACATCTGTGTGTACATCTTTAAATGACACAAATCCAATGACCCCCATTCACGTTGTAGTCTATGAGAATGTACTTCCAGGAACACAAATTGTGATATGAATGATGCCTCCTCCAATGAAGAATAAGACAGTGCTGGTGAGGACTGTGAACTATGACAAGGGTGCGGGAGTCACATAAAAGACATTATTTCTCACTTCAGTGGGTTGTTGATAATTCAGGATATATATTGACTGGTTTTCTAAATTTCAAGAGAAGCCTGGACATCATAGTGAGACCATGTCTCTACAAAAAATTAAAAATTAAAAATTAACCAGGCATGATGGTGCACAGCTATGGTCCCATTTACTTGGGAGGCTAAGATGGGAGGATCGCATGAGCCCAGGAGTCCAAGGTTGCAGTGAGCTATGATTGTGCCACTGCACTCCAGCCGGGGTGACAGAGCAAGACCCTATCTCTTAAAAAGAAATTAATACATTTTAAGATAGCCCAGAATTTTAAATTAAACTTTGCAACATTTGCCCAGTGTTGGCTCTTCTACAGAACACGTGTGATTCCAGATTGTGTACTCATATAAGGCTTTAATAGAGATACAGGACATGGTCCTGCAGGAGGAAGAAATTTCGGTCCAAAAAGGAGAGTTCTGAAAACTTCAATCATACTTTCCAGGCCACTTTTGAGAAACTATCTTTTAGAACAATTCAATCATTGTTGGATTATACACCAAATACGTTGTTGTCGTTAACTGCTTATTGCTTAAATAGAGTTTGAGTGTATATTTTGAACCCCAAATGTTGATCTTCCCAGGTTACTATCATACCATAGTAGTAACGTCCAAATATATCTTAGAGTATGCCAAAGAGCTTCTCATAGACTGCTTTTATAGCTACAATTACTTCTCCTTTCCTCTACTTTTAATTTATTTTACCTAGATTGTCCTCCCTGGAGTAGGACTGTTAGGTTCAGCTAGAGAACTGACATAAAGTTGGCAGCAATATAAACCCTTTATCAATTCTGTTATATTGGAGTAGGGTTGGATAACTGCAAGCATATAGGCCTGCATGATCCACCAGGTGGGAAAGACAGAAACCTTTAATCGCACTTTTAAAAGGTGAAAGGAGAGAATGATCCATATTACCATTCTTTTAGGAATATGGGCAGTAGTAATATTTAGATGTATTGTCATGGTGTTGTGGTCAGCAAATAATGTTCTGGAACTCATGAATGCAATGAATGTCCTGCCAACACAGAAGCAGGCAAACACAAAGAAAAAGTGTTAGAAACAGAGAAGTTTCTGTGAATACCTTTATCATTCCCACTATCTTCTCTATGTCTTCTACAATAACTCAACAATAGATCCAATGGTGGTCTCCATTTAATTCCATGTATAGCAAGTTTTAACACATATTCATTTAGTTGTGAAACACATCCCTTTAGTCCTTGTTACCCTCCAATTTTGTAAGCAGGGGTTTCAGTTGTTCATTTCAATTTTCATTTGTCCATGTTTTTGTGAGTGGGAATGGATATAAATCTATTTATGATGCTTTGTTACTCAATGTTGAATTTTAGAGTTCTTTAATAAGGTGACCAACATCCAAATTAAAATAATACATTTTTTCTCGACCTATACTAGTGGTGGTAGTAGTATTTGCTTTATTTGTGAGGTGTGCAAACTTAAATCCACAAGAAGTGTCTGTCTCTGTAAATATTCACTTTTATCCACCTGGAAACCAGATAATGGGCCAGTATAACCCATTTGCCAGCTATGGCTCCTCCTGGATCCTTTCAGCCGCTGACTTTTAACTGCCATTCATCTCTGATTTTTCTTCTGAGAAGCAGATCAATTTTATGTCTATTTCCTGCTCTTGAGGGAGACAATGGGATGCACATATTTTCATACTTTGTTGCATTGCTCAAATATCTTCTATGCCCTCTCATCTTATGTCCCCTAGAGGTCACTTCCAAAAAGAGAATAAAAGTTCCCCTTCATTGATTCTAGTCCTTTTCTGAATTCAGAAGGGAAGTTCTATAATAGATATAGATAAGTTTTACTCCAATAAGCTCTCTTCCGGTTAATAAAATGTCTTACTACTCCATTTAGGGGTCCTTTGTCTTCCAGTCATATGAGGTCTATATTTTCAGACTATTCCATTAGCTATTGTGGATATGGTATTGTTCATATGGTATTGTTATTGTCTTTATATGGTTCTTCTGCGTAGTGACTGTTCTGAATTCTCTCTAGGTCAAATGCTAACAATGACTCGGGAATAGTATTTCATCACTTTTACCTCAGTTTACTCATCTACAGAAAGAAAAATCTTACTAAATGATTTTTGCAGAGTTTTCTAGCTCTAGACTTCCATGATCTTATAATATTAAAAAACTCTGGACATATATCTATTCGTATTTAATGTACACAGACCATAGTTTGTGGTGTGTGTGTTGGAGGTGGGGGCTGTGTTTGTATGTGTGTGTTTGTGTCTATGTGCATACATAAATACTTTTTTGCTTTTTAAGTAAATTGTTATTTCTGAGAATTCAAGCATTGTACACAAAATGTGACATCTACTAGAAAATTACAGTCACAATCTAAGTGTTAATATCTAAAATATAGCTTAATAGACTTTGCTAAGACACTTTAATTCAGTGTTCTTTCTTCCCAGTAATATCCCAAACTATCAATTCTGGATTTATTTTTCACTTTTTTGGCCTTAAACATATAGAGTTGCTTTTGTCCCATGAATCTATTTATTTTATTGCTTATCTGTATTTCTTTTCATTTCAGAAAAGCTTGAAAATGGCGTACTGCATAAAATTAATTTTTCAAAAAGAATAAAGATAAGTAAGCAAACAGTTAAATCCCAATGCATTTAATTCATAGTGACTATCCATTTTATTTCATTCATAATATCTAGGTCATTTTTCAATTCTAGCATTTCATTTTAGTAAACATCATTTGAATTATTAATCTCGTACTTTGAATTAACTTTGGTAGATATATTTGAAAGTAGGAAGCTCCCACATTTCATGAAGTTTGTTTGGTGAACATCTGCCCCTGCTCCTAGAAGTTATGTGGGGAGGAGAATGTTATTTCATTTGTGAGCTTTAGTTCACCCACAGTCTATTCCCAGCACCCCTCTTAATTGGGTCTGTGGGACACTGTCCCTAACGCACCGGAAGTTTCTCCATTCCACAGATCTCTCACTCCAACTTTAAATTGCTCTGGGAAATGGGGAACAATTATAATACCTGTTGCATAACAAGTATTTGCTGTTCCATATCTGTGGAATCTGACATCTTTTGTTGAACCTGACTTTAATTCATAATGCTGACATAAATGCTAGGATATAGTACCTGGTTCTCCTAGGAGGGGGACATAATTTATCATTGTAAAGGTAAATCCTGAATACCATGAAACTGTACCTTTTAGATTTATAATTAAAGCTATTATTACATGTGGATTTATAGTGTGAATATTATTAGGCAATACAGCTATCAATGTGGTATTACTACCAAATATGGCTATGATAATAATATTATCATTATTATGATCTGTATAGTGCTGGTTAATCCATAAGGTAGTTTCTATATGCTAGCTGAATTTTTTCTCAAAACAAACCTGTGAGAAAAGTAGGGCAGTTATTTTGTAACTATTTAACAGATGAAAAAACAAGCTACATATTAGAAGAAAAAATAAACTCAAAACTACGATTTTTGTTTCTGAATCCCAAGCACTTTTTAAGTAGGCTAACCCCATGCCATATCTGTTCAAGTGTGAATTAGGTGATACCTTTATACTTGCAGCACATAAACCAGTTAATCTCTTTATAAGTTGGCAGCTTATTAGTACTGACAGGAAGATATATTTTCTTCTTCTTTTTTTTTTTTTAACAGATTACTTGCTGCAAATAAACACTTTGTGCATATTAAAGTTCTGAACATTAATCCATAAATACTGCACAGGGAAATTGCCTAAGAGCCTAGAAAAACCCATCTATTGGGGCGGGCGTGGTGGCTCACGCCTGTAATCCTAGCACTTTGGGAGGCCGAGATGGGCGGATCACGAGGTCAGGAGATTGAGACCATCCTGGCTAACACGATGAAACCCCGTCTCTACTAAAAATACAAAAAATTAGCCGGATACGGTGGCGGGTGCCTGTAGTCCCAGCTACACGGAAGGCTGAGGCAGGAGAATGGCGTGAATCCGCGAAGCAGAGCTTGCAGTGAGCCGAGATTGCGCCACTGCACTCCAGCCTGGGCGACAGAGCGAGATTCTGTCTCAAAAAAAAAAAAAAAAGAAAACCCCATCTATTATGTGTAGCCACCATGTTAGGTCATAGGTGTAGAGGAATGGGCAAGACAAGCAAAGGGGCTTCTTCCCCATGTCTCCTGTTATCTCACAATACATGAGAGAACCAATTTAAAGAGCTGGGATCAGAAGAAAACCAAGGGTAGCAAGACAGGCTTGGCTTAAGGTGGATTGAATTGGTTAGATAATTTCTTCCTAGGAGGGGAAGGCTTGGAGCAGATGGCAGAAGAAGCTGTCTAGGTAGCCTAAAATGCATTGTCATTACATTTGTCTGGAAGGCAAAGCCAACCGATTCGCCAGGCCTGGGCTGGAGGTCTAGGCGGGATCTGGAACATCATCACCACCTTTCCTGGTAAGTCATCATCTTTCTGTTTTCTTCTGTTTGCTTTCATGGCTGGGCTGCTAGAATGTTGATGTTCCTTATCCAGTGCATCCTCAAAGGATTTCTGTAGCCTGCTTGAGAGAGAATTTTGACCTATGCTACGAAGTACTGTAGAAAAGTTTCACAGCAAATGGGCTGTTCTAAGGCATACGATTCAATCTCCGCAATCGTGAACCTTCTTCCACGAGAAGTGCTAAGTCCTCAAGAATGAATCATTCTCCTTGTACATTTTTAACAGACTAAAGTTTCACCTGTATGAACTCCGTTTATTATTTATGTTACTCTCTGACTGTTCTCTGTTGTTGACACACGATTTCTATGTAGATTTTAATGCTACCTGTTAGACAGAGAAGTAGTGGAAGGAGAATGGGCTTTGGATTTTACCTTTGCCCGTGCTAGTTATGTAACCTCAGCCAGGTAAGCAAATTTCAAGCACAGGATCGGGCACATAGAAGTCTGCAATAGAAGTTGTTTAAGTGATTTTATTCACTTAAATAAACAAAAAGCATTTTTTTTTGTTTTGTTTTTTTTTTTCCTCAATAGGTACTTCTAGTCTTAAGCTGGGGAAATAAAGATTTAAAATTTCTTTGAGACTTAATTTTCTCATCTCTAATTTGGGGATTCAACATTCATTTGTACTTCTCTTAAAAGTTCAAATGTTCTACTGGTATTCTTTAAACTGTTTCTGAAGCGAGAATCCCTCTGTCTGGTTTGGCTTCTGACTCCAAGACATTATACACTGTAGAGAAATTTTTCACTTATCACATAATAAACTGAGTGTTAGAGTAGGGGTTGAGCCTCTGCAGATATTCTCAAAACTGTTAACCCACGTGAGCCCTAAACCTGCAATTTTGGTTAACCTAAAAACTGGTAGTCATGAAAGGATGATGATGGGTTGTGTGTGTGTGTGTGTGTGTGTGTGTGTGTGTGTATGTGTGTACCAGGCAGTAATTGATAACCTAATTTAACCATCTTAATTCCTTGTGTCACATACCTATTCAAAACCTCATAAAATCAAATTATATAATGTCAGGTTTGGAAGGTAGCTAAAGTTATAGCGGCTAAACAGTTACCTTGTGCTTGGTGTTCTTATCTAATAATAAGTCCTTTACACACAAAAAGGAGTGCCATTTTTTTTTCTTCCTAACCTTTGGGCCCTTCTATATGTCTGCCTCATTAACTTTTCAGATGTGTTTCTGCTGAAACTCCCCTGTCTGAAAAGTAGGTACTGCCAATCTACTCCTCTAAAACATCAAGCTGCTCTCCCTTCTAGAATAGCCATTTCATTCTTCTCTTCCAAACCTGCCCCATTCCTTCTGTGCTTCCAGATCTGCTATAAGTTCGACATTCTTTCAGAACTCTCACTTGATTTATTTATTTCTCATTTACCTCCTCCTTCTGAGGTTACTTATAATATTCACCCTGGCCACATGATATAATTATATTCTTTATCAAATTGTTCCATGTGTAGTTTTCATATTTTTGTTATTGAATTATGAACTTTTTGATGGCAGACGTGTTGTGTCATACTTTTCCCACCCTTACTTGTGTTGGAACAGGACTGTGCTCAAGTTAGGCAATCAGTAATATCATACACATATTATAGCAGTCCAGCAAAAGTTTATTCTGCTTTCATAAAATGTTTCAATAGTATTTATTTTCTGAAGTATACTGAACAGCAAAATGTGGCCCTGGAGTATGCTGGCAAACACAAAAGAATTAGGCTTTTGGTCGTTTTCCAGGTTGCTAATCCAGTCCATATAATAACACAAAAGAAAATCTATTTGGATCAGAAACATCTGGATACTCACTCACTGTAGATGAACCAATGTCTTGCTACTCAAAATGTGCCCTCATCCCAGTGGTTCAACATACCCAGGGAACTTAATAGACATGAAGAATCACGGGCCTTGCCCCAGGCATGCTAACATAAAATTTACATGTCAACAGTATCCTCAGGTGATTTATATGCCCATGAAATTTGAAAAATTGAAATTCCATCAAAGCTAAAAATTTTGGATAGTACTTTGTGAAAACAAGGTAAAATAACTTTAAGAGCTAAGCTTTAAGTTTCCCTTTTTACTTATAGGCCACATTTTGTGTTTTACATTTGAGAAAAGCAAACTAAGGATGATGAGAAGATTCATTTGCTTTTTGTAAAGTGCTACACACACATACACACAAATATGTTTGACTACTATTACTTTTTTTCAGGTTTACTCAAATGAATTCTCAAGATTAACTCTGAAGCCATGGAATAAAACAAATAGAGATCATGTATTGTTCTCCAAAGATTCTCCATCATATACCTGTAGAGCTGGTCTACACCATGGTCTTGTCATAGGAAATAGCAAAATAGTAAGAGTGGGATGTTAGAATGAGATCAACAACTAACTTTACCTTTGAACAGATGTTAAATTGCAGTGTATGGAGCTCAATTTACTATTATCAAATGTCTTCCCCATAAAAATACACATTTAACTCACTGGAAAGACACTCAGAGTTTTAGGCAGACAAACAAATGTACATGAACATCTAACCTGCTTTGAAATTCTAAACATTTCTATTAAACACTGGGTCAAAATTCCAGTTCTTGTTGAGTTGTTTTTCCTTCTTTGCAGCTCTCTTGCTGGACTTGACTAAATGAAGAAGTTAGGTTTGTCTTCTGCAATAGTCTAAGGCTTTTAGAAAATTCAACTTGGGTTGTCCTCAATAATAAAAGTCGTGTCTGAATTTACTTCTGATCCTGGGTAGATCTTCACGTATTAGATACAGGGCATAGAAACTCTCAGCATCCTAGTGTAGCTGTATTCTAGGTACAAATACTGTTGAAGATAACTCAATGGCAGAGCTTTAAAACAGTCTCTGTTTCACTCTAGAGTAATTTTTATTCAAGTTACTTTTTACGTTTGTTGCTTGGCTGTGAAAATATTATACACTGGGTCTTCCTTTGGCATCCTGAAAGCTGGGACATGGACAAGGTAAACCAGACATTTGTGAGAGAATTCATTCTTCTGGGACTCTCTGGTTACCCCAAACTTGAGATCATTTTCTTTGCTCTGATTCTAGTTATGTATGTAGTGATTCTAATTGGCAATGGTGTTCTGATCATAGCAAGCATCTTGGATTCTCGTCTTCACATGCCCATGTACTTCTTTCTGGGCAACCTCTCTTTCCTGGATATCTGCTATACAACCTCCTCCATTCCCTCAACATTGGCGAGCTTAATCTCAAAGAAAAGAAACATTTCCTTCTCTGGATGTGCAGTGCAGATGTTCTTTGGGTTTGCGATGGGGTCAACAGAATGTTTACTTCTTGGCATGATGGCATTTGATCGTTACGTGGCCATCTGTAACCCTCTGAGATATCCCATCATCATGAGCAAGATGGTGTATGTACTGATGGCTTCTGTATCATGGCTTTCCAGTGGAATCAATTCAATTGTGCAAACATCACTTGCCATGCGATTGCCTTTCTGTGGGAACAATGTTATTAATCATTTCTTATGTGAGATCTTAGCTGTCCTAAAATTAGCTTGTGCTGATATATCTCTCAATATTGTTACCCTAGCAGTGTCAAATACTGCTTTTCTAGTTCTTCCTCTGCTCGTGGTTTTTTTCTCCTATATATTCATCCTCTACACCATCTTGCAAATGAACTCAGCCACAGGAAGACTCAAGGCATTTTCTACGTGCTCAGCTCACCTGACTGTGGTGATCATATTTTATGGTACCATTTTCTTTATGTATGCAAAACCGAAGTCGCAGGGCCTCCTTTGGAAAGACAACTTGCAAGCTACAGAGGGGCTTGTTTCCATGTTTTATGGGGTTGTGACCCCCATGTTAAACCCCATAATCTATAGCTTGAGAAATAAAGATGTAAAAGCTGCTATAAAATATTTGCTGAGTAGGAAAGCTATTAACCAGTAAGACCAAAGGGATATATGAGTCTTTTACATATAATTAGCTTGCATTAGCCATTTCACAATGTATATGTGATATGGTTTGGCTGTATCCCCACCCAAATCTTGAATTGTAGCTCCCATAGTCCCCATATGTTGTAGGATTGACATGGTGGGAGGTAATTGAATCATAGAAGTGGGTTTTTCACATACTGCTCTCGTGGTGGTGAATAAATTTCATGAGAACTGATGCTTTCATTAAAAGCACAGTTCCCCTGTACCTGCTCTCTTGCCTGCCACCATGTAAAATGTGCCTTTTCTTTGCCTTCACCACCCACCATGATTGTGAGGCCCCCCAGCCATGTGGAACTGTGAGTCCATTAACCTGTTTTTCTTTATAAATTACCCAGTCTTGGGTATTTCTTCATAGCAGTATGAAAATGGACTAATACAGTAAATTGGTAATAGGTAGTGGGGTGCTGCTATAAGGATACCTGAATATGTGGAGCTGACTTTGGAACTAGGTAACAAGCAGAGGTTGGAACAGTTTAGAGAGCTCAGAAAAAGATAGGACAGTGTGGGAAAGTTTGGAACTTCCTAGAGACTTGTTGAATGGCTTTGACCAAAATGCTGATAGTGATATAGACAATAAAGTCCAGGCTGAGGTGGTCTCAGATGGAGATGAAGAACTTGTTGGGAACTTGAGCAAAGGTGACTCTTGTTATGCTTTAGCAAAGAGACTGGTGGCATTTTGCTTCTGCTCTAGAGATCTGTGGTACTTTGAACTTCAGAGAGATGATTTAGGATATCTGGGAAAAGAAATTTCTAAGTAGGAAAGCATTCAAGAGGAAGCAGAGCATAAAAGTTTGGAAAATTTGCAGCCTGACAGTGCGACAGAAAAGAAAAACTTATTTTTTGAGGAGAAATTCAAGCCTGCTACAGAAATTTGCATAAGTAATGAGGAGCCAAATGTTAATTGCCAAGACAATGGGGAAAATGTCTCCAGGGCATTTCAGAGACCTTCCTGGCAGCCCCTCCCTTCACAGGACTGGAGACCTAGGAGGAAAAAATGGTTTCCTGAGCCAGGCTCAGGGTTCCCCTGCTGTGTGCAGTCTAGAGACTTGGTGCCCTGTGTCCCAGCTGCTCCAGCCATGGCTAAAAGAGGCCAAGGTAAAGCTTGGGCCATGGCTTCAGAGGGTGCAAGACCCAAGCCTTGGCAGTTTCCACATATTATTGAGCCTGCAGGTGCACAGAAGTCAAGATTGAAGGTTTGGGAACTTCGGCCTAGATTTCAGAAGATTTATGGAAACATCTGGATGTCTAGGCAGAAGTTTGCTGCAGGGGCAGGGCCCTCATGGAGAACCTTTGCTAGGATAGTGTGGAAGGGAAATGTGGTGATGGAGCCCCCACACAAAGTCCCCTGGGGCACTGCCTAGTTGAGCTGTGAGAAGAGGGCCACTGTCCTCCAGACTTCAGAATGGTAGATCCACCAACATTTTGCACCATGCACCTAGAAAAGCCAGCCTGTACAAGCAGCTGAGAGAGAGGCTGTACCCTGCAAAGCCACAGGGGTGGAGCTGCCCAAGGCCATGAGAGCCCACCTCTTGCATCAGTGTGACCTGGTTGTGAGACATGGAGTCAAAGGAGATCATTTTGGAACTTCAAGGATTAATGACTACCCTATTGGATTTGGACTTCATGGAGCCTGTAGCCCTTTGTTTTAGTCAATTTCTTCCATTTGGAATGGACATATTCACCCAGTGCCTGTACCCCCTTTATATCTATGAAGTAACTAACTTGCTTTTGGTTTTACAGGCTCATAGGCAGATGTCTCAGGTGACAAGATGCCTTGTCTCAGATGAGACTTTGGACCATGGACTTTTAATGCTGAAATGAGTTAAGACTTTGGGGGACTGTTGGGAAGGCATGATTGGTTTTGAAATGTGAGGACATGAGATTTGGAAGGGGCTGGGGAAGAATGATAGGGTTTGGCTGTGTCCCCACCCAAATCTCATCTTGCTCCTCCTTTGATGTCTGCCATTATTGTGGGGCTTCCCCAGCCATGTGGAACTGTGAGTTCATTAAACCTCTTTTTCTTTATAAATTACCCAGTCTCAGGTATTTCTTCATATAAGTATGAAAATGGACTAATACAATACTTGTATTAAAAGATCATCTTGTGTACCATAAATATGTACAATTTTTATCATTTAAAATTAAAAGAAGAAGCATAGAAATGGCATTATTGTGCAACTATTGAGGATCTTATCTGATAAAAGCAAAATTATAGGGAGAGATTTTTATTCTTTGCCCTCACTACCTTTGATCATCTAGAATCACTGAGAATAGTAATCTGCTGTTACTGAAATTCTAATAGTAAGCAGATTCTAATGGGTTCTGACCCAGATCTCATGAAGACAATAAATTCCTTCAGTTATTTTCTCTGGCAATATCCAAACTAAGTGTATCTGGTGTATTTGTGACAACACGATAGAAAACATCAAACAAAAGCTTTGAAAATAGATGACAGGAGTAGAAATTCAAAACTACTTTAATAGTATCAGCTAGATTTATTCATGTTTTTAAAACTGTAGTTTCCTTATTTCCAAAAAGGGAGTAAATAAACCATGCTCCTCCCACTGTTATTGTAAAGATTCAGTAAGTTGCACAAAATACCTGACGTAATGTGCCAACTTCATTTTAGTTTCCTTTGTAGAGAATGTTCGGATTGACTTTTCCTATGAGTCCCAACTGAGGAACTGAAGTAAGGACTCCAAAGTGAAGACAAAGGATACTAGCTAGCACATCTTATTTGTAAGCCACCAATTATTTGGGTCCATATATCTTTCATAAATCTTCCTACCATTGTCAATCACCATACCTGCTTGCTCATTCTCCTACATATTTGTACAAAGAAAACATCAACTATGAATCCTGTGGAAGACTGGAAACACTGTTCTAATCTAAGTCAAGTAAGACGGTACTGCAAAAAAGCCTCTTGAGGTTTTGGGTGCCTACAAAGAAAGAGAAGCTGACATCTGGCTTGGTGAATGGGGCTTGCTGAGCTTTCCCTCTCTAGGCTGTAGATAACAGAGGAACAGGTCAACAGGTCTAGAAGAGGGCTGGAGGATGAGTATTTTAGGCTGAAAATAATCGGAAGTGTTTGGGACATCAACAAGATAAACCAGACATTTTTGAGAGAATTCATTCTCCAAAAAGGCTGAAATTAGTGACTGGGATAAGAAAACGATTTCATTTTACATTCCAGTGAGTTTAAACTCTTCAGTAAACCTATTACAATCCTTTTTGTTTCTTTTTCTGTGAATTCTTCTGACATGGCCAAGCACAGAACATCCTTGCTGCACATCGTCAGTCATTTTTACAGCTGGTTTTAGCCTTAATTTCCTATGTAAATTTCCTTTTTCTATTGGTTTTAGAGCCACAAAATGACCCCTGACCTCCTACATGGGGGTTTATGCCCAGCCAATCCACTTCCTTGGTTTAGGCTTAAGTGATCTAGTCACTGAAGTCCTGCTGCACTGTTACTATCCTACCAGGAAGCACGGGCTGTATAATAAACCTCCGGCTGTGGGTCCCTCCTTTTACTTAACTTGAATCACACTGGATGCTGGTTTTGGTTCGATTAGGAGAAGTGTGCACCACACTCTGTGGGTAAGGCTTTTTAACTTCTGCCCATTCCCACTGGGATGAGTCCTACATGTTGTTCTGACCCTAGTTTAGTTTTTTCCCAACTTTGACTTATGGCACTCAGCTTTTAGGAACATGTCAGTATGACAAGGTCCTGCTTCTGTTGTCTCTTAAGCACTTTATTATTTTTTTTTTTTTCCACACGGGGAAGAGAGCCAGCATCTCATGTCTGTGTTAATATCAGATTGAATTATTTATCTATAAAAGTTGGTTCAAATGCTTTCCACTGCTCTACAAAAAGTTGGTACAGTATTGTTCCAGTTTAGACAAGTTCTATTCATGTTGATGAATGTTCAGAAAATTAAGAGTTTTAAAACTAATCAGTCCTCCCAGAAAATTGAGAAATCTCAAAATATTATTACACATATGAATTTGTGGCAAATAGTAAATATTTTAGAAAATTTCAAAAATTGTGGAGAAGTACAAAAAAGTAAAAAATGTTCATGATTGCTACCTCCTATAGCCAACAACTGTTAAAATTTTATTATTCTCTCACTAATTTGGAGTCATAAAACTAATCAGTTTTTGTTATGTACCATGAACACCTGGAGTTACTATTTGGAAAGTATTTTTTAAATGTGTGTGCAACTTTTTAGGTTTTTACAGAATAAATTTTAGAAAATTAAATTATTATGGAAATTGATATAAATTTTTAACTTCTCTTGTTAAGTTGTATCCCCTCCCCTAAATTATATCATGCTTCGTTAATGATACTTTAAGGGCTTCCCAATATTTTTACATGTCTGGGGGGTGGGTGGGTGGGTATGTGTGTGTGTGTGTGTAAACATTTAATTCTGGAAAATTTCAGGTAATAAAAGAAAAATAATTATTTAAACCTCATGTGCCACTTATCTTTAATTAGGAGCTCATTTTTTAAATTATTATCTGTACTTAGTTATCCCCTTTCTCCAGATTATTTTAAGCAAGTACTGGAAAAAAATTATCTTTTGTTTTGAAATAATTTTAGACTTACAGGAAATTGCAAGAATCACAAAAGAATTTCCTTTAAGCCTTCACCCAGAATCTTCAGATATTAACATCTTACCACATTTGTTTTATCATTTCTTTCTCTTTATATATACACGTATGTGTGTATATTATATATATTTATTTATATACAGCTATTTGAGAGTAAGGCATAGGTACTTTGTCTCTTTACTCCTTAGTATTTTACTCAGTCTTCTTAGCATCAAAGACATTCTTTGACCGTAACCATAATACAATTATCATCATATAGTTACAATACTATTATTGAATTTAATGGTCAGTAAATAACAACTCTGTGCAAAACCTAGCCCACTACCTGTATTTTTGTGTCCCCCAAACTAAGAATTATGTCTACATTTTTAAACTGTTGAAAAGAATTTTCAGCCTTTTTGCGCTGGTTTCTCCCCATCTCCGTGGATTTATCTACCTTTGGTCTTTGATGCTGGTGGCCTTCAGATGGGGCCCTTGAGTGGACGTGCTATTCCTTTCTGTTTGTTAGTTTTCCTTCTGACAGTCAGGTCCCTCTGCTGCAGGTCTGCTGGAGTTTGCTGGAGGTCCACCCCAGACCCTGTTTGCCTGGGTATCACCAGCGGAGGCTGCAGAACAGCAAAGACTGCTGCCTCTTTCCTCTGGAAGCTTCGTCCCAGAGGGGCATCTGCCAGATGCCATCCAGAGCTCTCCTGTATGAGGTGTCTATCGGCCCCTGCTGGGAGGGGTCTCCCTATTAGGATACATGGGGGTCAGGGACCCACTTGAGGAGGCAGTCTGACCCTTAGCTGAGCTCAAATGCTGTGCTGGGAGATCTGCTGCTCCCTTCAGAGCCCTCAGGCAGGGACGTTTAAGTCTGTTGAAGCTGCGCCTACAGCCGCCCCTTCCCCCAGGTGCTCTGTCCCAGAAAGATGGGGGTTTTATCTATAAGTTCCTGACTGGGGCTGCTGCCTTTTTTTAGAGATGCCCTGCCCAGAGAGGAGAAAACTAGAGAGACAGTCTGGCCATAGTAGGCTTGCTGAGCTGCGGTGGGCTCCGCCCAGTTCGAACTTTCCATTGGCTCTGTTTACACTGTGAGGGTAAAACCTCCTACTCAAGCCTCAGCAATGGCAGATGCCCCTCCCCCCACCAATCTTGAGCATCCCAGGTCGATCTCAGACTGCTGCTGTGCTGGCAGCGAGAATTTCAAGCCAGTGGATCTTAGTCTGCTGGGCTCTATGGGAGTGGGACCCTCCGAGCAGGACCACTTGGTTCCCTGGCTTCAGCCCCCTTTCCAGGGGAGTGAATGGTTGTGTCTCGCTGGCATTCCAGGCACCACCAGGGTATGGGAAAAAAGCTTCTGCAGCTGGTTCCGGTGTCTGCCTGAATGGCCTCCCAGTTCTGTGCGTGAGGCCCAGGGCCCTGCTGGGGTAGGCACCGGAGGGGAATCTCCTGGTCTGCGGGTTGCGAAGACTGTGGGAAAAGTGCAGTATCTGAGCCGGAGTGCAGGGTTCCTCAGGCTGTGTCCCTCACAGCTTCCCTTGGGTAGGGGAGAGAATTCCCTGACCCCTTGCACTTCCCGGGTGAGGCAATTGGGCTGTACCCACCGTCCAACCAGTCCTAATGAGATCAACAGGGTACCTAGTTGGAAATGCAGAAATCACCCACCTACTGCCTCTATCTCGCTGGGAGCTGCAGACCGGAGCTGTTCCTATTTGGCCATCTTGAAAGAACTTGAGCATCCATAAAGTTATTACAACTTTTTATTTGGAAATAACTATAGAATCAATCAGCTGTCAACATTAAAAAACTGAGTTCCCCAGAAAAGAAAGGAATTCTGCCTCCATAGTGTCTTCAGACTCGAGCTTACAACAACGCCTGCCAGAATTTCTTGCCTGCCCTGCGGATCTGATATGGCATCCCCAATAGTGCATGAGTCAATTCCTTAAAATAAAGTTTTTGTTTGCGCTCTCTTCTCTCTCTCTCTCTCTCTCTCTCTTTTTCTCTCTCTTTCTCTCTCTCTCTCACACACACACACACAGCTCTGTACAGGGGAGCTGTTCTTTCTTGCCTATTAAACTTTCTGCTCCTTAACCCACTCCATGTGTTGAGTCCACGTCATTAATCTGTGTGGCATGTGATGAAGAACCTCATGTATTTCCCAAGACAACGAAGCTGCTTCAGTGATTTTCTGACTCCATCATTTCTTTTACATTTATCCTACTGTTATCTAACAATTCATAGGTATCTAATAAATGCTCTGGATAGTCAGTGAAGATATTCCACTTTGATTGCTTGAATGTCTCCGAAATGTCCCCCCAACCTTTGCGAGCTTTGGGAATAGTTGGGCTTGTAGCTCTCTATTAGTTCTTCTTTGCTTGGATCGATGAGGTTTCAGTATTCCCCATGTGTAGCTTGGAATTTAGCAGCAGCCACCACGGAATCCTTTTGGTGGTCTCCGGAGCTTTTTCTTTGCCTAGCCTTTTTTACTTTCAGAGCTCTTCACTGTAAACTCTAGTTGTCCAGTCTCCTGAACTTTATTCTGATCCTTCTCAATCTAGTGAGACCACTGTGATCTTTTTAGGATCCTTTTCCATGAACCAGAGTCTAACAGGTTCTCTTAATTTTAGTTTCTTTTCCCCAAAGTCACAGTTCTGCCTTGATTGATCAATTTTTAAAAACTATTATTTATTTTGTCCAATTTTCTAATAGTTCATGATCAAGGTTAAAACTGGTCCTAGCTAGTTTATTATTGCAAGAAGCAGATGTTCCCTGTAGCTTTTCTGATTGTATCATTTTTATTTTGTCAGAACATACAACATTCATGTTATACTTGCATCCTCATTCCCAGCTTTGTTTATTTTCTTAGATCTCTAATTAAATTTATTAAACGCTTTCCACTTAGCTTTTTGCCCAAGTTTCTGTATCTTTTTTTGTTTGAGTGACTATTTTCTCATCAACTCCACGAAGGGATTGTGAGTATAGCATTCCTTGGATCTTGCACTTTCAAACATATTTTAATAGCATTGATAGTTGAAGGACAATTTGAATGGATATAAATTTTTTGGTATGCATTTTTTGAGTGTTTTGAAAATGCACTACATTATATGATTATTTTGAGAAGTCTGATGCTGAATTAAGACTCTTTCCCTTGTAAAGTATTAATCTTTTCATTTTGAAAACTTGAAGATTTTTTGTTTTTATCTTTGAACTTTACTAGTTGTACTGGGCTATGTCTTGGGATTGATTATGCTGTATAAATGTTTCTAGGAATCTGGTGATGCTTTCCGCATTTCTTTATTTACAGAAATTTTTCCTGAACTTGTTTTAAATATTAATTATATTCTATTGTTTTCTTTTCTGTTTTAGAGATTCAGATTTTACATACTTGTAAAAGAAATGATATTTCTTCTTTGCCTGTGTTTCATTTCAACTAAGTATGAATAGATTTTCTTGAACTTTATTTTGTTGATTGCTTTACTGCCTTTATTCAAGGCCCTTATTACATTTCATTTTAATCTATATTTTTACCTTGGCTACGTTTATTTTAGTCTTCATTTCCAAAATTAGTTTTTTCTTTTGTTTCTTTTCTGAGTTCAATCAATTAGCTTTTAATTTCTTCCTGGTGTGTTATTATGTTCCTTTCCTTTATATTTTTGAATTTCTGATTCAATGTGGTTTTAAACTCCCCTGAAATGCTTGTTTAAGGATATATATATATTTATCAGTTTGTAGTGTTGTGTTACCATTTTTCCTTCTTGTGTATTTTTACTTTTGATGGGCAGGGGCAGAGATTGCCATCAGCTAAGGTGTTTTGATTCTCATTTTCTATTTCATTTTACAGTAGCTTTGAATGTAGCCTACTTTAATCTATTCATTCCATTATTTTGGATAGTTTACAACATTTTTAGGTCACAAGTGCCCTCATCTGTCTGTGACGTGCAGTAAAATTTCATTACGTGATTGCTTTACTTCTTTATAGCTTTAGCTTACTAAAGCCAATTTTACTCTTTGTCCTGAAAGCTCTTTGATTCTCCTCCTCCTGCATTTTCATATTGCCTGGCTACATGAGGAAGAATTGTATGCTTTCTGATATTTCAGTCTTTTTCTTTTGCAGGATCCAAATTTTCCTTTTTTTCTTTCCTTTTTTTTTTTAAAACTTCAAGATCTCCAAAGGTTCCTCTCCCTTCCTTTTCACTTACTTTTACCCAAGAAGCCATGGCTTTCAAAGATAGCTACCTCAAATCATACCTACCTGTGTTAAGGGCTCTGTCCTTGTTTAGATCAGTCTTAGATCTGCCCGCTTCTGTTCCCTTCTATCTTTCCATGAAAATCTTTGTTCACTGCGAGCATGAGATGGGTTAGGATTTGGTGTTAAATTTTGTGTTTACAGGTAACTTGAAGTTTAGGTATTATTTCTAGTTATGTCTACTATGTGGATTTGGAGAGTTCTATTTTTTCTTCTGTTATGTTCTGTATTTTTGGAAGATATATAGGGAGATGGATTTAAGCAGCTACCATTATCATCAGCTACTCATAAGTGTATATGCATTTTTTTAAATGTCGACCATTTAATAGATTAAAAATAACATCTCATTTCTGAATTTGTTAACTTTTATTTGCATAGAAGTGAAATTGAACATGTTTGTGTATTCATTTGCTAGTCTGTGTCTTAGTTTATAATTTATATTTATTATTTATCCATTTTCTACTTTGGTTTCAATGGAAAGTTGGGCAAAGTAAATAAGTCAAAAATTCCATTTGCTTTTAAAAATTATTTATATATTGAGATTATCATTAGTTCACGTATATAGTAGTTTTTTTTAATTTTTAAAGATCTTTGATTGCTTTTCATATTTTGTATTTATAATGTTAGCATTATTTTTTCATGATAATTTTTAAGCAACTGCTGCTTATAGAGAAACCATTAATTATTACATATTTTTATGTTACTAGGTAACTAAACATTCTTACAATTCCAATAGATTTCTTGGTTGATTCTCCTCCATTTTCTTTAAAAAATTGGACATTAGTATTGGTAACTTTCTCTTTTATTCCAATATTTATAACATTAAATTTGTATTTCTATTTGCATGCATTGGATTAGCCATAACAATTAATGTTAAATAATAATGGTATTAGAAGCTATCCTTGTCTTAAACCTAACTTTCACAGGAATGAGTTTTAAAATGGAGTGTGATATGACTCTTGGTTTGAAAATATATTTCTTTCTTATGTTGAAATTTTATTTTATTTATAATTTCAACTTTTATTTTAGACTCAGGGGTTATATGTAGCAGGGTACATGTGAGGGTTTGGGGTATGACTGATCCCATCACCCAGGTAGTGAGCATAGTAGCCAACAGTTAGTTTTTCAACCCTTGTCTCTCTTTTTCCTGCCCCCATCTATTACTTTGTGTCTATTCTTGCCATCTTTATGTCCATGAGTACCCAAAGTTTACCTCCCACTTATAAGTGAGAACATGTAATATTTGGCTTTCTGTCCCTGCATTATTTTGTTTAGCTTAATGGCCTGCAGCTGCATCCATGTCCCTGCAAATGACATGAGTGCATTCTTTTTTATGGCAGCATAGTATCCCGTGATGTCTATGTACCACATTTTCTTTATCAGTCTCCCAGGGATGGGCACTTAGGTTGACTCCATGTCTTTGCTATTATTAATAGTGCTGCAATGAACATGCAAGTTCACGTGTGTCTTTTTTGGTAGAATGATTTATTTTCCTTTGGGTATATATCCAGTAATGGGGATTGCTGGGTCAAAGAGTGGTTCTGTTTTAAGTTCTTTAAGAAATCTTCAAAATGCTTTCCACAGGGGCTGAACTAATTTAAATCCCCACACGAATATATAAGTGTTCCCTTTTCTCTGCAGCCTTGACAGCATCTGTTGTTTTCTGACTAATTATAACCATTCTGACTGGTGTGGGATTGTATCTCATTGTGGTTTTGATTTGCATTTCTCTGATGTTTAATGATGTTGAGCATTTTTTGTTTTTTCATTGGCAACATGTATGTCCTCCTTTGAGAATTGCCTGTTCGTATCTCTTGTCTATTTTTTAGTGGAGTTATTTGACGTTTTCTTATAAATTTAAGTTCCTTATGGATTCTGAATATTAGACCTTTGTCACATGCACAGTTTGCAAATATTTTCTCTCATTCTGTAGGTTGGCTGTTTACTCTGTTGATAGTTTCTTTTGCTGTGCAGAAGCTCTTTAGTTTAATTATGTCCCACTTAATCAATTTTTGTCTTTGTTGCAATTGCTTTCAAGTATCTAGTCGTAAATTCTTTTACAAGGCTAGTGTTCAGAATGGTGTTTGCTTCAAGGATTCCTATAGTTCGAGGTCTTACGTTTTATTTTTTTAAAAATCCTCCATTGCAACAGGATTTTCAAATTAATTAATACGCCACTGTATTATAACATTTTCTCATTCTAAAAATTGCATCTTTATATGTGATTCTGCTGCTTGTATTGTTCACAATTTAACACATTTCTATTTTTCTTTTTATTTTAAATGAGCTAACTAAAATTTCATTTACTGTTAATTTTTTATGAATTCACCTGAGTTAAATTTTTTGTTTTCTAATATCTGCTTTTGGTTCATTTGACACATTTATTTAGAGTACTATTTAAATCTTCAGCACTGTTGAAGAAACTGGAGATTCAGGATAATATAGAAATGGACAGGTTGGTGTTCTCTTGAGACTTACAGTTTACAAATGGAAACACAAAATACCTAAATAAATAAATAATAACTGATACAACTTCATACATGTGGTAGTTCCATAAAAAAACTGAATCAATGTGTCTTGAGCCAATGCCATTTTAAATAGAAGCCTTTGTTGTTATTAATTTCCTTTTTACCTCAGTTTATTTGAATACTTTTAAAAAAAGATTCAGTTGGTTAATACACATGATATAGGTATATTATACGTATGTTCACTTTTATAACTTTTACATAATTATTTAAAATTGCTAGTCCGAGAAGGAGATATCTTCAACTTCAATTGCATGATAGCCTGAGAGATTATTCCTGAAGATGTTTAGAAGGAGGAAGTGTGTACTATGCTACCTGGATTCATATCTCAGCATTTCCCCATCTGTATCAAGAGAATACAGGGATGCAAACCCCCAACTCCATGAAAAGTTATACACAGTCTAAAATCTGTGTATAACTTTTGACTTCCCCAGAACTTAACTACTAGTAGCCTACTGTTGATTGGAAGTCTTACTGATAACAGAAATTCTCGACTAACATATATTTAGCATGTTATTTGGATGATAGACTATATTTCTACAATAAATTAAGTTAGAGAAAAGCAAATGTTATTAAGAAAATCATAAGCTAAAGAAAATATATTTAGTATTTACTAAGTGGAAGTGGATCATCATAAAAGTCTTCGTCCTCATGTTTTTCATGTTGAGCAGGCTGAGGAAGAGGAGGAAGAGGAAAGGTTGGTCTTGCTGTTTGAGGGGTGGTAGAGGTGGAAGAAAATTCATGCATAAGTGGACCTGTACAATTCAAACCCATGCTCAAGGGTCAATTGTATATAGATTATTGTGAATCCTCAAGGGCTAAAGTGGGCATTGATTACGATTTGTGTTTTAGTTTAAGTTATCCCTAAATCTGCCCTGTCTTTGTAAGTAAACCACCGTTGCCTGTACTCTCAAGAGAGGTCACACACAAGGATTTGCAAGTTTAGTCCAACCCCAGAACCTTTTGAAGAACCTGGGCTCCACAGTTTTTCCAGCAGAGCTGCTTTTTAGTGAAGCTGAGAGGGAAACATGAGTTCAAGGAGGTTCAACTGATTGTGAGAATTAGACTAACATAATGGTTAAGTGAAAGGGTCTGTGTCGAATTGGTTGGATTCCAGCTCCACCACATATCTGATTTGTAAACAACCTAAGCCATTTAATCTCTTTTTACTCAGGTTGCTCATTTGGAAAGTGGAAGTGACCATATGGTTGATGAAATGGAATAAAATATTACCAATAGCAACTCTAGCATTATTGCTTATATGAAATTACTGCATGTAAAGAATGTAGAAGAGTGTCTAGAGCACAGTAATAACTCAGTAAGCATTCTGGATTTTTACTATTTACTATTATTACTTTGAGTATTATCACTGCAGCCAGGACTCTGTTCCATGTGTATTTCAGTTGTTCTTTCCTTATGTTGCTAACACCTTGTAAATAAATCATTCTCCCCTGTAAGCTCCTGCTAGCCCTCATTTTGGTGGCATTCAAAGCCTTGCCTTTGTTTCCTGATTAATTTTTTTCCATATTATATAGCCCTCTTTCTCATTACAATACAAGTATTTGTGGTGGGACCATGTTTTTTTGGTCATATAGAAGCCACTTTGTATTGATTTGCTTCTGTGCTAGTAGTTGAGAGCCAATTGTAACTGTTTAGGTAATCAGATCGACCTTGATCCTAAACAGCACTATAGGAGGAATTGTCAGTTCATCCCCATCTCCCTTGTGCAGGCTCCAATCTTTGAAAATACTGCAGTGGTCTTTGGGAAAAAAAAATAAGTTGCAAAGTGAAGCTGAAGTGAGACTCAAGACAATTGAGAGACAGTGTCAAATAACAAAAGGGTGGTGATATTAAAGTCACAGGTGGAGTTTTATGAATCATTGTGCCACTAGCTGCCCGAGGGTCTAGGCCAGATTGCATCACATTTTTGGACTTTAATTTTTTATCAGTGTAAAATAATCTACCATTCGATGGGAAATGATGGATAAGCAAAATATGATGCAATTTATAATCTCAACAAGGTATCAATTTAATTTGACTTACCATTGCATGGATTTAGAATTACCATAGTTTAGATCATATCTCCAAAGATAGTTCTCCTAAGTCAGACTTTTTTTTTTTTGAGATGGAGTCTCGCTGTGTTGCCCAGGCTGAAGTGCAATGGCTTGATCTCGGCTTACTGCAACCTCTGCCTCCCTGGTTCAAGCGATTCTTCTGCCTCAGCCTCCCAAGTAGCTGGGACTGCAGGTGTGCACCACCACACCTGTCTAATTTTTGTATTTTTAGTAGAGATGGGTTTTGAACATTGGCTGGTCTCAAACTCCTGACCTCATGATCCGCCCACTTCAGCCTCCCAGGCGCTGGAATTACAGGTGTGAGCCACCACACCCGGCTGACGTTTTCTTAATGTAGATTTGGTGACTCATGACTGCATATATTACATTAATGATATTTCTTTTCTTTTTTTTGAAATGGAGTCTCGCTCTGTCAACCAGACTGGAGTGCAGTGACTCAATCTTGGCTCACTGCAAGCTCCTCCTCCCGGGTTCATGCCATTCTCCTGTCTGAGCCTCCTGAGTAGCTGGGACTGCAGGGGCCCGCCACCATGGCAGGCTAATTTTTTTTTTTTTTGTATTTTTAGTAGAGGTGGGGTTTCACTGTGTTAGCCAGGATGGTCTTGATCTCTTGACCTTGTGATCCGCCCACCTCATTAATGATATTTCATAGTCACAATTAGACATCCATCTAGGAAAATATATTTGTACTAAATGTGATTACTAATGTGAGCAAAGGCAGCAGGATTGATCAATTTTTTTATCTTCTGTTAGGACTCTTAATGATATTTCAAATTTGAGATATAATTTTGGTGGACTTAAACACTTCAAAAAAAAAATAACCCTTAATGCAATCTTTTGCACCATCCACAACTAAGAATGTATCCAGGTTTGTTCACATGTCATTCGATGGCATTTAGTCACAGGCATAGGCAGTGAGAAGTCATTCTGGTGGCACTGACTAGTAGATCCTGTGTGCCCTTGTCAGGGTCTCATGCATGCACCCTGCTCTCCAGCTCTGCTCTGGGAAAAGCAGGGTGTGCTAGCTTTGTCTGACTGTGTATAGGAGATTAAAAGTAAGCATAACAGTAGTTTGAAATAGCTCATGTCAGTGACTTGGCTTGTCATACTGGCCTGTGTACAATTTCCTCGGTCATTCTACCATGCTTATCCCCTCAACAGTCACAATGTAGTGACCACATTCAAGGCAGACACTGCCTTTAGGCTCCTTTGTATTACAAGCAAAACCCTTCCCATAGCCCTTAGTAAACTTACACTTATGTCTTATTGACAGGAACTATTTTCATGAGCACCCCAGCTGCAAGTGAGGCTTGAAAAGATAATAGTAAGCCTTTCTGACCTTTAGAGTAAAGGTGCCAAGGGAGAAGGAAGTCAGCAGCAGGTGTTAAGTATAGAAATGGATTCAAGAAAGATCCCTAAGGCAAAATTATGTAGGGCAGAGGATGTGTTCAGTCATTATCCTGCAGGGAAAAAGCAAAGTCAAAAAACCTGAGTCACCTGGATCATCAGCTACATGTTCTATCCCTCCTTTGGGTCAGGAGGAGCTAGAATAGATTAGTTTGACTTGGTAGAAAGTATAAACTGCTCTGTATTTATTAGCAAAGAAAGAGGGAGAGAAGATCCAAGTAACCACAAACAGAAATGACAAAGATGACATTGTAACTGTTGTGACAGAAATACAATAGATCCTCAGAGACTATCCTGAACACCTCTATGCACACAAACTAGAAAATCTAGAGGAAATGGGTAAACTCCTGGAAACATACAACCCCCCAAGATTAAATCAGGAAGAAATTGAAACTCTAAACAATCCAATATTGAGTTCCAAAATTGAATTGGGGACCAAATACTTACCAATCAAAAAAAGCCCTGGACTAGATGGATTTACAGTTGCATTTTACCAGATGTACAAAGAAGAGCTGATACCAATTCTACTAAAACTATTTTCAAAAAATTAAGGAGGGACTCCTCCCTAAGTAATTCTATGAAGCCAGCATCACCCTGATAACAAAACCTGGCAAAGACACAATGCAAAAAGAAAACTACATGTCATTATTTCTGAGGAGGAAAGATGCAAAAAATCATCAACAAAATACTAGCAAATTGAATCCAGCATATATCAAAAGTTAATTCACCACAATCAAATAGGCTTCATTCCTGGGATGAAAGGTTGTTTCAACATATGCAAATCAATAAATGTGATTCACCACATGAACACAATTAAAAACAAAAACCATATGATCATCTCAATAGATGTAGACAAAGCCTTTGATAAAATCCAACATCTCTTCATGATAAATACCCTCAACAAACTGGGCATCAAAGGGATGTACCTCAATATAATAACCTTCTATGACAAACCCACAGCCAACATCATACTGAATGGGCAAAAGCTGGAAACATTCCCCTTGAGAACTGAAAGAAGATAGTGGTACTTACTCTCACCACTCCTATTCAACATAGTACTGAAAGTCTTAGAGCAATCAGAGAAGAGAAAGAAAGAAAAGACATCCAAATAAGAAAAGAAGTCAAAATATCTCTTTGTTGACTATACAACTCTATAACTAGAAAACCCTAAAGATTCTGCTAAAAGGGTCCTGGAACTGATAAATAACTTCAGTAAAGTTTCAGGGTACAAAATCAATGTACAAAAATTAGTAGCATTTCTATACATCAATAACATTCAAGCCAAAAGCCACATCAAGAATGCAATTCCATTTACAATAGCCACACAAAAAATAAAATACCTAGGAATACATCTAACCAAGGAGATGAAAGATCTTCACAAGGAGAACTACAGAACACTGCTGAATGAAATCACAGATGATACCAACAAATGGAAAAACATTTCATGCTCATGGATTAGAAGAATCAATATTGAAAATGGCCATACCGCCCAAAGCAAACTACAGATTCAATACTATTCCTATTAAACTTCCAAAGTCATTTTTCATGGAATTGGAATAATTATGCTAAAATTCACATGGAACCAAAAAAGAGCCTGAATACCCAAGGTGATAGCAAAAAGAACGAAACTGGAGTCATCACATTACCCAACTCTAAAAAGTATACAATAAGGCCACCATAACCAAAACAGCTTGGTACTGGTACATAAACAGACACATAGACCAATGGAACAGAATAGGGAACCCAGAAATGAAGCCACAGACCTACAGCCATCTAATCTTTACAAAGTTGACAAAAATAAACAATGAAGGAAGGACTCCCCATTCAATAAATGGTACTGGGGTAGGTGGCGAGCTACATGCAGAAGAATGAAACTGGACTCCTTTTCACCATACACAAAAATTTACTCAAGATGGATTAAAGATTTAAATGTAAGACCTCAAACTATAAGAGTCCTTGAATAAAACCTAGCAAACAGCATTCTGGACATTGACCTTGGGAAAGAAATTATGACCAAGTCCTCAAAAGCGATTACAACAAAAGAAAAATTGATTAAGTGGGACATAATTAAACTAAAGAACTTCTGCACAGCATAAGAAACTATCAACAGAGTAAACAGACAACTTACAAAATGGGAGAAAAAGTTTGCAAACTATGCATTTGACAAAGGTCTAATATCTAGAATCTATAAGGAACTTAATTCAACAAGCAAAAACCAAATAACCCCAGTAAGGAGTAAGGAAAAGACATGAACAGACACTTCTCAAAAGAAGACATACACATGGCTAACAAAGATATGAAAAAATGCTCAACATCACTAATTACAAGAGAAGTGCAAATCAAAATCACAATGAGATGCCATCTTGTACCAGTCAGAATGGCTGTTATTAAAAAACCAAAGTACAGCAGATGCTGGCCAGGCTGCAGAGAAATGGAAATGCTCAGAAAGGGAATGCTTAGACATTGTTGGTGGGGATGTAAATTGGTTCACCCATTGTGAAAAGCAGCTGGGAGATTTCTTAAAGAACTTAGAACTACCATTTCACTCACCAATCCCATTACTGGGTATATATCCAAAAGAAAATAAATCATTCTGCTAAAAAGATGTATGCACTCATATGTTCATCACAGGACTATTCACAATAGCAAAGACATGGAATCATCCTAGGTGCCCATCCTAGGTTCCCATGGTGGATTAGATAAAGAAAATGTGGTACATACATACCATGGAATACTAGGCAATCATAAAAAGAATAAAATCATGCCTTTTGTAGCAACATGGATGCACCTAGAGTCCACTATCCTAAGCCATTTAATGCAGGAACAGAAAGCATAGTACCACATGCTCTCACTTGTAAGCGAGAGCTAAAAATTGGGTGCTTATGGCAACAATAGACATGGGGGATAACACAGGGGTAAGGTATGGGTGCAAGGGATGAAAAACTAACTGTTGGGTACTATGCTCGTTATCTAGATGACAGGATCATTTGTATCCCAAACCTCAGCATCATGCAATATATCCGTGTAACCTGTATGTGTACTACTTGAATCCAAGATAAAATTTGAAACAAAAAAATAAAAATAATAAATCATCCCCCTCTGTGTACATAGAGAAAAATATCACATTGTATCCCATAAATGTATACAATTATTATTTATCAATCAATGATAATATTTTTAAAATGTTGTAGTGGTGGGGGCTGCTCATCATGGAATAACGAAGATGCAATCAGGACACAGTTCAGGATTACGTGTATAGTTCCATCCTTGGGAGGAGAGCAACGAAAACATACTTGGGTTATGTAGAAGTTAACTCCATCTTGGCTTTGTTTGGACAAGATGACTCTTGCAGAAGTACCTGAAATCTGAGGACTTTTTCTAGTCTTGTGGGGGATCCAACCAGGTAGATAAGGTCATTTCGTTGTTTTGCTTCTGGACAGCTTGTTGGCTTGTCCTACACTGCAATTCCTAATTTAGTTCATTGCATCCCTTAAAAACACTGATAAATAAAGATGTTGAAGAAGATATCATGTACCTAATACATGCCCACTGGAGCTGATGTAACATAAAACTTTAAATTCAATACAATTTTTATATATATTTTTTCCACCCCTATAAACAAATAAGATGAATTATTGTGTGCTCAATGCTTGTGATTACCCGGAATTAGTTTTTTTCTTTTTCTAAAATTGGAATAGAAACTGAGTGGTTAACAGTTTTAACATCCCTTTCTCCTCTTCAGGCATGTAACAGCATCATGCTGTAGTCACTACTACCTGATCCGGAAATGTTTAAGGATGGAAATAAAAATAACTATATAGCTTGGATTTTTAATAAAAATGTCCATTACCTACCTTTGTAGAGATTCTGAATTACTAGAACTGGGAATCTGATACTTGAGTAAGAAAAGTGTTCTGATGTGTGCTAACAGCACTTGGATTAAGATCGCCAGCATAGTTCCTACTCATTGAATTCTTTCCTTCTACATGGTTTCATTCCTAATCCATTCATCTACAGCTGGGTAATTTCTTGCAAGCTCTGTCTTGCTCAGGCTGGAACCTCTTGTAATAACCATCTGTAATTGCATCATGTTCTCTAAACCTAAGGATTAGGAAGGTTATATGTATGCAGCCAGAGGTACCTTCTCCCTAGGATAAAGCCGTCACCCACATAAATTCAAGGAACCTTCTCTGATAAAGAACTAATGTGTGCACATTGGCCTCAACATTCTATAGCTCCAGAGAGGGTGGAAAAGACAAGAAAAAGTACATCAATATGTAACATTGGTAAAATTATAATTTACGTAATTTTGCTCACATATATTAGATATATTTATGAATCTGTTTCTGTAATATGTGTGTGCATTAATATATTATTTATCCTGCAATGCAATTTCACTCCTCACCTTTAATTAATTGGTCAGTTCAGCACGCTTTAAGAAAAATAATAACATGATAGGTGTGTGTTGATGAATTCACTGAGACAATCACAGTACAATATAAGTATATTCTAATCTTATATCCACAGATACTTCAGGATCTCTGCCAATTGGACCTCTATTCCACCTCCGACATAGGATTACAATAGTGCAACCCTTGTTATATATTTGCACACACACAGATATTTAGTCATCCCCCACATATACATTCCAAATAAACAAAATCACTCAGCCAGTGTGGTGGCTCATGCCTGTAATCCCAGCACTTTTGGGAGGCCGAGGTGAGCGGATCACGAGGTCAGGAGATCGAGACCATCTTGGCTAACAAGGTGAAACCCTGTCTGTACTAAAAATGCAAAAATTGGCCGGGCATGGTGGTGGGCACCTGTAGTCCTAGCTACTCGGGAGGCTGAGGCAGGAGAATGGCATCAACCTGGGAGGTGGAGCTTGCAGTGAGCCGAGATCACGCCACTGCTCTCCAATCTGGGCAACAGAGTGAGACTCCGTCTCAAAAAACAAAACGAAACAAAACAAAATCACTCATATTTCATTACATCTAAGGCCATGTTTTTTCCACTTTAACATGTTGGAAACTAGGAAGAGTTCCAAAATTGATGCTGTTTTGGTTTTACGAATTATTAGGGGTGTGTGCATGTGTGTATACTTTGAGTTGTATCCACGCTTATTAAAAAATATAGATTTCTTTTTAAATTGAGGGGAAATTATGAATCATTTGGAGTAAATTATTTCAAAATTTACTAGGCTCACAATTGTACAGTTTTGGTGTATTGTTATGCTCATGTCACAGCTGGACACTGAGATGCTACAGAAAGTAAATATGAAACAGTAGGCAATTATCTACTTTTAATGTTATACTAGTATTCAATAAATGCTAATTGCTTTCCTGGAAACATAATTTATTCTTCATAAATGATTTGTTAATATGAAAAGTTTTACTTGTAAGACAAATTAGAATAGAGGACATAATAGTAAACTTCTATTGAAAGTAAGTATTTTCCAGGGTTGGTTTAAGTAAACTATTGTGCAGTTTTCTGGGTAATGTTGATTTTCTAGATGAGTGTGATTGTTATTTGAGGATGGGAATGCAGGCGGTATTAAAAGGATTTCTAATCAGCAATTTTTTCAAGGCCACTTTCACCTCTTTGTTCCGTAGACTATAGATGATAGGATTCAACATGGGGGTTAGTCCAGCATATACCAAAGCCATAAATTTATCTATTTCCTGTGAATCTACAGTAGAGGGCTTCAGGTACATGGAGAGAGCTGTACCATAGAACAAAACTACCACCATCAGGTGGGCTGTGCACGTTGAAAAGGCTTTACTTCGGCCTTCCACTGAGCTGATTCTCAGGATACTGGTGAGGATAAATGCATAAGAGATACAAATGAGTAGCATTGGCAGGGGGAGAAGAAGTACACTGATCACCAGCATGATTAACTGCACCAGGGAGGTGTCCACACAAACCAATTTCAATACAGCCAGAATTTCACAAGTGAAATGATTGATGATACGATTACCACAGAGAGACAGTGGCAGCACAGACATCGTTTCCACCAGGGCAGTGAGACAGCCTGTCATCCAGGAGCCAGCTGCCATCTGCACACAGGTTCTCCTATTCATGATGACAGGGTATCTCAGGGGGTTGCAGATGGCCACATACCAGTCATATGCCATCATGGACAGGAGTACACACTCAGTGGAGCCCATGGCAAGGGAGAGGTACATCTGAGTGGCACATCCTGAGAATGAAATAGTGTTTCTCCCTGAAACAAAGTTTGCCAGCATTGGAGTGAGCGCAGAAGAGGTGTACCAGATGTCCAGAAAGGAGAGATTGCTGAGGAAGAGGTACATAGGGGTGTGCAGGTGGGAATCTAGGATGGTGATGGAAATCAGAATAACATTGCCCAGTAAGGTGATGAGGTTCATCAGCAAGCACACCGCAAATATGATGACCTGAACTTTAGGGTAGTGCGAAAATCCCAGGAAGAAAAATACTTTTACAGATGTCCAGTTTGCCAGGAACATTTTTTTATGTTATGTTCATCTGTACGTATGCATAGAAGGATTAATGTCGCACATATATAAAACGTAACCCCCTCCTTCACATATCTGGCATGTTTTATTTATATGAACTTGTGGTCGGTTCTTAAATGGTTCTCTAGGTTAGCGATAGTAATATTTGTTTGAAGAAATATGTCGCTAATAAGAAACATTTAAGCAGGAAGTCAACAGATACATCCTTAAAATATTACTTTTGCTGTAAGATTTTCTTTTGGCAATGTGAGGGTAGGAGGATGGTGTATTTAATCAGCATCACAAAAGAATGAGAAAAGAAACAACATTTTGCATTCTTTCTTTTTCCAAAACCACATTTTAACTGATCTATTTACCTCTGTACCATTGGCATGATTTTCTTCCTCTGATTTAGTAATAATCTTCTTACTTAGGAACTGTTAGGATTTCCAGGTTCGCAGTTTCTTCTGCCGTTCCTAGAGATATAGCCAAAATAATTTGGAAGTCTCAGTGAATAAAGGCAAAAAAAGGTATAGGTTTCTGCAGCCATAAATTAACAGAGACTTTGAACACTTAGACACAAGCCCCAGAATTTCTTTCTTAAACCTAGGAAAATGGTGACATATGTCTCATGCTGGGAGACACATGGCAAATATTTCTTTCATCTTGCTTTAGTTGTCCTGGTGTTTGTGCTGCAGTAACATCCTCCAAAGAACCAGCCATTGGCAGTGTAGGGCAATTGAAGCTATTTGTTGCTTTTGAAAAGTCTCCAATTCATGCAGCAAATTAAAGTGAAACATCTATTTGTACAGTATTACAAATTCGAAAACTCCAGGGACAGTGTCCCATACATCCAATTACAGTCAGTAGCTTGTCTTGCCTAATTCAAATTATACAAACAATACGTAAACATGTTTCCTACCTACACTGTCTTTGGGAAGGGGAACTTTACTCTTCTCCCAATAGTGTTATGAAGTCAGACTCGTTAATTTAAATGAAGTTAAAAATCATGCATAAGGTTGGTAGTTTCTCCTTCAGATTGTAGGAGAGTTTTATAATGTGAATGAGATCAAGTTGTACTTGATATGGGACCCGTAACTTTTCTACTACTCAACGTGGCTTAAAGAGAAGGCCATTGAGGGCAGATATTTCTCATAGCACATAAAGATCTATTTGCTTTCAGAAACACTTTTTCTTTTGGGAAGTAAGCTTCACCCTATAAAGGCATCTTTACCCTTCAGAAATCCATTGAAGCTTCTGTCTGAGTGATGCTTTATAATCCCTGTTCACAACTTGTTTGTTTTCCAAGTGAGAGATGAATGGTTAACAGTGTATGGTGGTGTGGGAAATGCATACTGTCAGTGTCATCATTGTACAATTGTGATTGTATAACTTGCTTCTTAGTAGCAGATTGTAATCATGGCCATTACTGAATTGTTTTACATCACATCAAATATTCTTCATTCTCAGAGAAGGTCATAAATTTGAATGATTGCCAAGATATTTCAAAGCACAGTAAAAAAAATCTCTTCGCTAGTTAGTATTTGCAATCAGAATGCATCTTTTAGGTCTTTCATGTACTCACTCCAACAGAGATATAACTTTCACCGCCTTGGAATCATGCGTATGGTTCCCTTCTTTACCTATAGGAAAGCTTGGTGTACAGGAAAGACTAGGGACTTTGTGCAATAAACACGTTTCACTTTACCACTTCATTTTTGTCACCTAGAGCAAGTTGATGATCCTCATTGAGATTTAGATTATTTATAAAAGGGCAATGACAATATTTCTTTATCAGAGTTGTTCTGAGGAATAAAGATATTTCATGTAAAGCAACTAAGACTGAAATTGATGTATAGTAGGTAATTAACAAATATTAGATTTTTCTCCATTCTGTGGTTTTTAACTTGCTTCTTGAATCATCTTTTTTCCTTGTATTCTCCCTTTTCATTATTTCCCTCTTTGACTATGGCAATGCCCTTCCTTTGCTTTTCTCATTTAGACAATATTTGCTGCAGCTGCAATACAAATGGTTAAAGCAAAAGAGAGAAAAGAAATGGACTAACATCTGGCCCCAGAATCCACTTTTCCTCTGAATTTGTTTATCTGATACTCCTTCTAACTTACCTGTCCAGTTCCTATAGACTAAAGCTTGTGAAGCTCAAAGTGAATCATTTAGGTTGACTTGATTGTGTTTGGGGGAAGGGTTAGAAGAGTACATTATTGGCTGGGTGTGGCTCATGCCTGTAATCCCAGCACTTTGGGAGGCCAGGGCAGGAGGATCATGAGGTCAAGAAGTTGAGACCATCCTGGCCAAAATGGTGAAACCCCGTCTCTACTAAAAATACAAAAATTAGCTGGGCATGGTGGTGTACACCTGTAGTCCCAGCTACTAGGGAGGGTGAAGTAGAAGAAAGAAGAATCACTTGAACCTGGGAGGCGGAGGTTGCAGTGAGCCAAGATCATGCCACTGCCCTCCAGCCTGGTGACAGAGCTGGACTCCATCTCAAAAACAAAACAAAACAACAACAACAACAAAAAGTACATTATTTTAGGGCTAGCCACAAAAAGATCATATAGAGGCAATGAGTAAGTCTCAGGAAGGTTGCCAACCTTATCCCCCACTATTTATGCAGCAACAGACTACATTTCTGCTTTGGAGATAATTCAGAAAATGCTGAAAAGAAGAAATACTGAACCTCCACAGAATTTTTTCTCTCTGATTATGTTTATTGCAGCACTATTTACAATAGCAAAGACTTGGAACCAACCCAAATCCCTATCAATGATAGCCTGGATAAAGAAAATATGGCACAGATACACCATGGAATACTCTGCAGCCATAATAAAAGAGTGAGCTCATGTCTTTCGCAGGGACATGGATGAAGCTGGAAACTATCATTCTCAGCAAACTAACACAGGAACAGAAAACCAAACACCGCATGTTCTCACTCATAAGTGGGAGTTGAACAATGAGAACACATGGACACAGGGAGGGGAGCATCACACGCTGGGGCCTGTTGAGGGGTGGGAAGCAAGGGGAGGGAGAGCATTAGGATAAATACCTAAGGCATGCAGGGCTTAAAACCTAGATGATGGGTTGATGGGTGCAGCAAACCACCATGGCACATGTATACCTATGTAACAAACCTGCACATTTTGCACATGTATCCTGGAACTTAAAATAAAAATTAAAAAAAAAAAAAAAGAAAATCAACTGACTACATATTGCATGGATTTCTTTCTGAATTCTTTTATTCTGTTCTACTGATCTATTTGTTTTTCTTTATGCCAATTCCACAGTAGCTAGATCATTATAGGTTTATAATAAGTTTATAATGAGGTAGTGTAAATCCTCTAACTTTATTCTTCTTTTTCAATGTTGTTTTGGGTATACTAGGTCCTTTTCTTTTCCTATCAGCTATAGAATTGTCAGTTTCTCTAAAACCTCTTCCTAGATTTTGAGTGGTATAGCAGTAATCTGTAGATCAATCTTGGGGAGAATTGATATCTTAATAATATCGATTCCTCTGATTCATGAACAATGTATCTCTCATTTCTATAGGTCTTTAAATTCTGTCTGCAATGTTCTATATCTTTCAGTATAAAAGCTTTACAGATCTGCCAGGGGTGGTGGCTCAAGCCTGTAATCCCAGCACTTTGGGAGGCTGAGGCGGGTGGATCATTTGAAGTCAGGAGTTCCAGTCCAGCCTGGCCAACATGGTGAGATCCCATTTCCACTAAAAATACGAAAATTAACTGGGTGTGGTGACATGTTCCTGTAATCCCTGTTATTCGGGGGTCTGAGGCAGGAGAATGGCTTGAACCCAAGAAACAGTTTGTAGTGAGCCAAGATGGCACCACTGTACTCTAGCCTAGGCGATGGAGTGAGACTCTGTCTTAAAAAAAAAAGTTAATTTTCCCTGTTATTTTATGTTTTAAAGTATGTGATATTTTTCAAATGTATATATTTTTCAATTTATTTTTGTTGGTAAATAGAAATGCAACTGGTGTGTCTATGGTGACATATCCTCATAGCTTGATAAATTCTTTTATTAACTTTATTATTTTTTGTGTGGATTCCTTGGAAATTTTTGTCACTGTTCACATACACAATCTGGTTGTCTGTGAATCGGGACACTTTTCTTCTTTCTTTCCAACTGTAACCCCTTTTAGTTATTTCTCTTGCCTTATTGTTCTGGCTAAGACATTCAATACAGTGCTACACGGAAGTGGTGATAGCGGACATTCTTGCCTTGTTTTGATCTTAGGAGGAGACCATTCAGTTTTTTCATTGACTGTTAACTGGCTGTTTCACCCTGGACCTCACCATTCAGCCTCCTTTTCTTGTGCTTTCACCATTCAGCCTCCTTTTTCTTGTGCTTAATTGGAGAGAATTGAAATAGATAATCTTTCATAACCCTTTCAAATGCAATATTTCAAAACTCTGATATTCACTTGTACAAGCGTCTTTCAGGCTATGTAATGAGCATTTCTTGCAGAGCTACAGTGAGTGCATTGATACTACAAATTTAGTGTATGCATACATATATAAAATACTAAATTATATATCTATTACATATAATCATATCTCTCTCTGCATATTTTTTCTTGGACTAGATGTCTATTAATCACCTATGAATATCAGTTAAAGCTAAAGTGTAGACACTGGAGGACAACAATGTAAAATAACTAGACTAAGGGGTAGATAATTCCATGTGAACAGAGTAAGGAATCAAATCAATGTGAAAAAATAATAGGAGGTGATTCAGGTTTGAAACGGTGAAGATCCAACATTGAATTGGAAGAGCAGAGGAGAAGCAAGAAAGTATTTGGAAGCATGGGCTGGCTGTCCAGTCAAAGAAGAACTAGGAAGGATAAAACCACTTACCTGGAGTGATGGGGAAGAGGCTAGATCTAAACCTGAGATGGGAACCTAAATATTTATCCATATGTCATCTTGTTTTTTCCAGTATTAAGGACTCCGAGAAAGCCTAGCTTGTCTAAAACAGGGAGGTTGGTATGATATGGTAGTTCAGAGAGGAACTAGGAAGAGGCCTAAAAATATACTTCAAAGCTAAACGAATTGAGATTTTTTTTTTTTTTTTTTTTTTTTTTTTAACAATACTATGCTGCTGCTCTGTGCCCCATGTCTGGTTTTGACATGACAAATTGAAAGCTGATCTGATACAGATGAGCATGGGATTAATCTAGTGACTGCCATGAAAACGACAGTGTTGAGAAAATAGATAAAGCAAAACCACAAATGTGTGTTCAAGATGTGAGAACCTCCCAAGTGAGGCAGGTGTGGGCACAGGAGCTGTTAGAATGACAGCTCCTTTTGTTTGGAAGACCTAGGCAGTGCAAAATCTACATTTCTCATATTGCTGTTCTAACCACCTCCTTCCCCTCAAAAATCAAGGAAGCACACAAAGACCACATTTTTCCTGCTCTATTCCTGATCCTGAATAAATTATTTAACTAACAGCCACCAATTGTAAATTACTGTGTTTGTTAGGTGCTAGAGATAAGAAGATAATAAAGGTATAAACCCTTTCCTGAGCATCCTCTCAATCTACTCAATCTAATCAGGGAAACATAGTATAATGATAGAATTATAGAATTATATGTCAGTCATGGGGATGAGCGAGCACCCTTTGCTGTGGTCTGGAAAGGATTACAAAGGACATCACACAAAAAATGCTACCAGAGTAGAATTTGAAAAGTTATCACATGCAGCCCAATGAGAATGTGAAAGAAAAGTCTTCCAGGCAGGGAATAATGGTCTATTTAAACTTGGAGTTATAAAATGTCATTTTGCACTCAGGAAAAGATATGGAGATCCATGTGACTAGATTATTGAGTTTGAAAGAGGGAGTGCCAGGCAGTAAAACTGGCATTGACACATGGGATAGTCCGTGCCATTTGAGGGACTCTATAGTTCACATTTTAGGTGCTCAAAGGGGATTTTTCATAAATCATTTAAGGAATTGAGGAGAAGGGATTGAAAATAAGACTGAAATTAGAAGCCTGTCAATGAAAGTGGATGGGAGGTGTTTGGATCCTGAGACAGTAAAACAGTCAGAGGTGTACATTCCTTGGGTCATATCGTCATCTGGTGTTCACTGTACAGTATTAATTCAGGGAGTTAGGCAGAATAGCATAATTGAACATAATTTGAGAGGATGAGCTCTCAGTTGAGGTCATAGTGTGGCCTGGTAGACATTAAAATGAGACATTGAAATTTTTATTTTGACACATTGTGGAAGTTCCTGGGAATACCACCAAAGATGTATTGATAAAAGACACCAGGGGCTGGATGCCCATTTCAGTGATCTCAGAAGAATCTATATGCATAGATAAATCATGAGGAAGGTGGCCTGATGAGTATGTGGGGCTGAGGGAGTTTCTTTCATATTTTACTGATCTCCCCCAAAGAAGATAATTGTTCATCCCCGAATGAATATAAATCTGGCTGAAAAATCATTTTACCTTTCCAAAGATGAGTCAGGATCAATAAAAAGACAACTTCATCTTCCAAGAAGAAGGGCTGTTACCCAAGTTGAAGACTGCATAGAGTCTTCCAGATTTTCTAGAGGGGAAAAAGTGTTGAACCAAGATTGGGTTATTACATAGGAGGGTATATTAGTTTGCTAAGGCTACCATAACAACATCCCACAGCCAGAGTGAGTTAAACAACAGAAATTTATTTTCTCACACTTCTGAAAACTAGGAGTTCAAGATCGAGGTGTTAGCAGGTTTAGTTTCTTCTGAGGTCTCTCTCCTTGGCTTGAGTCAACTGCCTTGTCTTGGCGTGTTCACAGGGTCATCTCTGTGTGTGCATGCATCTGATTTTTCTCTTTGTGTCCATGTTTATTTTTATGGGATTATGACTCATATTTAGTTAGGTCCCACTCTGAAGACTTTATTTTAACTTAATCACTTCTTTAAAAATTTTTTTTGTAGAGATGGTATCTTGCTTTGTTGCCCAGGCTGGTCTTGAACTCCCAACTTCAAGTGGTCCTCCTGCCTTAGCCTTCCAAAATGTTGAGATTCAAGGTGTGAGCTACCATATCTGGCCTTAATTGCCTCTTTAAAGGCCTTATCTCCAAATATGGTTTTATTCTGAGGGGCAGGACGTTAGGACTGCAACAGATGAAATTTAGGAGACACTACTCAGCCTATTATTAAGGCTAGTACCTTGGATGGGGGCAAGGTTTGAGGTTCTGTGAAGTAATCTGGCCACCAAAATCTATACTGATCTTTTCTCTTGGTAATGAGTTTGCTTCCTTGGTGCCAGAGGGCATGGTGACTTGGTAAGCTTTATGGTACCGTTTTAAAATCAGGACACCAGCAAAGCAGATACTTTAGGCAGGTGTGGTGGTCATTGCTGAAATCTGGGTGCACAGAATTGTGGTTTGCACAGCCTTTTCTACACAGACAGCAAAGAAGGCATTGTCTCATCTCCAGGGAACAGGGACCTCAAGGCCTCAGGGTTTTGATGTCATCTCCTTTTGGCTTTCCAGTATACGTTTTGGTTAGTAAGGGTTCTCTAAGGCTATCACAGAAACTAGAGCAAATACAATCATGTCTAAGAAAAATGTTCAAGGAATAAAGTTAAAGAGGCAGGGCCACAAACTTCATCAAAACCAAAGGTGGTTTGCAGCCTGAAGCAGGAACATGGGGCAAAACCAAGGCATCTGGAAGTCATGGGACACAAGATCCAACCAACAAAAGATTCAAATCGTCAGAGGAAGGCCTATATTAGTGAAAAGAGTAACCATCGATGGGTGATATTTTGCATATTTTTGGAAGTATAGCAAGCGTGGAATAAATATATTTAAATTTGACATTTGTGAGCTGTCACTTTAGGTCTGACAGACACTTTAGGTCTGACTCCCTTATATTGTATGATTGCCTATTTTGCGAATTAGGTTTCTTAGCTTTTTTTTTTTTTTTTTTTTTTGTTTTGAGACGGAGTCTTGCTCTGTCGCCCAGGCTGGAGTGCAGTGGCCGGATCTCAGCTCACTGCAAGCTCCGCCTCCCGGGTTTTCGCCATTCTCCTGCCTCAGCCTCCCGAGTAGCTGGGACTACAGGCGCCCGCCACCTCGCCCGGCTATTTTTTTTTTTTTGTATTTTTTAGTAGAGACGGGGTTTCACTGTGTTAGCCAGGATGGTCTCGATCTCCTGACCTCGTGATCCGCCCGTCTCGGCCTCCCAAAGTGCTGGGATTACAGGCTTGAGCCACCGCGCCCGGCCACTCTTAGCTTTTTTTTTTGACAGAGTTTTGCTCTGTTGCCCAGGCTAAAGTACAGTGATGCAATCTCAACTCACTGCAACCTCCACCTTTCTCATTTAAGCGATTCTCCTGCCTCAGCTTCCCAAGTAGCTGGGATTACAGGCACGCACCAACATGCCTGGCTAATTTTTGTATTTTTAGTAGAGATGTGGTTTCACCACGTTGGCCAGGCTGGTCTCGAACCCCTGCTAGTCAGCTTTTTTATTACCATTATGGAAGCTGGAATATAGTAACGACTAGTGGAGATTTGTTAGATGAATAAATAGTTAATCACATAGGTAACATTCCTGCGCATAGGCCCAAGGTAAGAGGCAAGGAAAGGTTACACTGGCGTTCCCTGTATACACACAGGGACGCAGCTCTATTTGTGAACCCTACACTACTACAATTTTCTAAGTATAGTTTTAATTGTCCTTGAAAGGATTACGATACAGTTTTTTATGTGTCAAGTATACTTCAATAAAGCTTGGTGCGGGAAGTTTAAATTTAAGATTTCTGATGTTATAATCCTCTATGGCCACCAGATGGCGAAAAAGACTTGCTTGTCTTTGATGGAGCCCACCCTCCCCCTATGAAAAGCTTTCTCAGTGGAGAAAAAAATGCACTGCTTTGTTTTCTGTTGTTATTAATATTTACAAATATAAATAAACTTCTTTATATTTTTATTAAAATTATTTTAAAACAGAATAAACTGTTTTAAACTGTTTATTTAGCATAAATAACTGTCAAAGAGAGTTGCTAGTGTCTTATTTTGAAGATTAAATACTAAGGCAAAGCTCTGTGCTCAGTATTGAACTGGAGGTTGTGTGGGGAATAGACTAAGTACAAGGTTTCATCCCTGTCCTTGAACTGAAGGGCACTTGATGTATCTCGTACATTAATGTGTCAGCCAATGGCTGCCTTGCCTGGCCATTGTTTATGGTAAATACAGATAAGCTGGGGCTGGGCGCGGTGGCTCACACTTGTAATCCCAGCACTTTGGGAGGCTGAGGCAGGCGGATCCCGAGGTCAGGAGTTCGAGACCAGGCTGGCCAACATGGTGAAACCCTGTCTCTACTTAAAATACAAAATTAGCCTGGCGTGGTGGTGCATACCTGTAATCCCAGCTACTCGGGAGGCTGAGGCAGGAGAATTGATTGAACCCAGGAGACCGAGGTTGCGGTGAGCCGAGATCGCACCATTGCACTCCAGCCTGAGCAACAAGAGCAAAACTCTGTCTCAAAAATATCTATATATGGATCTCTCTCTATATATATCTATATTTATATATATAACATAAATATATTTATAATATAATATATAGATATATAGATAGATATAAATCTATATATAGATATAAATCTATGTATAATACATATCATATGTATTTATATATAATATAGATATATAGATATCTACATATAGATAGATTTATATCTATCTAGATAGATATCTATCTAGATATACATGTCTATATAGATATACATATCTATCTCTATATAGACATCTCTATGTAGAGATATATATATATGTCTACATATATTTTTTGAGACAGAGTTTTGCTCTTGTTGCCCAGGCTGGAGTGCAATGGTGCGATCTCGGCTCACCGCAACCTCGGTCTCCTGGGTTCAAGCAATTCTCCTGTCTCAGCCTCCCGAGTAGCTGGGATTACAGGCATGCACCACCATGCCTGGCTAATTTTGTATTTATTATATACATACATATGTATATAAAATCTATATCTGTGTATGCGTATATGTATATATAGATATAGATAAGCTCTATGGGGAGCACCTGTGGCTCCAGTGCTAATCCTGCTTCTGCTTTGTGTGATCACAAGAGAACAAAATAGGACACAGTGTTGATTTCCATGTTAAGTGATTCTAAAGCTTCAGCCAAGGCAGAACTCAAGCTTATCCCATAGCATGGTTTCAATGGGGGCACGAATGGGGATGACTTGCCTTGTCAAGACAGGCCCTCCTACGTTGAGTAAATGGCTTCAGAGAAGGTATATTAGTTTGCTGGCACTGTCATAACAAAGTACCACGAATTGGGTGGCTTAAACAATAGACATGTATTGCCTTACAGTTCTAATGGCTTGAGGTCCAGACCATGGGTTGGTTCCTTCGGAGGGCTGTGAGAGAGACTCTGATCCATGCCTCCCACCTCATTTCTGGGAGTTTGCTGGTGTTTTTTTGGCATTCATTGGTTTGTAGAAGCATCACCCCAATCTCTGCCTTCATGTTTACATGGCATTCTCCCTGTGTTTATTTCTTTGTACAGATTTTCCCTTTGTATAAAGACATCAGCCATATTGGATTAGGGGCCTGCACTACTTAGTTTTGACGTCATCTTAATTAATTACATCTGTAATCAGCCTATTTCCAAATAGGGTCACACTCTGAGGTACTGGAGATTTGGACTTCGACGTATTAGTATTTGGGAGGCACAATTCAATCCATAATAGAAGGCCTTAAAACTATTTCCCAAGTTGGGATTTTAAGTATCCTCTGGTTGATTTCTTTCCTTTTTTGTGTGTGTTGGGGGGTGGTTAAGTTTTATGTGATGGTCAACATGGCCATTGTATAGAAATGTTTGAAATGTGTCATTAAATCTTTATGCTAAAAGGCAACAATAAATTATTTCTTTTTCTCTTTCTCTTTTTCCTTCCTTCCTCCCTCGCTCCATCTCTCCCTCCCTGCCTTCCTTTTTTTATACATTATGTCATGCTTACATCTGGTACAGGACTGGAAAATTCTGAGTCAGCAGAAAATAGAAGGGCCTTAAAAGTGGGATAGGATAGGACACAGAGATTGTAATATATCAAAATGTTGGTACTCATCCTTCATGTTTTAAAGCAAAAATGACAACATAGAGCCTCATTAAGTTCTGAATGACCAAGTTTCCTATAGCAAATATTTTAGACCTCTTGTGTGTGTCCAGTTTTCACGTTTTGTTTTTGTTTTTGAGCCTTGAAGAGCACTAGCTGCTTATCTCATAGGCAAAGGCAAGATGCTCTTTGTAATGTTATTCTGCATTCTATTTTCTATCCAAGATGATGTCCATTAGGGAATGATGTTACCTCTAGCAGCCAAACTGGCCACTTAAAAGATTGCCCAAGAAGAGGGTGTTAGCAAGTGATTCTGCTTTAGCGATGAAATGAGTCAACTGCAGTTACCTTGTAGCTGGGTTTTAGTGTTGTATAAATTTGTCTTCCCAACATGTGTTATTTTCGTCATCTATATTTAGGAAAATATTTTGCTTATTAATACCCACAAGAAACTTTTGAAGAATACTTTCTGTGTGAAGGCCCAGTTTCCAGCCCAGAAAACTTTGAGCTGGATAAGGCATGATCTCTGTCTTGAGGAGAAGTATACCCTCATGAAGTTGAACTCATTTAATAACCCAGATATACACATGTGTATGTCTGCAGCACGAATGACCTGAATGCCCACTGTGATCAGTGCCAGAATACAGGGCAAGTGTCAGACCTTTGCAGGTGGTTGATGAAGATACCGTGTCAGCCTGTAGGTTATTCTTGCACTCTTGCTATTGCCTCTTTTCTCAAACCTCATTGACCATTCTGCTGGCCACTTTTGAGGGTCAGGCAAGTGAGGGTAGGCATAAGACCTAGATATGTCTTTGAGCATATCTGCTGAGTCATGATTGTTGTCATGATTAGTGTCCTCTTCCCCAATGAAGGACAACTCTTGAATGTCTTCTCTTAACCTTAAGGTGCTCTTTAATTCTTTAATTCATCAGCATTCTCAACATTATTTTAATACTTAACTCTTTTTTCACTGGCTTAAATTTCTTTTCAAAACCCTCAACTTAGCTTCATTCAACAGCATTTTAATGTGTGGAATGATGGATTCCTGCATATAAATGTATAGTTTATTAATGGAATGGAGTCACATCGCCGTGGAAGAATTCTTCCTAATTTTATGCCAGGTTAACTATGCTTCTGCAGAGAACACTGCATCTTTCAGATGCTCTGCCAATGGATTTCAGTGTGAGACCTGCTAGTATAAGAGAATGCAACCACAGATCTGGCCGGAGAATTGCCAGGTAAAATATATATTACTAAAAATAGCAATAGGAACCCTTGTAGTAAGACATGGCCAAAAATGAAAGGCAACATACTAAAATAAGGCATCAGCCATGCCTTTGCGGAGTCACACAGACAGAAGATGGCATCTCATTTGTTTTCATTCACACTGTTTTCCTAGGATCCAGCACACTGCTGGTGCTTTGTAAATACATGTTCTCAAACTGTATAATTGAACAGATTGAAAACAGTTAGCCCAGTAGTTCTGAAATGAAGGTCCTCTTAAGAACTATTTAAAGAACCAACAATTTATTTGATAAGTGACTTGCAGGCAGGTCACAATTCTAAATGTTTTTATTATTAATGTAATTATTTTTAAGGATAAACAAATAGAAATTGATAAATGTAATTGAAGTATGGTCTTCGAAGTCCAATCAAGTAATATCAAATCTGAACATCTGTAAATTAATACACCCTAAAAGTTGTATATCATGGAATAAATTTAAATTCTCTGCAGTGCTTAGTATTTTTATTTTTAAGTTTTATTTATTTATTTATTTATTTATTTATTTATTTATTTAGAGATAGAGTCTTGTCGTGTCACCAGGCTGGAGTGCAGTGGCGCAGTCTCGGTTCACTGCAACCTCTGCCTCCTGGATTCAAGCGATTCTCCTGCCTCAGCCTCCCGAGTAGCTGGGACTACAGGTGTGTGCCACCATGCCCGGCTAATTTTTTGTGTTTTTTGTAGAGACAGGGTTTCACCATGGATGCTAACTTAGTATTAACTCACCATAGTGCCTAACATGGTGTGCCTGACTAGCACATGGAGATGAATCACATTTAGCCAGTGCTTGGTAAGCATTTATTCATTTAAAATTGAAGAAGAAATGTCCAAAATATCACCTCAAATAAAAATCAATGAAAATTTGTTCATAATCAAAACTTTACAGCATTATGACAGATATAAAAGTTTCATTCAGCAGTTCTTGAGTTCCTACTCTGTACCAAGGAGCCAGTCTTAATGATGCAACTTCTTGTTCTGAACTTTATTGTTTGAAAACAACAATTTTTCTTATTATATGGTTTAGATTTTATTGTATATCTTTCTCTTAATTATGATTAACAGAGACAGAGTTTCGTTTATTAGGCTCTTTTTAGAAACAAACTTCTTCCCACTCCAAGAAAGATCAAATTATTCCTACCCTTTAGAATTCTGAATTCCATAGAAAATTAATGCCCTGAATATTTCAATTAGGAAATATGTGCAGTAATTAATTTGTTTAAGAGTTCGGTAAAAAGTCCTTTTGAAGAGACTCAGTTCAAGGAGGATGTTGATTATAACAAGAGGTCTCTCAATATTGACATCATGTTTGTGCTAAGGTCATAGACTCTCATTATAACTTAGGTGTTTTGACATGTGCTGACATGTTTAACTTGCTGAAACACATTTAAATATTTCTATAAATCAGCTACCAAAAATGAAGACTACCCTGAACAAGAAGTATCCTTGAGAAATGACTGTAGCATCCATCATGAAGTCATGTTATGAAGAGTCAAAGTTGTTAGTCTCTTTGCAGTGTAAAATGAGAATTTCCTGTGTGTCCTAATGGGATCAGTGAGAGTTGATGTTGTCATTTCTGTAGGAGTCATGATAAAGTGTCTTCAATGCTTGTAGGTAGATAAAATCATTCTCCATGAGGGTATCTCATAGGACTCAGCACACAATATCCAAGCGTTTAATCATGTACCGACATAACCATACAGTTTACAAACTGGTACAAAGATAAATGACTAAATTATGGACAATGTCCAAGCTTTGCTAAAGTGGCCAGGCTGTAAGAAGGGGAAATTGTCACTGAATTATATGCGGGATGCATGCTCCTGTTAACAAAAGAATGGCCTTATCTGCTTGAGTCTAGAAAAGGAGGAATTTTGTACCACATAGAGACACTTTATCTAAAAGACACAGTCTGACCACTAGAAAATGCACAGGATTAGGGGACATGGAGAAACCATTAGCTTTTCTTTATCTTTGTTGAAATATTCCTCAAGGGTATCCTATTCCTTTTCTCTGGTTCTTTGTTACTGACAACCTTTTGACAACACATCCATTTCCAAATTACCTAAGTATCTGGTATCTAATGCCAGGAAAAGAGTGTCCTGGGCTTGTTGGAAGTGTTTATTTCTTGGTAAATTAGTAAATATGCTGTTTATTCTTCCATGGTAAATTGATAAATCCGTTAGTGTCTGATTTGTCATTTATCTCTTGAGAATTTGGTTGTTATGAACCAGCCCCTAAGAGGCCAGTTAACTCTTCGCACACTGATAAGTTAAATTTCTGGGACCAAAATAATTAAGGGGGCAGGGTGTGGTGGCTCACACCTGTAATCCCGGCACGTTGGGAGGCCGAGGCGGGTGGATCACTTGAGGTCAGGAGTTCAAGACCAGCCTGGTCGACATGGTGAAACCACATCTCTACTAAAAATACAAAAATTAGATGGACATGGTGGCTGGCGCCTGTAATCCCAGCTACTTGGAAGGGCTGAGGCATGAGAAACACTTGAACCCGGGAGGCAGTGGCTGCAGTGAGGCGAGATCACACCACTGCACTCCAGCCTAGGCAACAGAGTGAAGCTCAGTATCAAAAAAGAAAAAAAAAAAAATTAAGGGCTAGACTCTGGGCCCTTAAGTCCAACAGACTCTGAGGGAGGCTCCAAGGCCCTGCTCAGGCCCACTGCTTGTCTTCCTCTTTAATACTGGGGCTCTTTCACAGTTAGCATGTTCTAATTATGACCACCTGCCTTAGTCCATTTGTGTTGCTATAAAGGAATACCTGAGACTGAGTCATTTAGAAGGAAAGAGGTTTACTTGGCTCAGAGCTCTGCAGGCTGTGCAAGAAGCCTGGTGCTGGCATTTGCTCAGCTTCTGGTAAGGCCTCAGGAAGCTTTTACTCTTGGTGGAAGGCAAGGGGAGCTGGCATGTCACATGGCGAGAGAGGGAGCAGGAGAGGTGTCAGGCTCTTCTAAACAGCCAGCTCTCATGTGAACTCATAGAGCGAGAACTCACTCACCATCACAGGGAAAGGCACCAAGCCATTCATGAAGGATCTGCCCCCATGATCCAAACACCAGTTCCCACCTTCAACACTGAAAAACACGTTTCAACATGAGATTTGGAGGGGACAAACATCCAGATTGTATCACTATCCATTGATTAGTCGGTGACTTTAAACATCCGTATTTTCTCAAAAACAGACTTTTCAAAGTCTTTAAAACAGATCTACCAAGTTGTAAGTACATGGATGAGGTAAAGTCCCTTTATATATCTTGTAGTTTGCAAGACACGATTTGATATTACACATCCTAACATGCCAATATAATCCTTCTGCTAATGTCCTCCTTGTAAACCTGGACCCAATCAACCATCACATTCCACCTTCATGCCGCAGTTCTTCCAGGCTTTGTAATGGAAAGGGCTTGTACCCGGTGCAACAGTTCAGCATAACAACAGCAATAAAAAATTTATGAGTGATTATTATGAGCTAGCCAATATTGTGGGTATTTTCATACATATTTAATTATCTAATTAGCTCTTCACCCTGTGAAACAATTTCCATTTTACAGATTAAGTAATAGAGGCTTTTCATCATAAAGTAACCTGTTCAGAGTCACACAGTGGAATATGTAAAGGTTGAGCCTAGGCTTATCTGACTTTAGGATCCAGATTCTTTAGGGTATGACCTGCTGTCTCTCTCTAATTTACTAAATGAGCTTTAGTAGAGATCTTGTCCTTTAATGGTACTATAACTTTCTGGTAACAAAAACTCATACATTACAAACAACCTCGATGTTACAGTGGGATAGATCTCACCAATTAAGACAGTGGACAACAGAATGTAGCATCTAGTAATTGAGCTGATTTAGGATTTCTTAATAGAATTCAATGTAACTGAAAGATTTTTGATTATTAACTAACTCAGTCAATGGTTGGGCTGGGTTGATTGTGGCTTAATTGCTCTAGGGCCCTTCGCTTTGGCAATCTTTTCACAAACTTAAAATTGAGTTCATTGTCTGGTGTCTGTGAAGGGCTACTAGATTTACCATTTAGGCTGAATATTCTCAATAGCTCAAGGTCTCCGAAAGGAGACGGTAAGATAAATATCGTCTCAATGAAATATGTTAACAACCGTATTAACAAATTGCTGTGGGAATAAGAGGGGAGGGCACTGAATCTCCTGGGTTTCTGGGAGAGTTCTACCAGTGAGGAGGTATCATTTGCTCAGGTCTGTAAAGGATAGACTGGGAGTTTGCTGGGTGAAGAACTGAACAGGAAGGAGGGCTTTGCAGACAGTGGGCCCAGGTTCCCCAAAAGTATTGACATATGAAAGAATTCTGTAAGTTCGTAGAATGATGAGAAATTCAGTGTGGTGGGGTTTTTATTTTTATTTTTGTAATTGTGAGCACATTGGCTAAAGATTGAGACAGGCAGCCGGTATGTCAGAGCCATATCATGAGGTTTGACATATGGAAGTGCTTAATTCTCTGTTGCTAACATATTTTGACTGCCGGTCTAAAGAAGGAGAATCAATGAGACAGACTTAGCTCCCCCATGATCAAGTAGTGTCTAATTTAAAAGTCTGATTATTCCAGCTTTCTGACTCTGATTAGCCTCTGCTTCAGATCATATTCAGTGTATGCAGTGGAAAAAGGATAAACCTTTTCATTCACATTGAACTTTCTTTAAATAAGAGATTGTTAATATGTGGTTATTATAGCATTGTGTCTGAAAAGTCTAGGGAGCTTGCTGAGAAAGCACTTTCCTGGGTCTTGGGATTCCAATATTACTGGTATGAGGATGACACCCAGGAATATAAGTTTTTAACATTCTGCAAGATTCTGTTACATACATAAATATGCAGACTCTTGCCCTATAGGCTAAAATGAAAAAGATACAGTTATGTTGATTAATTAGAGCTCTCCTGTAACTCATTTTAAGATAAAAGGAACTACAAGACAATGTATTAACAATGTTAAAATAGAGTTACATGATAAGCGTCCAGAAGATTAGATACAACGTGGGTTATGTTAAGTCAATGTATTCTTATATGTATACATTAGAGCAAAGGTTACAAAATGGCAGCTTATTTAATTCAAATTTTCCCTCAGAAATGTTGTTTTTGGCTTATATGATAGTCCAATTGTTAAGAGTTTCAATTAGTTTTTGCATATGAACACTGAATATTTCATATAAAATGTTGTATTCAGACAGTATAATATACACATCACACTGGTTGGAGGATGCGTCCTTTGGAAAGAATCCAGAATCTCAAGCTTACTATGGACCCCACCCAGCCTGCTCCACCCTGTGCCTTTGCCCAGCCTGCAGACATTTTCCTGTCTCCCTGAAGGAAGGTGAATTCACATCTTCACACTCCATGCCTTCTAGCTTCATCCCCTGTTCTTTTCTCCCTTCTTTTCATGCTCAGGAACTGCCGATTATTGGGAGGTGGGCAAACAGAGACCTCCACCCTTCTGTGTCTGCGCATGTTCTTACTTAGGTCTAAAATGTCCTTGTCAACTTTATATATTTGGTCATCTTTTAAGACACCATACAAGTATCATATCAACTGTGCAATCTTCCCTGGCTTCTCCCAGACCAATTCAGGAATTCCTCCTCTTAGCTCCCTATAAACTTTGCCAAATTCTCTTGTATCTCTTATCACATATGTATTTTAACATCTCCACAACCGTATTACGGGCTTATTCAGTACTTGACAATTTAAAGAAATTTTTACTTAGGCTTAATATAACAGGGATTATCTCAAACCCACAGTTAATCTGGAGATCTAATAATCCCACACATGCAACTTCTTCATTATCTTAGTAGCAGAAATTGTGGCATTATTTTGGAAGAATGCTTCACTGTTTTGACTACTCAGAAATGTTTAGGCAGAATTTCGTCAGGTAGGTGCTGTGTATTCTTTTTCATGTCACTATTGTGATTTCACTTCCAAAGTGAAGTTGAATATATCACAGAACACCTGAAAAATCTACTTCATTGAATTATTTCCCATCATAATATACTACTACTACATCTTAGCTGAATGAAATTTGTGATCATTTCTTAAAAGAGCATCCTGTTCTATATTTAACTATAGACTTATCTAACATTGAAGTCATATTTAACTCTGAATTCTGTTTAATCTCTTTTTAGTAAAATAGCCTATTTTTTTCTTCATAAAAATGCCAGTTTCAACTATTCACTATCATTTTCAACTTTCCATTTCCCCCAAATATCATCTGAGTTTTTTTTTTTTTTTTTTTTTCCTGTTCTTGAATATACTTATTAGTTTCTCTCTCTCTTTTTTTTCTGGCTTAGTGCCATGCAGGGTTTAATTAATTCCTTCTACAATATTTGCATGCTATGATTTCTTTAATTTATTCCCTCTACACTCTTGCCTTATTTAATTCAAGAGAACATTTGGGGAATGGATACCGTTTGCATAAAGGATGCAACACAAATAAATTATGCTGCTTCCAACTGCCATAATGGGTAAGCAAAATCCTGCAAAGCCATTTCAGTAAAGTCCATCAGCAAACAATGAGAGCAATTCTGATTAATGTAGGTTAAAGCTACACTAAAAGTCATTAGTGCACGTCAACTGCACTTGCATACTTTAAGTTTTAAAAAGTAATGCTGGGTTTAAATGTTTAAAATTACACTTTTCAGCACTAGTTCCAGAAAGGATGTGTAATCCTGGCCATGTTTGGCTGACAGTTTCCTGTCCAGATGGAATTGTGCATATGAATTTATAGAGCATTACAAGCTTGGACGTCCAGTGGTTGTACCATGATGTTTCACTGATCAAATTCCTTTCGTTTGTGAATTTTTGCCAATATGATGGCATTTAATTTTTTGAAAATAACTTCAACTCCTATTAAAACTAACTGGGTGAATTAATTAAGCATATTGCTGGAAGCTGTTAGGAGACAGAAATAGGCTTGAAGAGAAGGAGAAGCAGGGTTAGAGGTAGTGGCGCTGGTGGAACGTGACACCGAGAAATCATTGTAGTCTGGCTGTCCCCCTGTGTCCTCTCTCCCTCTTGGGGTCCACTCATTAGACACTAGACTTTGGGTCCTGTGCAATATTGCAGTTCTCTGGGGAAGCAAGCCCTAGATGGGGAAGCAAGCCCTAGACACCTAGGATGCTGAGCCGGAGTGAGCTCCTTTTATTGGGAGCCTAGTGTAGTTTTTGTGACTGCTGGTTGTCTAGGAAACCCAGGCAGGGAAGCATACATCATTGCAGTGTTAGCTGTGTGTCCTTCAACAAAATGATTAACTTCTCAAGGTCTTGGTTTGTTATTTTAAAGTAGGGAATTTTTCTGCCAGCTGAGGTGTGGAAAAAAAAAAAAAAAGAGAGAGAGAAAGAGACAAAATAGAGAAAGAGATAAAATTCTATGTGTCTCACATAGAATTCCTTGGAAATTTGAATCACATTCCAAATAAATGATCTGTAATTTTTCTCAAAAAGAACTATAGAATAATATATAAGTGGCCAATAAAAATGTCAGATTATATTTCGTGATCTTCACAACTTTTTTGGTTTACACCCAGATGACATTCCACATATGAGTTAATTGATTTAAGTGGAGAGTGACAGAATGCTAGAATTCCTTCTGAATATAAATGTTATTTGTCTACATGGTCCTGAATTTTAGAGAGCAAAATGCCCAGTTGTCAAGATTTTGACCTTTTTATTTACAGTTTTATTGCAAAGTAACGTTAGCAGAGAAGAGGGTGGTGTGATTGTTTAGGTAATGTCAAGAGGACAATTTCTGAGTTTTCTCGCACACACGAAGGGCATCATTTTCTGCTTCTCCATAACATTGGCCGGCAGAATCTCAATGTCTCTGTCTTTATTGCTCAGATATAACTCAAGCAACACATTCCATATGGTCAGAGAGCCTAAGGCCTTTCTGGACCAGTCTTGGAGGAAAGGAAGGCTTCAGTGTGGTGTAGTCAGTAGAACTTACAGACTGCTCTCTATGTACCAGGCACCATCATTTACCTTTTGCACATATTTTTGAATTACATTTTCACAACAGTTCCTACTACTTTCCTTCAGTGGTTCATTTATGTAAAAAAATAGACTACTAAAGCTATCTGAGAAGAAAAGACAGCTGCTTAATAATAAAATGGATTGTTTTCAAAACCTTACATGGTCTTAAGAACATGAGAAATTTCAGAGCTAGGAGGCAGAATTTTTTTTTTTTTTACGTACGAAAATTAGGAAGAGGTTAATAGACTAAATTCAAAATGAAAAAATAATTTTAAAACGAGATGCATACCAAGGACAATGGCCAAGCTCTCTTACTCTAAATACAAGTTTGCTGTCTGCAGTAAGGGCCTGGCTGTTCTAGAACCATGCCGGAATTCATCACAGAGGCTAGGAGTTCTGGAGGTGGAGTTAGACAGGTCAAGATTAAATCTTGGCTTCTGTTTTCCAATGTTAGGCAAGTCACTTAGGTTCTCTGAGTATTCATTTTCTACTTATAAAGTGAGAATAATAAAATGCTTACTTTATACAGTTCAGATGAACTTAGTTTGTACAAAATAACATACCTAGCACAATGCTAAATTCATGAAGATTAAGTAAAGCTATTATTACTAAAAGTTGTGTTGCCTAGGCAACTTTTAAAGGACAGCCTTCCTGGTGCTTAAGATTGGAGTGAATCCTTGGTGCTTAGCATTACTGTATCTGAGTTTAGAAAACAGTGGGCTGAGGCACTGTATCTGGCATCAGGGGTTCATACCCTAAGGAGATGACACAGATCTTTTCCCATTTAGAACACAAGGAATCGTTAGAAAGCAGACTCTCTGCTTACTCCTGTCCAAATCAAGTTATATTTCCCTTTTTTCTCGTGAAGCAGCGTATGAACTTCAAGCCAAAGTCCTTGTTAATGCAAATACGATCTATTGACTTTAATAAATCTTCTGTACTGTTTTATAACACTTGCCATTTGTATATTCACAAGCCCACAATACGCAAATTCACAGCAAAATACGGATCTCATCTAAATGTTCCTTTGGCAATGAGAATAGTTAACTGCTCATTTCTTGCCATCTTTTCTCTATGGTAAAGGAAAGGTATTAATGCTTTTGAGTGAAACACAAGAGCTACTTTTCTGCAGAATTGATTTATAAGTACTCTGAAGTACTGTAATAAGCATGATAAATAAAATTCCACATTGTACACTGCCACAAAAAACTAAAACACAAAGAAACCTATAGGTGTTTCTTTTTTTTTTTTTTTGGAGATGGAGTTTTGCTCTTGTTGCCCAGGCTGGAGTTTGGCTCACTACAGCCTCCGCCTCCCAGGTTCAAGCAATTCTCCTGCCTCAGCCTCCCGAGTAGCTGGGATTACAGGCATGCACCATCACGCCCGGCTAATTTTGTATTTTTAGTAGAGATGGGGTTTCTCCACGTTGGTCAGGCTGGTCTGGAATGCCCAACCTCAGGTGATCCACCCACCTCAGCCTCCCAAAGTGCTGGGATTACAGGTGTGAGCCACTGTGCCCGGCCTGGTGGTTTTTTAAATCATCTTTTAAGTCTACAAAGATAGTCAAAATAGAATATCATTAAGTTTTATTTCTAAAAGTGCTTTCCCTGAGGGCATTATGTTATTGTATCAGACCAAATATTCCTTTGTATCATATTGTGTGAATTTTATAAATTAATTAAGATCTTGCTTGCAGGCAAAACATGTCATACAAGATACAGTATGTTGGAGAGAAAGAACTCCAAAAATTATAGGTTCCCTTCAATTTAGACACCTTAAAAGCTCAGGTTATTTTGAAATCTTCTTGAGGAACTCCACACACAGTGGCTTCTGTAAGTTAGCAGAGTCCCAGGGGGTCGTCTGAGAGATATTTTGATCCGCAGTTGATGGCACTGGAGGGGGTGACTCAACCTAAAATAAGACATCGAAAGCTTTCAAGACTTAGTATCTATGGTATAATTTAAATTTATGAAGTGATGTGTTGGGGGGTGGTGCATTTTAGCTAGAGCGTCAAAACAAGAAATAATTGACTTCAGAGTAGACAAGATGATAGTCCCAGAGGACAGAATAAAATATCTTAGTTAAAACAGAGCAGCACGTTAATGCCTATTTAAGACTTTTCGAACATGGCAAAACACATAGAAAATATGCAAGGTACTCTCTATAGTTCTGGTTCTCAGATGTCTGTGTGCATCAGAATCATATGTTAAAATGCATATTCCCAAGTCAGGCGCTAACCCTGATCACTGAAATTTTCTGAGGGGGAAGATAGCAATTCTGATGTAAACCAAGGTCTAAGAATTGCTACTCCATAGTTTTTGCCATACCATATCTCAGCCTATAGGGAAAAGGCTTTGAATTCATAGAACGGAAAGCATTACATTGGTTTCTTATTCTACCATAAACACTCACAGAAAGAGGAAATTTTATTAGAACATTTATCAGCAAGGTATTTTTGGAAGATTTTATGTTGCTTATGTGTGCATTTATTTAATAAATGATCTTCAAATACCTCACTAAGTATAATCAACTGCAATTCCTGTTGGCAATACAAGAATGAATCAAACAATTGAAAATATCTCCAGTTTACTCACATTCTAATTGTAGAGACACCCAAGCAACCAGCAAAATGCAATAGAAAGCGTTAAGATAGATGCATGCACAGGGTATTACGAAAGAATGAAGGCAGAGATGAGAGCTTTAACCTAACTCAAAGAGGGCAGCTTCTAAGAGGAAATGATGCTTAAGTCAAATCTTGAAAAAATGATTATATAAAAAGGTTCAGTTGAAGGTGTCTATGCGAGCATGTCTGGGTCATAAAGAATGAAGTTAAAAGATTCAAGGGCATGAAACAGCTGGGATAACAAGAAGTAATTAAATCTATCACTTTAAATATTTATGCATATATTTAACTGATTTCAAATAGATATAGTAATGAAATATAACCAGAGTAAGAGTCATGTGAGAAGAGTACAAAAAGCAGAAAGGGTCAGATTATGAAAACCTTGTTTGGTAAAATAAAAAATTTTAATTTTCTCTTGTAAGCAAAAGAGACTAAATGATTTTAAGGACCAAAGTGAAAAGATCAGATTCGCATAGTTGAAAGCCACTTCTGCCATTCTGATTACATTTTGGAGCATGATTAAGGTAGGGTAATGCAATTGAGGATGGGAAAATATGGTAATTTTGGCAAATGGCAGTGGAAGTGGTGGAAATGGATATGAACAATATTAAGAGAGCAATAAAAAGGACTTCAAGTCAATGCGACTTGTACTGTGAGTGAATAATGGCACACAAAATCAACACTTGATCTGCAGAAATACTTTACTAACAAATGTTTGGAAAACAAATTGCCCATTCTCCATCACACAGGATTTGGAGAGAAACTAAAAGTTGGGCTTCATTCTTTTGGAACCCAGAAACTTTTCCCTGTCCTCTGGGACATGGAGGTGGCAAGAACTGTGGAGTGGGGTTCATTGGATTTTGATAGGCATCAAAATGACCTGGTAAGTGTTTTAAAAATCCTAAATTTGGATCAATGGATGGAAAGCACATGAGTGGGTTTTCTCTTAATTATTTAAAAAGTATAATCTACTATCAAGATGGTTAACCTAGGGTTAACAATATCAACTGAGCATCGAACAACACTAATTACTAATTACCCAGTTGATATTAGGCAGCTATTATTATTATTATTATTATTATTATTATTATTTTGAGATGGAGTCTTGCTCTGTTGCCCAGGCTGGAGTGCAATGGTGCCATCTTGGCTCACTGCAACCCCTGCCTTCCCGGTTCAAGCAGTTCTCCTGTTTCAGCCTCCCAAGTAGCTGGGACTACAGGGGCACACCACCATGCCCAGCTAATTTTTATATTTTTAATAGAGACTGGGTTTCACCATAATGGTCAGGCTGGTCTCAAACTCTTGACCTCAGGTAATCCACCCACCTCGGCCTCCCAAAATGCTGGGATTACAGGCATGAGCCACCGTACCTGGCCTAGGTGGGCAGCTATTACATCCCATCAACTTAGCGGATTGAGTGAAGATCTCTGCCTTCATAGGGCTTATGTTCTAATGTCAGTTTAGGGCGCAGCACATTATGTTCCGCATATCAGATCTTCCCAGGAGTATTATGTGAGGTGTGAAGAGTAGTCACCTCCATGAACTGGATGAGGCTCAAATATGCTTTCAAAACTATGGTATTGTTGCTCTCTACAACATCACAAAAAATACAAGGCAGAAGAATATGTGTGAAATAAAAACGTAGATATATTTAAACAGCTTTATAGCACTTATTTGCCTGATTCATTGGAAGAAGAAAAAGAGAGGAGTAAGAGAAGGAAAAGGAAAAGGAGGTACAAGAAAATGAGAAAACTTTTATTACGAACAATAAAAATTACCCGTATACTTTCATCCAGATAAGTCTCATTAACAGTTTTCAAAGTAGCATTCAAGTATGTTTTTAAAGTACAGATTATGTAGTTTTTATGGCTCATTTTTGCTTTAATCTTATTTTACATAAAATAATAATGAGACCAGTAAGCAAAAATTATGTGTAAGAATATTAATCACAGCACTGTTTACAATTATCTGTTTAATCTGTTTAATCCAGATTTTTATATTCTGCCTTTTAGTGTCATTATTTTTGTTATTTAAAAAGTGTAACAACGCCGGGCGCGGTGGCTCAAGCCTGTAATCCCAGCACTTTGGGAGGCCGAGACGGGCGGATCACGAGGTCAGGAGATCGAGACCATCCTGGCTAACACGGTGAAACCCCGTCTCCACTAAAAAATACAAAAAATTAGCCGGGCGAAGTGGTGGGCGCCTGTAGTCCCAGCTACTCGGGAGGCTGAGGCAGGAGAATGGCGTGAACCCGGGAGGTGGAGCTTGCAGTGAGCTGAGATCCGGCCACTGCACTCCAGCCTGGGCGACAGAGCGAGACTGTCTCGGGAAAAAAAAAAAAAAAAAAAAGTGTAACAACTACAACAGCAAACAATGTAATTTTGCTATGATAACATGGTAGCATTAATATTTTGATATATTTTCTTTATCACTATCTATGTATTTCTTTAACAACTATTTGGACCATATTGTATATACAGGTTAGTATTCTTTTCTTCCTTACAATCTAACTTTTCCTAAGCTCTTTAAATATTTAATTATTTTATCATATAAGCTGTATATTTGAAATATTGTTACAGATTTTAGTTATAAATAACTATATACATGTAAATGCATTTCCCTGCTATATCCTGGTGGTATGGTAATAAGTAATAGCTTTTATTTCACTGGTTAATGCTCTTTCTGCTAGTGAAGAATCTACCTTCTCTTTTTTCCATAGTTATTTCTGCAGCCACCTGGATATGTATCAGGGGCTCTTATCACCATGTCTGGCATGTTGTGATATGACATCCATCATCTTTCCTTGCCTCTTGTCTGCCTGTACGCCAATGATCCTCCCTCTGCCCACTAAGCTATGCTAGGTTGCCTTGTCCCATCCTCTTGTGCTCACAGGCGAGCTGCTTCCCCCAGGTATCTTTTTTTTTCTTTTTTTTTTTTTTGAGACAGTGTCTCACTTTATCACCCAGACTGGAGTGCAGTGCCATGATCACAGCTCACTGCAGCCTCAACCTCCTGGGCTCAAGAGATTCTCTCACCTCAGCCCCCCAACATGTTCTTCTGGCTATGAGCTCACTTCCACAATTTGCTACCTCTTCCTAAGGGACACTACTTCCAGAATCACTGCCTCAAACCTCCTGGGTGCCTCTGTTACTACGGTGAGGTCAAGGTACAAAGCATCTCTGAGTACACTGAAGCCAAAATAATATAATAAATAAAAATTTATTATTAAACTCTAATACAGTTAATGACACTATATATTATATACCATATATTATTGTAGTATATTAATATACAATTTTTGTTGTTGTTGTTGAGACAGAGTCTCACTCTGTCACCCAGGCTGGAGTGCAGTGGTGTGATCTGGGCTCACTGCAACCTCCACCTCCTGGGTTCAAACAAGTCTCCTGCCTCAGCCTCCCGAGTAGCTGGGATTACAGGTGTGGACCACCACACCTGGATAATTTTTGTATTTTTAGTAGAGTTGGGGTTTCCCCATTTGGTCAGGCTGGTCTTGACCTCAGGTCACCCGCCTACCTCAGCCTCCCAAAGTGCTGCGATTACAGGCGTGAGCCACTGAGCTCAGCCCAATATACAATATTGTTTTTAAAAAAGGAAGAGAGTCTTCTTTCAGAAGCAAAATCACTTTTTTTTCTTCTTTAAGATTACATATTTCGATCCATAAAGGAGTACAACATGTGCCCTAATCTGTAATAGGGATTTTTAAAATTATCTCTTTCAGTTTTTATTTATTGCTCTCTTATAGGATTTAGGTGTCCATACAATAGGAGCTGGGCTAGAAAATGCATTTAGAAGGGACACCATGTTTTATTTGGAATCACTCTACCTCTTCAGTGACTAAGATTTTGTTATTAGGTGAACTTCCTGGTGCCTGGCTTTTTCTATCTCAATAATTACTTTTGCTTGCCAATATACCTTTAAGAAAGAATAGCATTGGTTTAAACTGGGACTTTCCATATTTTTTTTCTAGTAAGTCCTTGTAATTCTTTGAAAGGTTCTTACTAATATCTAACCATCCATTCTTGATGGAGAATGAGATGAAGGGATGTTTGATAGAGTCACTCTGTCTCTTCTCCTGAGGCAAGATATCAGAGACGAAGACAATCTTTTGTCAACCATTGCTAATCCAACCCCAGCCCAAAGCTATGTAAATGAGTTTTGGCACTAGTGCTATCTCTGGCAGTCTGTCTGGGGGATCTCAACCTCTAACTAGGCCTTTTCCAACCTTGAGCTTTCTCTTAGACAAGCGTGCATTTTCTAGGCAGGATGACTTCTGTTTCTGTGCAAGGCCATCCCATTCCTGATGTGGTATAGGAACTGACGCTGAATCAGTGGCTCAGAGACAATAGAATTGGATTTGTGAAGCTTCACAAACCCCTCTTTCAATCACAGACTCTCTCTAGCCTCAGCTCATCAACAGTCAGAGAGCTGAAGAACTAGATCTGTGAACCAGGGAATCCTCTCGACGCTTCTATGGAGGTTGGTATGATACCTGCTAAGGGCCCTATTCTCTGCCCTGGCTCTTTTCTCCAGTGCTCTTTTCCAACACACCAGCACAGAAGACAAAACATGACTTCAACATCTGATTTCTTAATTTAGTTTTTCTGGGTTGAACATAAAAAATCATAAAGGGGTACAGTTTACAAAAAAAGCAGACAAGCAGTAAACATATGAAAAGATGTTTGACTTCTTCACATATCATGAAATGTAATATGTTAAACAGCTGTAGCATTTCATTTCTTATATGTCATATTGACAAAAATCAAACAAAAAGTTCAATAATATTTTGAACTGGTAAGAACAAAAGCATATATTGGTGCTGAGAAAGTAGATGTGTACCTCCTTAATGTCAATTTGACAACACTTGTATACACGGACATTTCTTGTACTTTTTGTTTCAAGAATTATTACACTAAAACACATTTTATAGATATTCTCACTAAATTGTGCCAGTATATGTATAAGGCCAATCATTTAATATTGTGATGTAGAAAAATGATCAAAAATCACTAAGGAAGAATCAAAAAGACCAGTATTCAACTAGAACTTCAATCAGCAAAGAAGTGAAAAACATGTCATGGAGAAGAATAAAGAATATGCTGAAAAGGAAGGACTTCTAAGATATTTTAAATGAGGAAGGTCAATATAAAGAACAGAACGTGGTCTATGAAAATCAAAAACAATTTATGTGGTATAATTGTTTTCTAGAAGATGAAAGTTAATACTAATAATTATTACCTTTGGGAAAATAGATTGTTTGGAGAAGAGAGGCTTACACTTTTCATTTGGAATCCTCTGTGTCCTATAATGTAACTGTATTTATTTTTTAAAAATGGCAGTAGGAGGCCGGGTGCAGTGGCTCACGCCTGCAATCCCAGCACTTTGGGAGGCCGAGGCGGGTGGATCACCTGAGGTGGGAGTTCGAGACCACCCTGACCAACATGGAGAAACCCCGTCTCTACTAAAAATACAAAATTAGTCGGGTGTGGTGGCACATGCCTGTAATCCCAGCTACTTGGGAGGCTGAGGCAGGAGAATCGCTTGAACCCAGGAGGCGGAGGTTGCAGTGAGCCGAGATCACACCACTGCACTCCAGCCTGGGCAACAAAAGTGAAACTCCCATCTCAAAAAAAAAAAAAAAAAAAAAAAAAGTCAATAGGAAATAGGTGAGTATGTAGTCCTAGGTTTTACTATACAAATATGCAGAATAAAATGTATGTGTCCACATTAAGTTTTAAAATTTTTATCTGTTTTTTAAGATAATTGAATGCTCACATGCAGTTGTAAGTAATAATACAGGGAGGGTTTTTGAGTCTATCTCTTTGTTTAGCCTTTTTGATGTTGCTAAATGAGTAAAGCTGTTTAAGTTTTTAAATCCTTATTGATAAAGGAGCTGAGGTATTTCTAAGCATTACTGTATGAAGGCACACCTGGGGCAGGAGCGAGACTTTCAAAGATGATAGCACATTAGAATCACCTGGGAACTTTTGAAAAGCACTAATGCTCAGGCCTCACATTATACCAATTAAACCAGAATCTTTCGTGGAGGCTGGGAGTAGACACATACAACATTTTTAAAGTTCTCCAAGTGATTTTCAACATGCAACCAGGGTTGAGAACTATTGGTTATAGTTCTCAAACTTAAGTGTACATAAGAATCACCTAGGAATCTTGTTAAAATGTAGATTCTAATTCTAGAGATCTGTGATTCGGCATTTCTCAGGAGCTTCAGGTTGATGATAACGCTGGTCACCTGCAGACCGCACTTAAGGTTGCAAAGGGCTGTAGGCATGAGCTGGTATTTGCTGAGATCTTGGATTTTGAGGATCTATGGACTGTGGAGGTAGGGAAAAATGTGAGCTGGGGAATGGAAGTGGAAGGGAGGAGAGGGGAGTGTGATGGGGAAAGAAGAGAGAGGGCTGGTGAAGAAACAGAAGATAGATAGTAAATACCAAATAGGTTCTCAGGGTAGGAACTTTTCTTTTGCCCTTCCCTTAAAAAAAAAAAAAAAAAAAAAAAAAAATCATTGCCCTGGCCAGGCGCGGTGGCTCATGCCTGTAATCCCCAGCACTTTGGGAAGCAGAGGTGGGTGGATCATGAGGTCGGGAGTTCAAGACCAGCCTGGCCAACATGGTGAAACCCCATCTGTACTAAAAATACAAAAAAAATTTAGCAGGACGTGGTGGCGGGCGCCTACTCAGGAGGCTGAGGCAGGAGAATCACTTGAACCTGGGAGGTGGAGGTGGCAGTGAGCCAAGATCACGCCATTTAACTCTAGCCTGGGAAACAAGAATGAAACTCCATCTCAAAAATAATAATAATAATAATTGTCCTTTGGAGGAACTTTGTCTAAATTTCACCATTATCCTCAGCAATCATTAGACCTATGGAAAAATCACAATTTTGAAGAATAGTTTTGGATTTGTTCCCTGAGAAAATATGAATGCCTTAATGAATTTATTGCTCAGTTCAGTCTTATCTGAGCAAGCATATTAACATCATAATGGCCCTAAACATTTTGGAAGCAAGGTTAAGGGCAAGGAGAGCACACAACTGAATGGTGTCAAATATTTATCAAGCACCCAATACCTGCCAAGAACTTTCACTTGTATTACCTAATTTAATTTTACAAAAATTCTATAAGCTATGTAAGTTTTCATATCCCCATTTGGAGATGAGGAAGCTGAATCTAAAGCAATCAAGCATTCAAGTTATTTCCCAAGATCACATCAATATAAAAAACCAGTGTTAGTATCTGTACTCAGATATTTTCACCCAGTTTTCTTTTCATTTCAATTAGGAAAGCCTGAACTTACAGAAATAGCAGATAGGTTGAAAAATAAAGAAAAATAGTAAATATTTGATTGCAACAAAAGTTGGAGGCTAATATGTTGATTATAGAAACAGTTTTGAAAAGAGCATTGAATTTCAAGAACGTAATAAATTTCAAGTTTAAAATGTAACCTTGAAAACTGTGAAGGATTTGCTAATGGACTATTCCCGTAAAAAATTAAACTATTATCAAATAAATGTAAGAGTAGTTAAGGAACCTAATAAGATATTTAGAAAGTTCCTTTCCCTAAGGATTACCTAAAATTAAAAATAATTCTTAGTTTCCCCTGATTTGTTTGCTCATGACCATATGATAAACTAAAGCTCTTGTGCAAGTTGTCAGTGTCAAGAACTACACAAAATAGTACCCTGGGTATAGAGAGGATGTGTGTCAATGTGTGTGTTGGGGGATTAGAAGAAATCCAAGTTAAGAAAAGTGGGCAAAGACATTTTAGTATCAAGGTTGAAACAGGAAGATATGGAAAGAGAATTTGTCTCTGTGTGCCTGAGGGAATAGACCTATATAATTCTGAGGGAGGTTGGATAGACATATATTATCTACCATCTGTTTCTATGCCTTGAGGAGCCTGACTAATGAGATCTTGGAGTTGTCCCTAACGTTTGGCAAATAGTTGTGGGAAGACTCTCAAGCTTCATTCTGAAACTCCAAAATTCCTTGATGTGTCAGGACCATTTTATTGCTGTAGGACGTTGAGAGAGGTCACTGTCAGTAAAAACTCATTAACACTCATCCTGTAGGGCCTATAAAGCAGCTCAGAAACCAGTATTGGTCACCCAGTCAAATTGATTGTTATTGGCATCCAAGCTACATGACATATCCATGTGTTTATAGGTTGTAACCATGGAATGAGTTGCACCATTGAACTTTTTACTTAATCTCTTTTCTTTAGCATAGATCATTAGATTAATTTTTAGATTCCCACCTCTTAAAAATTACTCATAGTAGTTTGAAATATGTACCTTAAAATATATATGAGCTCGTATTCATGTGTTTGACAGGGTTGATCCAAGATAACCCACCAAAACATGGTTCATAGGTCAAAGCCCCCCGTAACCCTGAAACCCCTGATAACTAAAGATCTTGGCTTAAAGTAGACCTATTTTATGCTGAATTCCACTTGAATGAAAATAGGATGGTTGCATGTTTCCAGTGCCAATATGGTAAGAAGACTGCTGTTGGTTACAGCCATCTACTAAGAATATGTAAAATAAGTTTTAGATCGTGCTAAAATACAGTTTTTACTCTCATGCTGGAAATCAGTTCAACACCTTCATGCATCTACCATACCTATATTAATGTCAGTAGAGGTTATGATTTGATTTAGTTTGGATCTGTGTCCCCACCAAAGTAATGTCAAATTGTAATCCCTAATGTTGAATGTGGGGCCTGGTGGAAGGTGACTGGATCATGGGGGCAGATTTCCCATGAATGATTTAGTACCATCTCCTTAGTCCTGTCCTTGCAATAGTGAGTGAGTTCTCATGAGATCTGGTCGTTTAAAGTGTGTGGCACCTCCCCCATCACTCTCTCTTGCTTCTGCTCCCTCCATGTAGGATGGCTGTTCACCCTTTGCCTTCTGCCTTGATTGGAAGCTTCCTGAGGTCTCCCCAGAAGCAGAAGCCACTATACTTTCTGTACAGCCTGCAGAACTGTGAGTCAATTCAATCTTTTTTCTTTATAAATTACCTAATCTCAGGTATTTCTTTATAGCAATGCAAGAATGGATGAACATATGATTCTTTCCAGGAATTTACCCTGGACCCTCCTTGCCTCTGTCTCTGATGATGCTCTGCCCTATTCTCAGGTTGCTACCTTGTCTTTGCTTCCCCTCCTGGCTTTTGAACTTGGAGTGGTTTCATTTCCCTTTTTAATCCCACAAGGTATACCTTGTGATTAATTTTCAGCTCTGGGAGGATGCTCCCCTCTGGTTTTACCTCTCAAAACTCATGCCTGGTACCAGGTTTTAATTAGCCACTTGTCAGCCCCTCCCTCCCTTCGGGAGTGAAAAAGGCTCAGGTCAATGTGTTGTAATTAAAATTGTGTTGAAGATACTTCCAACACACTGGATGCTGACAGGTGAAGAGATACTGTGGGGTAAATATCAAGACTAGTATTCTTATCACTACTGTCTAGAAATACATACTGACAATGGGATCAAAGAAAACCAGAGCAGCCTAGGGAAGCCTATTCTATCCCATTTGTAAATTTTGATTTATAACTAAACCTGACTGATCTTTGTTATCAATAAATAATGAGTTATTACTGAGAATGCGGACAAATAAATGGGAATGAGTCTGCCAAAAAAGCTTCAAACCAAACATATGACTTTTTATTCTCTTGTTTTTTTCAATAGTTCTAGACTCAGGCATTTCATGAAATTCTGTGCAAATTTTCAAGGGTAGAACTCCATATGTTGTGCCTGACCTGAAAACTCTAAATTCTGAAAATTAAAGAAAAGGAATCTTTTAGCCTTATTCCTTCAATCCGTTTTATGCAAAAGCATAGCTGAAGTCTATACTTACTGTTATCGTGATTACTTTTTATTTAAACAAGAATTTTTGTTATTTATTGTCACGAAAACGTCTGGCTTTTTATGTGTGTTTGTATGTGAATACATGTAGCTTAAGTATCTAATATGTGTTTATATGTGAATAAATGTATATTAAATAATGTAAGGATGAGTCTTTTCCACATCCTTTTATTGAGTGAATTTTAAAACACTTTTGAAGCCATTGGGATGATATTCCATTGCTTAAAAACCTTAGTGATTCCCTGTTGCCTTCAGATATGCTATACTTTTTAATAGTGTTCCATGGTTCTTGAATTTTTTTTGAGACAAAGTCTCTCTCTGTTGCCCAGACTGGGGTGCAGTGGTGTTATCTTAGCTCACTGCAACCTCTGCCTCCCAGATTCAAGCAATTCTCCTGCCTCAGCCTCCCAAGTAGCTGGGATTCCAGGCACCCACCACCATGTCTGGCTAATTTTTATATTTTTAGTAGAGACAGTGTTTTACCATGTTGACCAGGATGGTCTCAAACTCCTAACCTCAAGTGATCCTGCTGCCTCGGCCTCCCAAAGTGATGGGATTATAGGCATGAGCCACTGTTGCATGTTTTATTCTGTATTTCTTTTCCATTCCTTTTTTTTCTCTTTGTATTTCAGTTTGGGAAGTTTCTTGTGATCTACCTTCAAATTCACTGATTCTTTCCTTGTCTGTATTGAGTCTAATGATGAGCCTAGATGAGTCAATCTTCATTTGTTTTAGCATTTATTTTCAGTTTTTTCTTTATGGTTTCCATGTCTCTGTTGACATTATCCATTTTCCCCTTAGGTGTGACACTCATTTGTGCATGGTAGACAAACGTTCACAAAATTTTTTTGTCCCTTCTTGCTTCACACTACAAACTACAGTTATAATAGAATTATTTCATGTTACCTGAAAAAACATGCTTTCTAATTCCAGGTTTAATGAAATTCTTATATTTCAAAATCAAGCTCAAATATTACTCTGTGTTGACTTCCTGGTCTGATTTTATCAGTCCTTGGCATAATTGGTGGCTTCTTCCTATGCTTGGCCAAAATACTTTCTATATACCTTTGTATGAATATTATATACTCTGTTATATCTATTGCTATTATATTATATTGTTATATGTTTTATAATATATCATTATATCTATTGGTAGATGTCTATCTCTTTTGTAAGACTGTAACATCCTAAAGAATATGAAAGACATTTTACCCATATTTATAATTCCAGGCACATACTAAGTGCTCAACATTTTACATGAATACTCTGTCTTATTCCTAAAAGCATATGAGAAGCTTTGGAGAA